>NW_015505194.1:1340744-1379046 GCF_001515645.1 Sinocyclocheilus grahami
AGTCAGAAACAAAGTGACAAGCTAAGCAAGCATGGCAGGGGAGCATCAGGAAAATGCTTATTATATTTCAACATCTGTTTCTGCAGTCGTTTACTCAGGATTATTATTCAAACTAATTTAATAGCACAGATTAATACAAAAAAATTTCAGTTATGGGAACAATAGCAATGTTATCACTCTTTTTGGCAAATTTTCATTCAGAGTAACAAACCATGGTCATTCAGTGAAACACATATATTTATGTAAAAATGAAACAATATACTTATTCTGACCTGTACTTATTAAAATACAAATAAGAATATATGATCATACTAAATTTTTATATATTTTAAATGATTTTCACTTCCTTACAAAAACCTCTTGCTGGCAAATTGGAAAACATAGTGGTTTGAAGGACATTAGCAAAGTATAATGATTTAAAAAATTAAAGTTAATTGACATTTGAGGGCTGCACTGTGATGCTTAAATAGAGTCTTTTAATATGTCATCAAATGATTAATGTTTTAAATATGCCTAAAAAGATTTTTTGGTATATAAATATTGTTACACTGAATGATATTTTAGTGCATGTCCTCTGTCAAACATGGTAAAAAAAAATGCATGATGATAATTTTTTTTTTGTTCAGAAAATTATAAACTTAAACAGGACACATTCTAATGTATGGGGAAAAAACAAAACTTAAAGCTGTATTGCGCACTTATTTTTTTGATGCTTGAAATCGTCTTTGACCCATATATATATATATAATTTGTTTAAAAAAATATATCATACCTTCATGCAAATCCTTCCCAGCTAACACATGAAGTACCAAGTTTTGTTTGTGCTCATAGTTTCTTTTGTGCTTCAGTGAAATTATATAGTGTGTGCCGCCGCATTTGTGCGTGCATTTGAAGAGTGCGTGCTTCAAGCACAGTATTACGTCTGACAGGACAGGATAGTTCATTTTTCTGAGGAGGTAGACTTTTTATTTCATAACAAGTTACAAAAATAACAATAGAATAATGAGACTGACAATAAGCCTGACAACATCTCATCTGACCGCAGATACTGAATCGGGACAGCACGTTTTTCTCAGGCAGTCTTTACTTGAAGCTTCAGTCCATAAGTTTTGCCTCTTTGTTGCCATCTCTGTTTGAAAACCTGGAATTGCAGTTACTCAAGGAATTATCTAGCTTGCATGGGTTGTACTCTGGCACGGCTCCAGCGCGGATGAATCTAATGTTTTGAGGGGTATGTGTGGCAGTCAGTCACCGCACCGGTGTGAATCCTATACTTAGTAATCACAGATTCTAGCCTACGTCTTGGAATATATGACCCAAATAAGAATTTTCACCGTATATTGTCATCTGAACAAGCAAGTAACAAGTCTGCCACGTTAGTTCTGACCAACTGAGGAAAAAAGCAATACAATAAATCGTGCTACCAATGGCGATTTAATCTAACGATCGATTAGCTCATATCACATCAAACCGTGCAAATTATTATTATTGTTATACTTTATTCTCAGATTATTAATGTTAACAACATCAGCATTGCATGACTATGAGTATAGTGTGTGTGTAGATTTCAATTTCTGTACAGTCTAATATCTAATTGTCATACCATTCGAATTTCATACCAAGAAATTATTTTAACCCAAAAAGCAAACTGCTCCCTTCGAACTGGTTGTCTTTAAAATACAAATATTTTGTAATCCCAGGCTATCTGTAATCAGAAGCACATTTAAAATTTAATTTCATTCACATGTGTTTCATATAATCCTTTCTGGATTACAATCCGCCATCAAAATTATTTTTTGACATTTAATTATTCTAGCTGCTGTAAGAAAAGACTAATGATCTGCCGCCTGCAGCATCCTCACAT
The DNA here is from genome assembly GCF_001515645.1 of Sinocyclocheilus grahami. Classification (NCBI taxonomy): domain Eukaryota; kingdom Metazoa; phylum Chordata; class Actinopteri; order Cypriniformes; family Cyprinidae; genus Sinocyclocheilus; species Sinocyclocheilus grahami. Next base: position 1,342,609 of record NW_015505194.1, read on the forward strand.
GCGATAGCCTAGTAGCCGGGACAACTTCTTTATGTTTACAGAAGTTACGTAATGACGCAGCAGCATGCTCAAATTTCCCGCGAAAACCTACCCGTACCACTCAAATTAGAAAACATTATTATAAGCTAAACGTTGTGAATCTGGCTAAAGTAAGGCGATAGTTTTGAACACTGGCTGGTTATGTACTTGCTCAAATATTGATTTTGGATCATTTTTAACCAAAAAAATGTATGGACTGCAGCTTTAAACTGCAAAAAAGCTTTCACGCACATCTTTCAAAATAAAAGTCTCAGATCAGAAAAACATTTAGAATTACGTTTTTTGCTGTTGATGTTGTTTCCTTGACTGTACACTCCGCAACCCACTCAGAACGGTCTTACGACCCACTTTTGGGTCAGTTGGTTTAGATGATTTAACACGTTTATACAATTCTTCCTCTCCTATAGCAGTGAATGAGTGTAATTGTTCAGTGCATTATCTGATGCGATACTGTAGATGACAGCTGCTATTGGATGAGCTGAGGAATTGAGACATATTATGAAGATTATTTACAAAGCAGTCTTTTGTCGTAGAAGTGATGGTTCTACCATATTTGTAACAAGGTGTTGAGGTTTGCAGCTTTAGCTATATGGAGTTTACACGAGACTAGATAATATCATCGCTCTGCTGCAGAATTTCAATGTCATTGACATCAATTCCATGTGACAGTATTAAATCTAAAGTATGATTACGACAATGAGTTGGTCCAGACATGTGTTGTCTGACCCCAATGGAGTTTAGAATGTCTATAAATGCTGATCCCAATGCATCTTTTTCATTATTTATACATGAATATTAAAAATTAAGAATTTATCTACAGCCAACACTAGCTCAGATAGAAAATCAGCAAATTCTTTGATAAATTCTTGTATGGTGCCCTGTATACAGTAGCCAGTACAAACGTCAGTAGGGATTCATCATTAACACTTATTACTCTAGATAATGTTACATAAAGCACCATTACTTCAAACTAATTATACTTGAAACCAGACCATTGAGAAATACTGAAAATATTACTATAAATTGTAGCAACACCTCTCCCTTTACTTTTTGGTTCATGTTTATAACATTAATCTTGTAGGTTAGACTTATTTAAAGTAATGTAATCATCTGGTTGTAGCCAGGTTTCTGTCAAACAGAGCACATCTAGGTTATGATCTGTGATTATATCATTTATAAAAAGTGCTTTCGTAGAAAGGGATCTAATATTCATTAAGCCAAGCTTTGTCATATGTTTATATGTATTATATCTGTTTTTTTCTTTGTTGAACATTGATTAAATTGTTACCCTTTAATTGGTTTAATTGCTTTTTTTTTTGTATTTGGTAGTTCGGGAACAGACACAGTGTCTTAGTATGATATCTAAGTGAAGGAATTAGTCATTTCTAATGTACTAAATCCCTCTATTTACTTTCATAATAGTTGTTATTCATCCGAGTTGGCTTAAGATTTGTTTTAGAAAGAAACAACATAAATCTTGGCATTTACATGCAGACGGTGATAGTGATCAAAGCTCTTCTACATACCTGTGTTGTTCCATCCTCTCGCTGCTATATCTGTCTTTTCTAATGTCGGCATACTTTAATGTCTGTGAGGTTTTACCCCACACAAGTACCTTTTTTCAGAATAGCTTGTTTCACTGTAGTCTTTTTGTGGTTATCAGTGGAATTGTCTCACTGCTAAAGGTGCTTTCCTGATTTTATAATTCACTGATATGGCGTTAGTTTTTAGATCAGAGATTTTTAGTTTAAAAGAACCTTGAGGGTTTTGATGATAGATCTTATAATACCAGTAACAATAATCCTAGAGGTATTTATGCTGCTGTGTATGTTGCACCTGTGATCAATTGAGAAATTTTATATATTGAATATCACCACAGGTTTTTAAAAGGTTCGATGCAGTCTTGGCCCACCATGTATGGTACTGGGCTGGAGGGAAATAGTGCAACTGTAAGGGTATTTCCCGCATATGTGCAGATCCCTTTTTATTTTTTATTACTCTCTCTCACACACACACACACACACACACACACACAGTCTCTCCGTACAACAGTTTGTTTTTTAAATGTTGTGATTTTGAACAGATGTAAACAATGGCAGGAGGCTTAAAAGTATAGACGTGATACCAGCTACATTTAATTATTGTACTAAATCGCAGAAAAGTAGGCTACAGTACGTACTTTAGACTGCTATTCCTCACTCTGTGAAGTAACTTGAGGAGGAAACTAGTTGACGTTAGCTAGTTAATTAGCCATGCTATCTGCCTCGGTAGCAAGCCAAATAGTATTTCAACACTGAAACAAACAGCGGGTGGGTCTCTGTCTGGTGGGTGAAAGAGGGAGAAATGAAGATGACACAGATATATAGTTTATGTTCGACCTGGAAGTATTTATTTAGCGATCGGAGCTAAAACGTCATCTGTATGGAACACCATTGTGTACGGAACATGGTTAGTCTATGTTACCCGAAAAATTCCCAAAAGACAGACGTCTTTTTCGACGAGGGAAAAAGTTCCAGGGATTCATCTCCTTCGGCCATCCTACACACAGGTGACTCTCGCAACAACTGGAGGGGCTGAGGGGTATGGGCTTACATTTCTGCCACAATTCTGCATGCGAAAGATCATATTTTGAGCACACAAAAGTGCATTTTGCACGCGCGTGATCTGAGTTTTGTGGAGAAAATTTTAATTTTGCAAAGAAAAAAGTATTTAGAGCACACTGAAATCAATTTTGCATTTAAAATACGTTTTTGGATGTGTGCAGACCTTCTCTTTTGCGCGTGCAATGTCTCACTAGCTTGCTCACCTGATGCCCGCCCTCAGTGCTCGCTAAATGCCAACAGCTCGCGTGCTCAACACAACCCAGCGTTACAATGTGCCATAATTCCAGCCAATCAGAGACCGAGGCTGCTGAATTCTGATTGGCTGCCTTGACAACCAATTACAACATTTCTTGCATTACCTCGACAGCAGAAGAGGAAAAATACAGTGCATGCTTTTGGGGCTGTCGCTGGGCAACACGGATTTTCCCCAAAGCAGCCCCAAAGCATGATGTTTCCACCCCCATGCTTCACAGTAGGTATGGTGTTCTTTGCATGCAACTCAGCATTGTTTCTCCTCCAAACACGACAAGTTGAGTTTTTACCAAAAAGTTCTATTTTGGTTTCATCTGACCATATGACATTCTCCCAATCCTCTTCTGGATCATCCAAATGCTCTCTAGCAAACTTCAGACGGGCCTGGACATGTACTGGCTTAAGCAGGGGGACTCGTCTGGCACTGCAGAATTTGAGTCCCTGGCGGCGCAGTGTGTTACTGATGGTAGCCTTTGTTACTTTGGTCCCAGCTCTCTGCATGTCATTCACTAGGTCCCCCCGTGTGGTTCTGGGATTTTTGCTCACAGTTCTTGTGATCATTTTGACCCCACGGGGTGAGATCTTGCGTGGAGCCCCAGATCGAGGGAGATTATCAGTGGTCTTGCGTGTCATCCATTTTCTAATAATTGCTCCCACAGTTGATTTCTTCACACCAAGCTGCTTACCTATTGCAGATTCAGTCTTCCCAGCCTGGTGCAGGTCTACAATTTTGTTTCTGGTGTCCTTTGACAGCTCTTTGGTCTTGGCCATGGTGGAGGTTGGAGTGTGACTGTTTGAGGTTGTGGACAGGTGTCTTTTATACTGATAACGAGTTCAAACAGATGCCATTAATACAGGTAACGAGTGGAGGACAGAGGAACCTCTTAAAGAAGAAGTTACAGGTCTGTGAGAGCCAGAAATCTTGCTTGTTTGTAGGTGACCAAATACTTATTTTACAGAGGAATTTACCAATTAATTCTTTAAAAATCCTACAATGTGATTTTCTGGATTTTTTTTCTCATTTTGTCTCTCATAGTTGAGGTATACCTATGATGAAAATTACAGGCCTCTCTCATCTTTTTAAGTGAGAGAACTTGCACAATTGGTGGCTGACTAAATACTTTTTTGCCCCACTGTATGTGTTTGTAAGTGTATTTAGAGGTATTAAAAAAATTAAGAGCCAACACGTTTTCCCAGCATGCACTTGTATTTGTGTTTTCACAGACAAGCTAATTCATACCAAAAATATGTACCTAAACATACCAATGGAATGAATGTTGGCTCACGCCACAACAATGCAATTGCCAAGACAAGATTGTTGGTTTGGTTAACCTATTAAGTGAGGAATGTTTTCTGTTGTCACGCCAACTTTGAATAGACATAAAGGAATCAACACACAATCATTACCATCATCATTTCACTCCTTTGATGTTGGAATGAGTTACCTCCAAACTGTCTGACTCAAACATTCTGCAGTTAATTCCATGCTTTCCCGTCATTCATTCTTACTCAAACTCTTAGATTATTTAATTTGACTTTTTGTTATAATGTGTATTGTAACAATAGCCAGATATTGATTGTATTGGTTTGTTTTAGGTTTAGGTAATAAAAATAGCACGATGTGCAAGTTTACAGTGTGTTTGTCTGTAAACGTTTTACCAGTCATGTATTATTGGACTTCAAAAAGATCTGATATACAGAAATATTAAGGTTTGCAAGTGTCTATAAATTGTCAGAAGCTGATTTTAAGATTTGCATTTTTTGTTTGTTCATTTTAGATTGTATGTTTACATCATTGTTGCTGCATAGGATTAGAAAGCAAATATTAGAAAAAGGCTTAAATGTTTTTTACAAGCATATAATGTTGTGTGCATTAAACGTGGAGTAAATTATAGTTAAGTGAAGTTGAAAGAGTCATTATGATTGTAATCACCGTATGTATCCAGTGGCGCCGAGTGAGTGGATGTAAGCGAGCATTCTTTATTCATTCTCAGTGGGAGATGAGAGGCAGACTCACTCAGGGATTGTGGGATTGACAGTGGGGCAAGTGGTGACAGTGTCTAAAAGTTGAGAAATGTGAAAATTCATGCAAAGAACAGCCAAAGTGAAAGCTGTGACTTTTTTCATAAGTGCTGCAGTTTAAAGTGAATTCAGTGCTTGGATCACATTTTATATTTACTATATTTGTATTTAATTAATATGCAGTTTGTTATAATATTCATCCCTGCTGTACAATCCCACCTAGCAGCAAATCTCTGGTATTTTGAGCGTGTTTCTTCTGCACCAGTGGACACGGAGAATGAGTCACATCTGAAGTAAATTACTTTGCTGTCAGCAGTCAGTTTTCTTTCTGAATGATGTGTGTTGGAGTTAATTGAAATAGGAGTCTGATTAAGGTCCCTGAGCTGAAATGCAATTAGTGTTGCTTTTATTTTAGCCATATGTATCCCTCCTGGGGATCTGCTCTCTTTGTATCTGCCTTTAAACTGCACACCAAATGATCAGACCTCTACAGTCTACAGCAGGGACTGGTAGACTGTACAACTTGTGTAGAGACTCTTTCCTTTCCTTGCAAATACAAACAACACATAAATGGCATTGATTTTTCATTTGTACGTTGTGTGGTGGGAATTGGCCATTTGAGTGTGCACACTGCAATGGTTGATTTAAAGATTGCAATTAAGACTGGTGGTGACAAAAGCTTCTTTTTTATGTCAGAGTGTTTTTTAACATTTTAAACCTTATTCATATTCTGACTATTGAAAATATTTATGATAATTAAATGTAATCTTAAAATTAAGTGTAGAAAGAATGTTAATATATTTATTATATAGAAATGTATTATTAAAATTTCAGATTTTGTTGTTTGAACACTTTCTAATTTATGTTGATACTACTATTACTACTACTAATAATAATTTATCAAAATAATAATTAATACATTTTAATCAGTTTAATATTATTTTTATTATTACAACAAAGACAACTTTACATTAGGCTATGTCATAATCTGAAACACATAGCCGGTGTGAAGTGTGAGATGTTTGTCAAAGCTCAAGCTGTGGGTCACACTGACCTTGGATGTCTTTCTCTGTTGGGAGACAGTCTCTCTCTCTCTCTCTCACACACACACACACACACAGCTGTGCTGTTCCCAATCTTTAACTCCACATGTATCAGCATGTCTCTGCATGCTCATACACACACACACACACGCACACACTCACAGCTGTTACCCCCTACACTGGCCATATGTTTGATGTGGCAGTTCCACAGGGAGGAAGACACGTCATCCATGTGTCATCCCACATGTCTTAATGAGTCCCAGTACCTGCTAATGGAGGGCAATTTGAAACTCTCATATGGTGTATTGGGAGGTTTGGGTGCAGTGATTTAACACTGAATTAATTTCAATTGATAAAGGGCTAGAAACTGTATTGAAATAAGGCTGTGACATCTGACAATGGCCATATTTTTGGTATCTCTGTATTTTAATATTTAAAATATGGCATTTTTATAGCTACGTTTCCTACCTGCTTAAGTTTTATTTTAGTGTGTGTTTGTTCAAGGTTAATTTTACCTTTCTTGTTCATCTCTTGTCGTCTCACCTGAAAATGTTTCCTCCTCCTCTGTGGCAGCAGCTGCAGAAGCCATCTTCTTAATCCTTCTAGATAGACTGGGCTTAAAGTTGAGACTCTGGCGTTGTTCTGGGAAGCTTTATTTCAGAGCTGGAAGGGGACCGATAGTTTCTGTGTTCTGAAGCACAGGTAGAGTGAGGCTCAGATTTAAGCGGAAAACCACAATTTACAGAGACAGGAAAGTATGAAATTGGTATTTGGTAACATCTCCCAAAATTTCACAGAAATTTATGGTTTTTATCAGGAGGGAGAGATTGCCGGTATTAGCTAGAAACTTGATAATAGTTTTGGGAGGATTTTTCATGCACCAAATCATTACAACCACATACCGGGTACCAAAACTGAAATAAGAGCCTCACTGCAATTTAGAAATAGAGAAGGGAACAACAAATAAAACACTGACAAATAAAACACAAAGAAAAAGTGGTTTGGGGTCTGTACAATTTTTTTTAGAATTTTTTTTTGAAAGAAGTCTCTTATGCTCAGCAAGGCTGCATTTATTTGATGCTGTACAGGAAAAAACGCTATATTGTGAAATATTACAATTCAAAATAACTTTTCTAATGTGCTGGTTTGCTGTTCAAGTAACATTTTTCAAATAAATTCTGACAACAGTTGTGCTGCTTAGTATTTTTGTAGAAACCATAATTCAATTTTTTTTCAAGATTCTTTGAATAGAAAGTTCAAAAGAACAGCATTTATTTGAAATTGAATTTTTTTGGTAACATTATAAATGTATTCACTGTCAGTTTTTATCATTTGAATACATCCTTGCTCACTAAAAGTATTCAATTCTTTTACAAAATTCTGACTGACCCTAAACTTTTTATTACTTTGATCAGACCACTCTATTGACATCATACCCTGTAAGCAGTGCAGCGCCTACATGTTCAGCTTTTCTGCATGTAGATGCCATAATTATGAAGGTATTAGGAGAAACAATTTGTGATTGTTATCATGGCTTAACATCATTATTTGCTACTGTTTTATAAATCATTACCCAGTCAGCTATTGCCTAAGCATGACAGAATCAGCAGGAGACTAATGATTTCTTAATGAATGAAGATTAATGGCAATATATACACATTTCTTTAAACAAGTGTAATTTGAATCATTTGAGTCTAATGGTTCATTCAGGTCGACAAGATAAAATAAATAAAACTCACTCCCACCTCTTTTTTTAGTAGAGGGAGATGCTGATCTCATTGGGCCAATGAATCATCTGATGGAATATTGTATTAATCAAATAACCTGCAGTCCAATTCCCCCTAGTGTGTTTAATTTAGCAGTCTCCTAACAGTGCTTCATTCAGATGCCTTCATGGAGACTGTCCATGAGTGAGCTGTCAGACTAAAGGAGATGGATTGGTGAGGTCATGATGGCAAAAGCTGTCATGTGCATACTTTAGACACGAACAATCACTTCAAGCATAGATGATCCTGCTGTAGATTGACACGTGAATACGTGTTTTGTACAGGACAACGTTTAAATCGCTGGATGACACTTTGAAGGGATGGACTGCAGACAAACATTTGAAGACATTCATGACAAAAACATCTTTCTTCCTGTTTTAAAGAATATTAGCACTACAAATATATTGTTTTTTTCCTTTCCTTTCCTTTGGTGTGTGTGTGTGTTCATTCTTGAACATTGCCACAGTGCTCCACAGGGACACATGTTCGGTTTATCACAGTGGAACATCAGATCAATATGCCACACTGAACAGAGTGAACAAGCTGTCTGCTGGCACATATTATTGACAAACACTAGTGTAGTCTCTTTCTGTGTGTGTGTGTGTTTTGTGTTACATAGTGCATGGGTGCATTTTCCAGCATTTTCGGACAATCACACACAGCAACATCACAATAAGACACACTATCTGTGAATGTACATGCACCCCATGTGCACCCCACCTTTTATGGCTCTTAAAGGGATAGTTTACCCAAAAATAAACATGTCATTATTTACTCATACTCATGTTGGTCTAAACCTGTATGGGTTTTTTTTCGCCCCAGGGAAAATTTAGAACAATCTTTACACAGCTTATTCCTATGACAGTCCATAATAACCACTTCTGTCAAGCTAAAAAATGCTCAATAAAAGTGGTCCATATATGACTGCTGAAAATAGATAATTATCACATTGCCTAAGCAGACATTTATAAATATAGTGGCTCAAGTTTGTTATTTTGTTTCGTCTTTTGTCCTTAACAGTCTTAGTCACTGTGAACAGCATTTTTATGGAGACAGTCTTTGTGAATATTTTTTTCAGATTTTTACTTTTTGTGCTCAAAAATGAATAACAGCGTATGGGTTTGGAACACCATGAGGGTGAGTAAATAATGACAGAACTTTCATTTTTTGTGGACTCTTCCTTGAAAGTATTTTCTACTGTGAGCGTATTTATTTCTTCAGCAGTTTATTACTCAAGTGTATGGGTATATGTGTGTTTGTCTTTGGGGTAGATGCCCATTAGTGCAGTGGATCAGGCTGACCTCTCTAATAGAGCTGCAGTTTGTCTGTCTTTGTGTGTGAGCCTACAGGGATTCATTATTCAAACCAAAATATAGCTCTGCTTTTACAGTGACAACTTCACATGCCTGTAAGCTGAGAAACATTCATGTTCATGTCTCTGCAACGACTAGTAATTATGACGTTGTGTCATTCATGTGCAAAATGACTGTCATTTGACTGTTTACAAAGATCGGATTTGAAAAAAAAGACAACAACAGAAAAACAACAGTTAACGGGAAAGTTCACCCAAAAATGAAAATTGTGTCATTAATTACTCACCCTCATGTCATTCCAAACCTGTAAGACCTTCATTCATCTTCGGAACACAAATTAAGATATTTTTATGATATCTTCTCTTCCAGGTCAGTCTCTGCTCCCATTCATAAGAGTACCATGACGCATACCTGTGCATTCCTCTGCTTGTAAACAAGGCACAGCACATGCGTGTTTTACATCAGAATGCAGGCTCCTGCATCAGCAGCACCACACGCATGCGTCGTGGTACTCTCGTTAATGGCGCCGGAGACTGACCCGGAAGAGAAGAAATGGTTGAATAAAGTCATTACTTTGTGTACAAAAAAGTATTCTCGTAGCTTCATAACATTACAGTTGAACAACTGATGTCAAATTAACTGTTTTAACGATGCCCTTACTACATTTCTGGGCCATAAAATGTTTCGGTAGCATTGCTGTCTATGCAGGGTCAGAAAGCTCAATTTGTGTTCCGAAGATGAGCGAAGGTCTTACGGGTTTGCAACGACATGAGGGTGATTTTTTTTTTTTTTTTTGGGTGAACTATCCCTTTAATTTGTGTCACTGAACTCTTTGCATCATTATTTGGTCAGACTTCTGAGTGATTAAGAGTCTAATCAGTCTCTGAAGTCCTGCTGTGTTCCTTATTTAGGCTGATTTAATTTGTACTCTTGAATTTTCTCTTCTTGGTTTTTCCTTGATGTGTATGTTTGTGGTTACTGTCCTGACTAAAACTCGTGATTCATTGAGAACTTGTTGGAAGTTGTCGGCTTAAACAGTCCTATAAAGCCATTTATCTCAACCCAGTTTTCAAAATACTCGCAGTACAGATCATCTCATCTTTTGCCATGTGAGTCATAAAGATATTCAACATGCTGAAGAGAATTTTTGTGTTTATTTTTAATCTGAACCCAGTTCAGTGTAAACTATCATTAGCTTTATTCAGTTTATCTTTGAATTACTTTTAAATAGTTTCTTCTCTGTTCAAAAATGATCTGAGCTGCATGTATCACCTTTTGATTTTCAGCAAAACTATTCTTATTCATCACCATGGAAACAGGGTGGCACTGTGAGTGTGTGTCTTTCTCTAATTCTTTTCACATCCTAAATCCAAGGGATATCAGTGGATTGATTTCATATCAAATTAAAAGGCCATAGGTCAAATTTAAGTGTTGTATCACTTTGTACATGTATGTGTGTGTGTGTGTGTGTAAAAGAAAATATTCACCTTCATTACAATTTTTTTTTCCCATTTCAGATTAAGCCATTTTTATCTCAGTCTTTTAATTAGATTGGAAATGGTGTTGGTAGAGAAGAAAAACGAATCACAGAGATAGTGACTGAGAGAGAGTGAGTGAATCTTTATTAATTAGAATTTCTGGGCCACTGAGTAGCTCAAGGGCTTGTTATGAAATATTCTTAAAAAGAACGAGTCCATCCATTTTTCATCAATTAGCCTACTACAGGAACACACACAGAGACAGACACATTAATGTTGACTCCTGCCTGGGTGAATGAGCTGAAAGGTTTCATTTCTTGTTGTTTTGTTGCCCGAAGGGCCACGGTAGGGTTTCCTCTTCTGTACGTCCATTACTTTTCTATGACACATCATCAATCATCTTTCTAGTCTGCACAGTGTGTGTGTGTGTGTGGGCTTGTGTGCATGCATTTAAAGGTTGTGCGTGTGTGTGGCTGTGTCTCTTAGTTTTCTTTTCCATGTGTATTTCCATTCACTATAGCTGGATTATTCTTCTGTCTGTAATTAAAGTCAGCCATGGTGAACACCACACTGCCACTGAGTGGGGACATACATATTTGATCACTCTTTCACACACACACAGGCACACAGATGCACACATTTCCACAATCAGAAATGTGATGGATTTTCTTTCTTATCTCTTCAAATAGGTTTTGAGATACCTGTCACTTTGGAAATTATTTCTGGAGCTGACGGTAGTAGGACTGTCATGGTTTGGTTTTTGAAGAGTTGGGGGGACGGGTGTCTTTGGCCATCAAAGGTAATGGGGTCATGACCTTGTAAGGCCCCAGTTTTGGAGTCCTTTTTTTTTTCATCGTCTTGCTCTCAGGACCTCATGAAATTGCTTGATTAATATAGGCTTTTCATGTGCTGATGTATTTAATATTGGGATATTTGGATGGGGCATACTGAAGGTTTGTCCCTTTCAGTTTAAATATTTTTAAATATAATTATTAATAACCAATAGGCTTTAATTAAAAAGCCACACATATGATTAATCTCAAGTCATTCTAAACCTTTATCACTTTCTTTTGTTTTTGGCACACAGAAGATATTTTTAGGAATGATGGAAAACAAATGTTGGACCCCATTGACTTGACACCACTATTGTATGGACAAAATGACATTTATCAAAGTACTTCATTTTATGTTCCACATACAATATTATGAATTTGAATATATGAATATCTTTTTCCACTTTTATGAATATATATATATATATATATATACATACATACATACATACATACATACAGTATATGAAGAGTTCAGATGCAAAAGCCTCTAAGTGCCATCTGAATTTTTTTTCTAAAATTAGCATATTTATCAGGCTCCTATGTTTAGGTTCAGTAATTTTACTTTAATGGCAACGTATAGGTCCTTTTCTATGCCATTAAAGTGAAATAAATTAACATAAATATAGGAGTCATTTTAGATGAAAATTTCAGATGGGACTTAGAGGCTTTTGCATCTGAACTCTTCATATATATATATAGTTTATGGTAAGATGCAAGACTGAGGTAGTAGGACTGTCATGGTTTGGTTTTTGAAGAGTTGGGGGGACGGGTGTCTTTGGCCATCAAAGGTAATGGGGTCATGACCTTGTAAGGCCCCAGTTTTGGAGTCCTTTTTTTTTTTCATCGTCTTGCTCTCAGGACCTCATGAAATTGCTTGATTAGTATAGGCTTTTCATGTGCTGATGTATTTAATATTGGGATATTTGGATGGGGCATACTGAAGGTTTGTCCCTTTCAGTTTAAATATTTTTAAATATAATTATTAATAACCAATAGGCTTTAATTAAAAAGCCACACATATGATTGATCTCAAGTCATTCTAAACCTTTATCACTTTCTTTTGTTTTTGGCACACAGAAGATATTTTTAGGAATGATGGAAAACAAATGTTGGACCCCATTGACTTGACACCACTATTGTATGGACAAAATGACATTTATCAAAGTACTTCATTTTATGTTCCACATACAATATTATGAATTTGAATATATGAATATCTTTTTCCACTTTTATGAATATATATATATATATATATATACATACATACATACATACATACATACAGTATATGAAGAGTTCAGATGCAAAAGCCTCTAAGTGCCATCTGAATTTTTTTTCTAAAATTAGCATATTTATCAGGCTCCTATGTTTAGGTTCAGTAATTTTACTTTAATGGCAACGTATAGGTCCTTTTCTATGCCATTAAAGTGAAATAAATTAACATAAATATAGGAGTCATTTTAGATGAAAATTTCAGATGGGACTTAGAGGCTTTTGCATCTGAACTCTTCATATATATATATAGTTTATGGTAAGATGCAAGACTGAATGTGTCTATATTATTATGGCAAGGTTATTGATCGTCTGCTGCCCTGTCTTGGATTGATCTGTGAAATGACCTCATCATTAGAGCTGCAGAAATACATTCATATTGACAGGGCCTATATTTACACATTGATTTTACTTCTTTGTGTAACTGTGGAGGATGTTTATTTGAATGTTTGAGTATTTTGGGAGTGTCCTATATCTAAAACCATTATAAATAATACAATTAATTTTGAACATAAACACAAAAAAAAAAGTATTGAAATAAACTTCACAGTTTTGGTAGGCAAGATTGATGTATGTAACTTGAGGTCGAAGTGCCACAGAAGCCACAGAAATTACACAATTCAGCATTTTTTATGTAGTTGTGTATGTTTATGATTTAGACACAAACACGTCCAGTAACTCTGAATGGTGATCTTAGTAAATGGACAGTTTTGGACATTTAGATATATTCAGGAGCGAATATGCAACTTGCATCTGTGAGCATTATAGACACATCTTTATAATAATATTGATTCAGGATTATATTAAAGAAACAAAAAAAAACTAATTTGCTCTTTGTATAATAATATGAATGATGTTGTTTAACATCTGTGCTTGCTCTTCTGCCAGTGAACAACATATCCACATATAGACTGCAGCAGTTAGATTGTATACTATGTATTCAGAAATACTCTGTAACTGATCCACTGAGAGGCCATAGATTGTTGTCTCTGAACACACTGGGCCATAATACTTTGCCTTATGCTGCAAGAGCCCTTCAGGGAGCAATAAATGCCCATGATGCGTTTCCCTACCAAACTGACCCTTGTATTAGAGAGAGGCCCATTCTGCTGAGTGAAACACATACTTGCATAAATCCATTGAGTGATAGGTGACCTCAGTGCTATCATAAAAGGTTATTATACAGAAATGAGAATGTCTTCAGTCAGTCTCACCTTAGCCCACGATGATTATGTTGTTACTTGAGTTTTTTAGACTATGTTGTTACTTGAGTTTTTTCCATCCATTGGGAACCATTATAAATGATGCCCTTGAAGTAACCTTGGATTCACAGAGTATGGATAATATTTATTTTCATTTTGATCCTGAGTGTGTAAACCTTTTTGTGCCATTTTAAGAGCACTTCCCCTGTTAAACAAACAGCCCTCGTTCTTTCTCTAATCTCTCTTTACTTATATTTCCCCTCAGAGCCTCTTCTCCGCCAGTATGATTTTGGATTGGCACCTTTCATTTAAACTCTACCATGAAGAGTAGCTGACCTCAGCAATGAACTAAACAAGGTTTTTTTTTCTTCTATGGGCATGTTATCATATGTTATTAAAACAGGATATTATGTTATGGATAGAGTCACACAGACCAAGAGTTAAGGAAAATGCTAGTTTTCTCACACTTTTCTTTCTTTTTTAACTATAAATTAAATTAAACATATATTTAAACATTGAATTTGAATTCACCAAAACAGCCCAGATGGATGCAAGTATTTGAATATCAGATAGCATAATGTGTGTGTGTGTGTGTGTGTGTGTGTGTGAGAGAGAGCTCCACCCAAGTCAAGAGCACCTGTTACTATTCTTCAGCTGTGTTCCAACCATTCTGTCATGCTTGTGTGTTTTATGGCTTTATATTGTAATATTGTTTTGTTTCTTTTGCAAAATGTCTTTATATTGTGCTTAAGTTTGGTGCAATATCAATATACTATAAGCAGAATTAATGCAGATAATATGATTGTAAGTCATTGTTTTAAACTATATTTTAAGTACTTCTAAATTTGTATACTGTTAAAGTATGTTTAACACATTCCACATTCCCCCTATTTTCTCATTTCCTTTCTGGCACTATTCAAGCAATAATAGATTGTTGCTAAGACTATAACGTGGAGGAGGGGGAACTGAATCTTGTTTTCCTACAGCATCAGAAACCCGTTAAAAGAGAGACGGTCATGCAGGTCACAGTATGAGAGCCGCTGTGTGGGGTGGTTGCATGGCTGGTCATTGGGTCAAGGTTTAGTAAATAAAGCCATCCCTACTCACAGTCACTAAATAGTTCTGTATTTGTTCTGCAAACACATCAATTATTCTTTACTTAACTGAGAATGTGGCTTTGATGTACTTTCTGGTTTATTTACCGATGATTTATAATACGTTTTTTATTTGATCCCTCTATGCTCTGAAAACAAGCAAAGCTTAATAAAGCCTGTTTTTGTCATTCACCCTTAAGCACAGAGTAAAGGAAAAGGCAACAGCATTAAAACATTGATGGAGGCTTTACAGTAGACAAGGACGAGACCATATTCAGAATCTTGATGAAACACTGTCAGGGGAATATTACATTTTAATATTTGTCAGACTGAGCTCTATAAATCGCCTTCACGAGTTCACGGAGTGGATCGGGGAAATTATCTGGATAATATTTTCAGCGATTAACAACATAAATTCTGCTCTGGATCACACAAACCTACTGTATTCCGCCAGAGAGGACTGCGGGTGCAACGCATCATTTGGTGCTGCTTTTGACATTTTTGCAATAAATAAATTATTGTAATTGCATTTATCTGTCTGTCATGTTTTTTATACTGTACAGAAATGTTTAGGTTTATAAGTAGGAGTGGGATTAGAGACTATAAAAATATATTAATGCTATGTTACTAAAATGGTTATTTTCCTGCATATTTCGGTCATTTGCGTTTTATATCCTTTTATATTCGCTATAAAATGGGTAGGTTTAGGTTTGGAGGTAGGTTAAGGGGTCTAAAAATCTAAATTGCCTGTTAATAAAATTATAAAAATGCATATTCGCTGTAAAATGGGTAGGTTTAGGTTTGGAGGTAGGTTAAGGGGTTTAAAAATCTATATCGCTTATTGATAAAATGATAAAAATGTATTGATACGAATATCTTAATGATATAAAAGATACGTAAATATTTGTATGTTTTTTAGCTAAAAATACGTAGCGATTTGTACGTTTTAAACATTGAAATATGTCTAAATTGTACATTTTAGCATTAATAAAAACGTACAAAAATTTAAGTTTTGTGCTTGTAAATGTTACGTATTAATTCCTACGTATAAACATGAGACCAGGCTGGATTGTTTAGTGTAAAACACTTTAAATGAGCATTCACTTTTTGTTTTTTTTATATTTTACACCGTTTTCCTGCAATACTTGCTGCTCTGCTTTGGTTGAGCTAACAGCAGAGGAGTTACACTCTTAAATGTGTTTAGGGACTCCAATGGGGGAAAAAAATCTGTGTAATGTAGCATGACTGCAGTGATGTCACCCTGCCTTTTCTGTGTGCAATACCGTAGGAGAGTTTATGGATGGAATGAATATCACTGGCTGCTGGGAATCATGTGTAAAAGAGCTTAAATATGTGCAGTTGCAGTTGTCTGCAACTGCAAGAGTCGTCTCTTGCACCCTGGTGTCATTCCTGCTGTAATTAATTCACTATTAAAAGACTTTCATGAATGCCGTAGGAAAAATTATTCTTAAGTAATAGCCCATATATTTTGGTATGTATCTCAGTAGGTTTTTAGATAAATATAATGTCAACTCTAGTTAATCAAGAAACGAGGCAAAATCAAATGTTTTGTAGCATGACGTTTTATTTAATGAAAATGGTGCGACATGCTCCGTGGCAACACAATGATGACACAAGTTGAAACTATAGCAGTTTTGATGATGGTGGTGATGAAATAAAACAGTTTTCAGTTCCAATCTTAAACTTTCATTTTAAAGTGAAGTCTAGGAGCTAAACTAAAGTTCAAAAGTCACTTTTACTGGCACTTTTGATAAATGTAATGGACACATGCTAAATATATGTATTAACAGAAAACTTACCAACCCTATACTTTTGAATGGTAGTGTATGTTTGGTCTCCACAAATAAAAAAATATGGGATTTCTGCATAACATATCTTGTTAGAGAGATAGCATAAGCCACTGCCCAAGACTTAGTGAGGTTGTTCTGCTTTATGTGGTGCCCATGTGTCAAGTTTTAAGAGGGATTCTTTATATATATATATATATTAGGGCTGCACGATAAATCGCATGCGATATTTAACGCGCATCTTATCAGTAAAACCGGTTCTGTAATCAGCGGTAAATCTCCATCACCTGTGGGCTTTCACATTGAGCAGCATTAACTACACAGAGCCGTTGTTCACTGACGAGCTGTGCAAAACCACGTTCATATTCGCGCGATTTTTTGCGCAGCTCGTCAGTGAACAATGGCTCTGTGTAGTTAATGCTGCTCCATGTGAAAGCACACACGTGATGGAGATTTAACGCTGATTACAGAACCGGCTTTCTGACAAGATTAAATATCGCATGCGATTTATCGTGCAGCCCTAATATATATATATTGTAAGGGTTTTTATTATTTATTAGCTCTAAAAATGGGAATATTTATGACGAATTATAACTGGTTATGATTCATAATAAATATTTAGATTATATCTTCGAATTAACTGTAGCAGAATCAATATTACAATTATTTGATCTGTCCGTCCACCGAGCAGATAATATAATCATTTATCAATTTACTGTCCTTCTGTGTGCAATGCTAGCAGTAATTTAACAAAATGTAGCAAGGGTTCACACATTCATTGACTTCGAACTGTGAGCAGCAAACAGAGACAATCCGTTGTGAATACATTTATCTGCTGTTCCTTTTTTTCCTCTTAGGGTTGGTGTTTTGCCTGCAGAGGTCCGCATTTGATGTATAAATGGATTTGCATGGTTAACTCATCTGTCTGTTGGAGGTCATTTAGTTCTATGAAATGTTCACACACACAGCTGGACACATGCATACACAATCATATACAGTATGTACAGAGCAAGTGCTCTTAAATTAAGTCAAATCGGCTGAAAAAGCAGAGCTCAAACTTCCCCGCTGACACATAAATCACTGCGCACAAACACAAAAATATATAAACAGAAGTCAGTTCGTCCATTTACATCAGACGTCAATATCATTTCAATGTATTTCATATTTATTGCCTTGACAGCAATATTCACCAGATTAATGAAAATATATGGAAAATCTGCCACACTCTCAAGCAGGTCATTGCGAGTAGAAAAATAAACCATGAATTAGGAACATCTCCTATGCTTACCAAGGTTGCAATTATTTCAAAACCACAATATAAACAGTAAATATTTTTTACAGCATTTATTTTTTTCTGTTGTAATATATTTTAAAATGTAATATATTCCTGTGATGGCATTACGGCATTACTCCAGTCTTTAGTGTCACATGATCCTTCAGGAATTATTCTAATATGTTGATTTGGTGCTCAAGAAACATTTCTTAATAAAAAATTGTCTCCCTATATATTTTCCAGGATTTTTTGATGAATAGAAATGTTTTGAGTAACAATGTAAAAGTTTTTATTTTCACTGTAATGCATAACAGCATAAATAAAATAAAATACATACATACATACTGTACATAAATACTTACTTTTGAACAGAACAGTAGTCCAGGGCATCCTGCATCAGCCAAACAGCTGCTATTGAGATGAATGAGAATATTAATGGACCGCTTTCTCCAGGTATTATATAGACCTCCTTGGAACCAAGCAAGATGTGTGTAAGTGTATTCTGAATCTTCCATATTTTATTAATTTCCTTCTAAATTGTACAGAAAGCTTTTTCATTAGGAAACATTATGACAGTAACATGTTAAAAGCTTTTGATTTCTTTCAAAAAGCATTACAGATGGAGAGAGAGAGACAGAACTATGGAAGGAAGAAAGGGATGGATGGGGAATTTATTGTTCACTCTCAGTGAACAGTGGGGGAAGTGATACACATTGCATGGGGTCTTTTCCAAATTTCTCTCTCCTGTGGTTGTGACTGTGTGTTTTGGCTGTTGAGATTGAGTTGAGTGCCAGGTGGACTCTAACCTGCTGCCTGCCACTTTTCAGCACTTCCACTGACTCCAGGCAGACTTCTTTTGCTAACCTCTATTCCTGATATTTTAACCGGAGGAAATGCATCACTGACTGCTTGTTTATTCAATTCAATTAAATTCAAGTTTATTTGTATAGTGCTTTTCACAATACAAATCGTTGCAAAGCAACTTTACAGTAAATTAAGTTTCTACAATATTTAGTGGTAGCTTATCAGTGGTGACTGTCAGTTAATGTACATATGGCAGAAATGTACGGTAAGATCAATTAAAGACGTAATCAAACAGACGATGAACACTACTAACAGCAATTATTATATGATGCAATCAAACTTATAGCAAAATGTGGTAGTTCTGTATGTTGTTTCAGGGTTGGCATCATCTGAGGTCCTCTGAGGGGTTGGCATCATCTCTTCTCAGGTGTTCTGAATCCAGACTGAAGCTTGTGTAAATCCTAGTTACCACTGTTGCAAAAACAGAGAAACAAATAGAGACATAATTAGCATAGCGGATGTTCCAACCAAGCAAAATTGATTTGTTTAACCCAAACTAAAGAATAATAATGTGCATTTGATAATGTAAGTAGTCTTCTACCACGCTACAATCCATCACGCTCCCTAAGGTCGCAAAACTCTGGACTTTTGATAGTACCTAGGATAGCAAAGTCCACTAAAGGAGGTAGAACTTTTTCGCATTTGGCTCCCAAACTCTGGAATAGCCTTCCTGATAACGTTCGGGGTTCAGACACACTCTCTCTGTTTAAATCTAGATTAAAGACACATCTCTTTGGCCAAGCATTCAGATAATGCATCTCATAGTCTTGTGCTGCAGTTGTATCTGATCAAATGCACATTATTGTTCTTTAGTTTGGGTTAAACAGATCAGTTTTGCTTGGTTGGAACAGCAGCTACGCTAATTGTGTCTCTATTTGTTTCTCTGATTGACATCCTGTGGTGGCTAGGATTTACACAAGCTTCGGTCTGGATCCAGAACACCTGAGAAGAGATGATGCAACCCCTCAGAGGACCTCAGATGATGCCAACCCTGAAACAACATACAGAACTACCACATTTAGCTATAAGTTTGATTGCATCATATAATAATCGCTGTTAATATTATTCATCGTCTGTTTCATTACGTCTTAAATTGATTTTTCCGTACATTTCTGCCATATGAACATTAATTGACAGTTACCACTGATAAGCTACCACTAAATATTGTAGAAACTTAATTTGCTGTATTGCATCATATAATGATTGCTGTTAATAGTGTTCATCGTCTGTTTGATTACGGCTTAATTGATTTTTTCTGTACATTTCTGCCATATGTACATTAACTGGCAGTCATCACTGATAAGCTGCCACTAAATATTGTGGAAACTTAATTTGCTGTAAAGTTGCTTTGCAACGATTTGTATTGTGAAAAGCGCTATACAAATCAACTTGAATTGAATTGAATTAATAGGTAGCCAGTGCAGAGACTGTAAAATTGGGGTAATATGATCATATTTTCTTGACCTGGTAAGGACTCTAGCTGCTGCATTTTGGACTACCTGTAGCTTGTTTATTGAAGATGCTGGACAACCACCTAGCAGTGCATTACAATAGTCCAGTCTAGAGGTCATGAATGCATGAACTAGCTTTTCTGCATCAGAAACAGGTAACATGTTTCGTAACTTGGCAATTTTTCTAAGATGGAAGAATGCTGTTTTTGTAACATGGGAAATATGATTTTCAAAAGACAAGTTGCTATCTAATATAACACCCAGATTTTTGACTGTAGAGGAGGTAACCGTGCATCCGTCTAGTTGCAAATTGTAATCCACGAGATTCGGCGTACTGTCTTTTGGTCCAATAAGTAATATCTCTGTCTTATCCGAATTTAATAGGAGAAAATTATTGGTCATCTATTCTTTTACATTTTTAACACACTCCGTTAGCTTAGATCATTTAGAAGTTTCATCTGGTCTTGTTGAGATATATAGTTGAGTATCATCGGCATAACAGTGGAAACTAATCCCGTATTTCCTAATAATATTACCAAGTGGCAACATGTATATCGAAAATAGGAGAGGACCTAGGACAGATCCTTGTGGCACTCCATGTTTTACTGGTGGTAATTGAGATGACTCCCCATTTAAATGAACAATGTGGTAGCGATCGGACAGGTAGGATCTAAACCATCTTAAAGCCTGCCCTTGGATACCTGTATAGTTTTGTAATCGATCTATGAGTATGTCATGATCTATAGTGTCGAACGCAGCACTAAGATCAAGTAAAACTAGCAATGAGATGCCGCCTTGGTCTGACGCAAGAAGCAAGTCATTTGTAATTTTAATAAGTGCAGTTTCTGTGCTATGGTGAGGCTAAATTCTTCACAGAGATCGTTTTTTTGCAGGAAGGAGCACAATTGAGCAGACAACTTTTTCTAAAATTGTAGACATAAAAGGAAGATTTGAGATGGGTCTGTAATTTGCCAGTTCACTAGGATCTAGTTGTGGTTTCTTAATAAG
Organism: Sinocyclocheilus grahami; assembly: GCF_001515645.1. Classification (NCBI taxonomy): domain Eukaryota; kingdom Metazoa; phylum Chordata; class Actinopteri; order Cypriniformes; family Cyprinidae; genus Sinocyclocheilus; species Sinocyclocheilus grahami. The sequence goes on from NW_015505194.1 coordinate 1,363,933, forward strand.
AGGCTTAATAACCGCCAGCTTGAATGGTTTTGGGACGTGACCTAAAGACCTTTAAGACCCACTGAGGCAATAATTGAATAGCAGTTTGTTCATTTGAATTAACTGCTTAACATTTAGCTCATTCATTTGAGTGGTCTGCTGTTAACTGAATTATATCAAACTCATGTTTCCTTCCAGGTTTTTTAAAGAATGGGGGTGTGTTTTTTGGTATATTTCTATGGTAAACTTTTCTGTCTTAAACATTTTTTGGAAAAAAACATTGCTAGGCATGACAACATTTGCTAGGGTCTGTGGATATTATATTCATAGTCTTAGTGAGAGGAGTTATGTCTAAAAGCAGACATCTCAAGTCCCCACACCTAAACATTTCTGGTTATCGTTTATTAAACTTTGTTTATCCAGAATGAATTACAAAATGCCTACCACAGGCCGGCTCATGGGGAACTGGTGATTGTGTCATCAAGTATTATCTAGTCAACATATAGCCTATTACATATCTCCACATTTGACATCTGATTGTCTGCCACCCCTTTGTTTCTCCTATTTCCTTCTGAGGAATCTCACCTCAATCTATCACCTCTATCCCACTCTCCTTTTGTTGAATTTTAATAGTGTTGAACTTAATCCTATGACTATTTTTAAAATATATTTATGACTTGCATTGTGTCTTTATTTTTGACCTAAATTATGATTTACCTAAAGTGTAGTGCACTAATTACAAGGATTATAATTCAAATGTGAGAAAGTATAATTAAAATAGAATTATGTTCAAAGAAATTCAACAATTTCTGTTATATGTTGATGTTGAATGTTCATTTTCAATATGAATGAACTAAAAGTTAGTCACCTTTATTTATATAGCGTTTTATACAGCAGACATTGTTTCAAAGCAGCTTCACAGTATTAACGAGAAAGTCATTGATGTCAACTTCATCAAATATAAGACAAATCCAAATTCTGCTGTAAAGCAGCTCTAAAAATACAAAGACAAAAAGTGTAGTTTTTCAGCTTCAGTGTTGATTCAGTTCAGTGCAATACCTGTGTATTCAAATTCAGCTGAGTTATATAACAGCTCTACAGAAGACAGTAGTGTCATTATTCAACTGACTTCAGTTCAAGTTATATAACATTTCCAGAAACATTAGATAATATAGCGTCAATCAATGTTTTTAATGTATATTTTTGTTTATATTTCATTACATTTAACACTAATTTAACTAGTAATTTTCCAGAATAGTCAATATCAAATTTATTTCTTTGTTTATTTACATTTGTTAAATGTCATTGAATTACAATTCAGCATATTCCACTTGTCAGCCTCCTTTGGCATGTAGCCAATTTAATTCTAATTCCAACTCTTGAATTTAAGAGGAGCCACCTTTTTAAAACAGAATTTTGCCCAACCCAAATATTCTAGGGTCATCTTGGCCTATATTTAAACAGTTTAATAACCTTCAGCAGTATAATGCTGTCCTAATGTCAAGTGTTATGTATGGTCAGGTTGAACTATGCAAATAAGGTTTGATGTGGTATGCTAATTTGACACGTTTTGACACTGATTGGTAACGTACTGATTGAATGTGTCTGGTTCTGGCAGGATTGAAGAGCTTTTGATGTGCCTTTACCGTTTGACGCTCAGGCAATTGGCAGCTCATTAGCTGCAGGAGGGAAGGGAAATGCACACACATATGCAAGACGCTGCTTCATATTGAGCAGACATAAAATTTGCTCTTCTCTAGGGAGCTGAGTGTAGAAAGATCAGTGCAAAGAAATCCCACTTGTGTGGTGTCTACAGCTGCATACATTAAATGCATTTACACAATCAATACAGTAGCCTGAACAACCTTTCCCATTTACAATATCTCAAATAAGCTCCTATAATAAGCATTCAGAATGAGATGGAGCATATTCAGCATAAGATGGGCAGCATATTACATAATTATTTTGACTTGAATCCTTGTAACATGGCATGCACAAATTTATCTTCTGAAGCTGGCAGCATACAAATGTGCTTTAACTCAAGGATTACTCTTAAAACTAGGATTTCACAAAGGCATAAAATCAGCTTATCCTGTGCAAGACCTCATTCAAGATATATGCTCCAATTCAGAACACAATGAAATATAATTTAATAAATATAGGTTATATTTCTAAGACGCATAGTCACTCTTTCTCTTGTTAATTTGGGTTACAGTGTTGAAACCCTGATTTTATTTCCAATTTGTTTCATTAAATTAACATTTGGCTGAAATACAGACAGAGACAGTTTACTATAAATCCATAGTAATTCATTAGCAGAGAAGGCATTTCAGAAAGGTGAAGAAGGCAGTTAACAAAAAGCCTTACATGGGACATGACTACATCTCAGATGGACAAATTCCATTTAAATAATGCATTTAATTTTCCCTCTCTTCTTTCATTAAAACACCACATTTTCATCAATACAGGGTCTTATGCTGGAGGATATTGCTGATTGCATGAGACCGTATTGAGCTCTTTGTTAGTGAATAGCCTCTCTCAGCAGAAAGTCTGTTGTGCCATGCTGCTGATGCTAGCAGCAGTTTGTTGGTCTCTGTGTAGTGTCTTGGTTGTGTATAGCCCTTGTGTGTTGTGTCTGTGAGGGTGTGTGAGCCATGTTTTTGTTGACTGGTCAGCAGCAGTTAATATGAGCTGCTTTCAAAGGCTCTTTTACTGACTCTCTGTTTTGTACAGGAAGTGTTTGTACATTTTCATCCCCTGATGCAGAACAATCTCATACTCACAGCCAGGTGAAATGTTGATCTGGTTGCATTGCCGCTTACTGTTGCAATGCTACAGTGCTGAAAAATACAAGAACTTTAAAGGGATAGTTCACTTAAAAATGAAAAATGTGGTCTTCTGTTACTCACCCTTATGTTGTTCCAACCCTATATTCCACAAAAATATTAAGCAGGACAACTGTTTTCAACATTTATAATAAGAAAAAATGTTTTGTGAGCACCAAATCAGCATATTTTAATGATATTAGAGAGATCATATGACACTGAAGTCTGGAGTAATGACTGCTGAAAATCATTAAATTACATTTTAAAATATAGTAAAATAGAAAAGGTACTTTCAATTGTAAAAATATTTCAAAATTTTACTGTATTACTATTTACTGTTTTGCTCAAATAAATCCAGCCTCGGTAAGCATAAGAGTCTTCTTTTACATTTGGTCTGAGACACACATGACACATTCCATATCTTTTTCTGCTTCCCTTATTATATGGTGATGCTTATATGAACTGTTGTGTTTACATTTCAACAATGTGGAGTAAAAATCTGACTTTTTTAGCTGAGGTGACTATAGGACAGATGTTGTTGTTTTAAGGGTTAGACTGGTTGTCTTGTATAGTCTGGGATTGTTGTATTGTCACTGATAAAATTATTTCATGTGAATTATAAAACTGATAGTTCTGTTCCTGCGTGTTGATTGGTTAATACAGCATCCAGCCATGACATTTTATTGGTCAGTTACATTGTCTAACATACAATATCAGTTCTGATTAAGTTGACTGATTTGTAGTGCTCAGGTTTGATGGTTACTGGGTCATCATGCCACATGTGTGATCAGCCATGCATCCATTACTCTCTTTGTTTAGTGATCAGCTCTTGCAGTGTAATGACACAAAGTCATTTTGAAAGTATTGTTTTTTTTCTTATGCATTTCACTTCAGATTTTAACCAAAAAGTATATTCAGAGACATTTAGAGACACTGTGCACACAAAAGGGGAAAATAGAAAATTTCAGCCTCTGGCCCCCAAAAAAAGTCCTTTATAGTAAGATGTCTTTGGCACACTCTTGTCATATATGGTGTGCACTAACAGCAGGAACATCCCTAGAGTAGACTGGTGTCAAAGAGAAGAGAGATGCCTGTTAAGAAAGCACTCTTTCTCTAGATGGGAAGTGATGTCATAAAGGCACCACTGTCAGGTCATCCAGGTTAACCGATTCACTGACAGGAAAGAATGATGCTAGTGATTTTGTGTCAGAAGATTTCTCTCCACTGAGGCGCAGATAAAACAGCACTGTCGTGTTTAATGGATATAGAGGGTTTATAGAGACCCTTTTTATGGTTTATTTATTTCTTTCTTTTTTTCTTGAGTCTGCCTCTGTCTCCGTCATTTTAATTAGCAATTTATTGTTGGCGATGTTTACACAGCTTCTCTTTAACTGTTAAAATGACAGTGTGTACCGCACCGCAAATGGAAACATTCTGTATATACATTTATGAAGAACGCTATAGACATGGCCACAGTCTTTTTAAATTTTGGCAGCTGTAGATTAAAATGTCATTATCATTCCTCTGTCCTTCCCCATGACATCCCTACTGCTACATTACCCACAATGCTCTGAAGTGACTTCTCCCTAATGGAGAAACAAGTTTTCATACTTTCTCAAAATCCATCAATCACTCTATTTTGTGCTTTTTTCTCAGTAGGGATGCGCAGTGAGAGACCTTTGTGGCAAATTCACAGTTGCAGCACTTTCTTTCAAGTGTTGTCTTCACTAAAAACCTGTAAACCAGTTGAACCACATTAAATGCATTGAAATAATGTTGTACCATGAGAATTGAGTCATTGTTATTCTTTTCAGTGCAAACACCTTATTTGAGATGTCCAATTCTATTTGCCTGGTGTAATTAATGTTGCGATATTACTGCTAGCAAAAAGCAGGCGTAAAGAGAATTTGTTTAAAATAGATGTTTGCATGTTCTATTCCCCATGGCAGCGGATATTAGTTTGTGGCATTACCTGATTTGCATAATTCCTTTAGTGAATGAGGCACTAAAATAACATAGACAGCATGTGCATATAATTCAAATATGGGCACACACATGAAATGACAAATAGTCATTTAAATAATTTAAACATTTAGCTTCCCATCCTGTCTTATGCAAAGCATCCTGGGAACTGATATCCTCTGCCCAGGTTCATTGCACCTTAGAGTGTTATTTGACAATCTAATCAGCATCAGTTTCCTTTCCAGCTACCACAAGGAGATCATCTCAGTTGTCTTACAGGGTTGCCACATCAGCCACCAGCAATTCTCTTTACAGTCTCTCCATTCAGGCATCTAATAGGCTGCAGTAATCGCCCTCATGTTCATTTAGCTTTGATCATTATAAAAAGGGTATGTCGTTCTCTGGATGCATGAGTGTGGAAAATGAGTCTCATAAAGAAGCCAGTCATGTGTGAATCTCTCTAGAATCATACAGACAGATGCTGAATTAGACACAGCAATGGATATGATGCAGTTTAGTGTAGTTTTTTGATCCGGGTTGCTGGATGAGTGTGCTTTCTGTCCCCTTTGGGCTGCTGACTACTGAAAATGCTTGAGTTAACACAAGCTAACATTTAGAAATCAGAGGGAAAAGGGTAAAATGTTTGTTCACACACCATAGTTCAACCTTTCTCCTTTTCTCTCTCAAAAAGAGAAGTGAGTGAGAGAGAAAGAGTCAAAGTGTAATTACTGTTCTTAGGTGCTGTTTGTTATTGAGAGTGTTTTACAGAAGTGGGTCTGTGGCCCCTGAGACATTGGGGTCTCTCTGACACACTCTGAATAACCACTCTATAAGTATTAGAGTAGAGCGGTTTCAGTTCTGTTCTAGAGACAAAACAATACAATGGTGTCATACCATCTTTAGAAAGAGAAAGTCCACACTTTGTGTTCTTATGCTTAAGCTATTTGTAATGTTTTTCTATTGTAAAGAATATAGCCTACTTTGAAAAATGTTCAGCTTATTTGCCATATAATGAAAATAAATGGAGTCCGAAAGTACACTGAACTCCGTTGACTAATTTTTCAAAACATCTTATTTTGTGTTTCACAGAAGTCAGGTTTTGAATGACATGAGGATACTTAGTTTAAATTTTAGGGTGAACTATCCCATTAAATTGTTTTAAACTGTTTCTCATAAAACATATTTTAGACATTTCTTATACCTGCGTTTTAACTATAGAAACAGTTTTCCATGATTTTACATCAATTTTGCAATGTTTGTCCAAGCTCTATTCATTTAAGAACAACAAACAAACAGACAAATGTGACTCAAGCAAATGGTGCAGTTGAGTGATGTGCTTTTGATCCAGATATTAACCTGATTTCCTCTCTGTGCTCAGTTACCGGTTCTAGCCTTAATTGATTTGATTAGATAAGAAGCGGGTGTCTCAATAGTTTTTGTCTGGAATAAAACAGCACCGGTGACTAATTAGTAATGTGTATTAGTGTATTAATGAATTAGAGATTAAACTTCACGCAGACGACCAGGGTGCTAATTAATTCCGCTCATTTGCATAATAAAGAGCACACATTACATTAGAGATGTGTGAATGTAAGCGTAAATATGGGCTAACAGAAGTGACATTTGAATGAAAGTGTTAAACTTTTTCACTTTATTTGTCAGAGAGATAGATGGCCAGAAGGCACTGTCTGTCTCTCCAGACCCAGTTAGGCCCCGTTTACACTGTCAGTTAAATGTGCCCTGTGATAATTTTATTTGTAATGAACACAAGTTATTTTTACATTTGATTATTTGTTTTTTGTACATGAATGCTTTAGTTTAGATATAAAATGATAAAGGTAATGCATTATTTGTTTCTTTGTTTCTGAGGAAGCACATGTGGAGGCGGTAAATGACAACAACGTATGGGCAATGTTTCAGATAGTATGGCAAGTGTAAACACGTGAATCGGATATGGGTCACAGTTGAAAGAACGTGTAAACCGACAACCAAAAAAATAGGATATAGGATTGGGCATCAAGACCTGCAGTGTAAACAAGGCCTTAGAGGTCAGTGTTTTGTGGTTGAGTGCTGTCTGTGATGCAACCATTAAACTGTGAAGGGTAGCATGCTTTGAATTTGTTAAGCTTTGAATTACTCTTGGAAGCCACTCCCAACAGGCTGTCTTTCTTTCTCATTCTCACTTTTTTAAACATTCACTTATATATTTGAATAGAGATGTTGTGTATTTATTTATTTGTATTTGATTATTTAAGTTTTTTAAATGTTTATGATTTTTTTATTGCTTAGATTTTTTAAAGTTTTATATTGTGTGTTATATCTTGTCTAGGGCCCTACAGTCACCATTAGATTTTTGGGTTCTACACATCCCGATTTAACAGCTGGTTATAGAATGGTTATCTAAACTAAAGACTGCATACATTGAAGAGGATTAGTTGGTATTGTTAGGAGAGGAGATCTTGTTTCATATTTTTTTCTGGAGATGCTCTTGGGTTGCTGTATCTGGGCTGATTGTGAGAGCAACATTCCAGTCATAATTTCCACTGTAGGGATTCTATTCTCATTAGGTGAAAAATGCAGAGACAACAGAACAGATAGTTTATTTTAATTTCAAGTTCAACTTCATGGAAATGTAAACTAGGCCACTGACTATACCTTTCTCTGTCAGTCAGTTGCTCTGTCTGTGAGTAAAGCCTATAAAAGCGGTTCGGTTCTGATTTGGTTTTGTACGCAGTGCTGCTTTGGAACTGATGCTTGTTAGATGTTGATGCTTGCTGATCTGGCATCTTGGTGCACCAAATGTTAGAGTGTGAAAGCAAACACTTTCCTAATGTGATGTTTTAGCACTTCTGTTGCTATATTTTGGCTCTAATTATAAAAACTGTCAGCTTCAGAATTTTGTATTTTGGTGTGTGTGTGTGCGCATTAGAACGTGTTTTGAATTATGCAATAGCACGGTGATGTAGGACTCTGCATCACTATCTTCACCTGTCTTTGTTTTTTCAGTAATATTTGATATCTGAGAGTGATAATGTTGTCATTATCAATAAAGACAACAAGTCACAAGCCCAAATTTTGTTGTCTGCTGCATCTTATATCTTAATCTGCTGCAGTTAATAAGTTGATAACTGGATTAGTATATTTCGTAAATCATTCAAAACTGGTTTTGTAAAATGGATGTACTTGAAAAGATCTGATTCAAAAGAATCATTTATCTACCAGTCACACATTGCTGCTTCTCTAATCATGAGCTCTCGTTCAGTTTTTTGAGATTTTTTTGAGTTTGTTGTCTATGTAGAATCAAATGTTCGTGTGAAGAGCATCTCAAGACAGGCAGGAACAGAAAGCTTTTGTGGGAGCATTAGTTGTGAATTTTACAGAACAGATTTACTAGAGCTCTTGCTCACTGGCAGCTAATGCAGTTAACAGCACATGGTATTGTTTAGAAAGAGACTGGCAAACTCGTTGCTTGCAAGTATTGTGTTGCAAAAACTTTTTTGACATGATGTGATTTCTGACTGTGTTTCATTGTAAGAACATCTGTTCTAATATCGCTCTCTCTTTCTCTCTCTTTTTTCATTCTGTCACTCTCTTGTCTTGCACATGGGCATGTGGACCTGACATGATGATTGACAGGTAAGGGAAGCTGACTTTTGTTACAGTTTGTGGTGTGCTTTCTCTTGTCTTCGCTGATAATAGTTATTTTTTCTTCACAGCACAATTTATGTTATTGTGAAAGTTGTTGACAGTGTCTGTAACCCCTTGGTGTTGAGCGGCAGTACTGCAGCAGATCAGCCAATCTGAAAGGGGTCATGAACTGCCTTTTTTATTATTTTGTACTGTTCTCTGAGGTCCACTTATAATGTTATCAACATTTGTACATAAAAAAAAATAATAATTTAGAAGTATTAGGCTATTTTCTGTCCTGTTTTGACCGCCCTCATCAGAACACTCTGTTTGAATAGGCGTGGTGGATTGTAGACTCAGAAGTAAACGCCCACTGCTATGATTGGCTAACAGTTGTTTATGTTTGACATTCTTAATAGATGGACACTGCTGTGATTTTGGTTAAAGCGCATAAATACTCGGTACATATCAAACTATCTGTAATAACAGACAAAGCAATAGTGACCACATAATAAAAACAGTTACTCACATACACATCCTTTGTTCACGACGATGCTGTGCTGACTATAATGGATCAGACAGATCCATTATAGTCAGCACAGCATCGTCTTGAACAAAGGATCAAGTTCTTAGTGATGTGATCTGGAACTTCATTAAAAATAAAGGAAGGAAGGCATGCAAAGACTGTCAAGGGGTCTGTCAGGGGAAAACACGGATTCAATTTGCAGGTTAAACTTAAATTTATTTGAATCTCAAAACAGTCCAAACGAGCCTCCAGTCACTCCACGAGGCAGAGCGGGTAAGGCGTAGGGAGAGCAGCGCACACAGTCCCAGCGTCAATGCTGACGCAACGTCAGAGTGGAGAGAGAACCGCGCACAGAGTCCAAGCGTCGGTACCGACACAACGTCAGGGAAGAGAGTTCCTTGTAGAGTGCACCGAGAGGAGAGGCCGCAAAGCGCAGTTCTGGTAACTCCAGGGCAGGAACTATGAAAACACGGCAAGACAAGAACACAACAAGACTGATAGTAGGTCACGAATGAAGAGTAGCGTGTTCACACCACAACGGTCAGACACAAGACTACACACGAAGGGAACTTAAAAGAAGGGAGAATTAAGGAATTAACAAGCCACAGGTGTGACAGCAGCTGAAGTAGTTAATAAGATAACGATGAGGAGGGAAACCACGAAGACAATGAGCACATGGTGAATTGTCAAAACAGACAAAACAACAACAACCTGCTGATCAGACCGAAGTCATGACAGTACCTCCCCCCCCAGGGACGCCACCTGGCGCACCCAGGAGGGGCTCACCTCGTCGCCGACGGAAGTCCTCGAAAACATCCAAGAAATTGCCCTCAGCTCCTGAATCAATGAGAGCTGGACAAGAGTGAATGGTGTCCTCATACTGAACAGAGACAGCGAGCAGGGTACGAGACTTGGGGGACTCGAGACATGAAGCGCCCATCAGGATCCCCCGGCTTACTGATGGGCCCCGGCTTTTAAAGGACACCGGATGGCTCGGTGTCCAGGCTTCCCACAATATAGGCAGAGACCTCGAGTCAGTCGATCCTGCTTCTCCTCTCCCCTTCAGGAGGGTGATCACGAATGCCACCTGAGACTCCTCCGTGACGTAACGGTGGGGCTGGAGTGCAAAGACCAAGGAGCACTGGGACAGGAAGGCCCAACACGAATTTGGGTCTCCGTCGTAGGGAGGAGGACTGTTGGCGTGGGGTTCTGGCTCAGCCTGAGGTGGAAGACGGATAACAGAGGCAGCGGATCGGCTGGCCAGGGCCTCCTGCTGGAGTTCTTGCACCCGGATATTGAGTTCAGCTACCTGGGCTGTCAGTAGGTCAACCTCCCTTGAGGCGGCCGTTAACTGGGTGGAATGCTGGCCAAGGAGAATGCCCTGTTGTGTCAACTACACACGAAGGGAACTTAAAAGGAGGGAGAATTAAGGAATTAACAAGCCACAGGTGTGACAGCAGCTGAAGTAGTTAATAAGATAACGATGGGGAGGGAAACCACGAAGACAATGAGCACATGGTGAACTGTCAAAACAGACAAAACAACAACAACCTGCTGATCAGACCGAAGTCATGACAAAGACTGTGTTTTTCCACAACTGAACAGCATCTTGTTGTCTTTGGAGCATGTTTATCGTTTGAATTCTGTATAGACCTGTGTTTGCCTCTCTTGTTTTTTACACTACATGTGTGAATCAGTGGGCGGGGCTAAATAGGCAATGATGTCGAAGCAGGCATTGATGATCTTCTGCGGAGGCGGGGTTTAGCCACATTATTACATCATAAATTGATAGTTTTCACTTGACGTCACACCCTAACAGGAACACCCACATGGAGGGCAAAACAAGGCTTTCCTCCACTGACCGCCAGTTATTTTTACGAAGTGTGCATTAAGTAGTAATGTTGATATTACTGTCAATAATATTACTGTGTTCATATTCTGGGCACATTTGCTTGCCTGCATAAAGCACACATCAGCAATAAGGTGTGTACTGAATTTGATCTTTTAATATCACCGTTTTAAAGGCACTTTAAGTGTTTTCACATTAAACGTTTTAGAGTGTCCCGGTGTTTTTAGTGATTGCAATATTGCGGTGGGTGATTTATATGGATTGCTAATGGCCAGTAGTTGCATTTTGTTCACTTATCTTTGTTTTATTCTTTTGAGAGATGATGTAAATATTTTTGGATTGGAACAGATAGAAAATCGACAGGCTTGTGCTGCAGTTCTATGGATGTTTTGCCCACCAGGTCTTCGAGCCGGTCATGTGACTGAAAACTATCAATTGGCGCACTCCACAACCTGTCATTTTGGCAGACTTCCTACAATATAAGCTGTTTTTAGACTAACGAGAAAGTTTTGAGTTCTGAAACTTACAGGATGTTTTTTTTAGTAGCACTGTGACCTGTTATATGGCAAAAGATCAAGGGAATTTAGATTTCTCAGTTCATAACCACTTTAATGTTTTTGAAATGAGTCTTTCATGCTCACCAAGGCTGCATTTATTTGATCAAAAATACAGTAATATTGTAATATAATATTTAAAATAACTGTTTTCTGTTTTAAAGTATTTTAAAATCTGATTTATTCCTGTGATGACAAAGCTGAATTTTCATCTGAAACATTTGGCAGGTCTTTTATTATATGTTGTACTATTTAATTGACTAATAATAGCTACTCATAATGGCAGGTTCTACAGTTTACCATCTTCTGTCATCCTGTCTGTCTCTGTCTCTTTTTAAGCTGTTGTCTTTCTTCTAATGAATCAACCTGTCTCTTGATTCAACCCCTGGTATCCTGACTGCACCTGAGACATTCAGCCATATGCCCGTGGAATCAATGATATGCACACTGGCTTCTCTCAAGCACACTCACACACACACACACACATACACATACACACACTCACACAAACAAACAAAGCCACCGTAATTAAGGCAGCATTTGAATGAGCATTCCTGCTGTGATCAAGCACTGCAGTGATTGATCAAGAAAGTACCCCCCCCCCCCCCCCCCCCACACACACACACATACTGACAGTGTAAAAGTAATTTGGTTATATGTGGAGCTGAATATCAAACCTATTTCATCCAATCAGTGCTGTGTATATGTGAGTGTGTGTAGATCTGTGGCTAAATACCAGACTCATTAGGCCCATTATTGAACTGCACTCGCTGTGTTTTTCCTCCTTCCTGATTGGATTTTCAGTGCTCAGAGGCTGTTGCTCATGGTGATGAGGAGGTTGAATAAATTAAGAGAGCTTGCATGAAAACATACAGTGGGGCAAAAAAGTATTTAGTCAGCCACCAATTGTGCAAGTTCTCCCACTTAAAAAGATGAGAGAGGCCTGTAATTTTCATCATAGGTATAGCTCAACTATGAGAGACAAAATGAGAAAAAAAATCCAGAAAATCACATTGTAGGATTTTTAAAGAATTAATTGGTAAATTCCTCGGTAAAATAAGTATTTGGTCACCTACAAACAAGCAAGATAGATGCAGGCACAGCTTAGCCACACAGGTATTTGAATATTTTAGAAGCATTTAGCCAATTACAATGATGGTTATTGTTGTACTGAGATGAGGGTCCATGCTGATCCAAACCTTGTTTTTTAGGCATCATTCATTACTGATTAAATAGTAGTTCTAATTAATGTCTGGGATTTAAGGCCAAAGACCCACAGGATTTATCTTTATTAGGCTAAGACGAGTCGTATTTACCATAGACACAGCTGTGAGCATTTGCCAGGCATTTCATTATTCTCCTGGTGGGTTCAGCAGCTGTTCATGCTGTTCATCTGGCTCATGTTACCTTTGTTTACAGTTTTCTATGTAAGCAAAAAGGAAGATCAGAATATTTAACATTTAAGGTTTAGAACTTACGATCCACAAGGGATGATGTTGTTGTATGTGTGCATCCATACATGTTTTCAGCATGTACTGTATGTCCCCGGGGCCCTTAATAAGATTTTGATCTGTAGGGTAATTGAGTTACTGATCATCTGGTTTTATATCTCTTAGTCTGCAGTGTTCATCTTTATGTTATCTATTGACTTTGGGTGGTAGGTATGTAATGTTTTATGTGTATTTTATGTGTATTGTGCGTTTATGTACTCTCACTTGGTGTTTTTGGTTTTGTTGCCTCCAGCTTTTAATGGATGAATGCTTCTATATTGATCAGAGCCAGATTGAAATCATAGAGGAAGTGAAAATTCTTGTGTTGCAACATTTACTTCTTTCTCAAGCCAGACACATACAGATTTCTCTGAATGCATAATTTTCATGACATGAAGGAAAATCATTACAACCATATGTTGTCTACAAAAATGAAGTTATTAATTCAAGGTCTATGAATGGATGAAATGAGCAATGTTTAGGAATTTTTAGGCATTTATTTATTGTGATTTGTTTATTTTACATGTTTTGTTACTGCCTTCTCAAGTTCATTTTAAATGATCCTGCAATGTGACAAATCATTATTATGTTTTAAATGTATGCAATTAAATTTTAAAACAGTTTAAAGTAGGCTAGTTTTAGAGTATAGTATAGCGCGTTACTCTGCAGGCCATGTTGTCTACAAAAATGAAGTTATTAATTCAAGGTCTATGAATGGATGAAATGAGCAATGTTTAGGAATTTTGCGGCATTGATTTGGTTGATTGATGATTGTGATTTATTTTACATGTTTAATTACTTCATTTACATTTTAAATTATCCTGCAATGTGACTAATCATTATTATTTTTTAAATGTATGCAGTTAAAGTTTAAAACAGTTTAAAGTAGTTTTAGATGAAGTATAGCACATTACTCTGCAGACCTTGCCAAATTCTCAAAAGTATTTTATATTTCGGTACCCATAAATCTCCAGTAGCATTATGGAATCATTATGACAGGCCATGATATCACCCAGAATAGAAGGAAGCATCTTTTAATCGAGGAGGAAGTAAACAGGGCTGTTTGGATTAAATGAGTCTTTCATCTGACAGAAGCCTCTGCTGATGTTCAAATCCATTTTACTGTCCTTCTTTCAATAGTTTTGTCACTAAACAGGCAAGATTCACACCATATTTGTGTGTGATTAAGACATCACTAGTAAAGAATTTGAGTGTTTATACTTGGTAAAGGTTTTTTTTGCTGTCTTTGTCAGTGATTTAACCATAAACATGTCATTATAAGATTCTCAGTGGACTGTTCTGACCTTGCTAGAATATTCCCTCTTTGAGGTTATTAATGTTCTTTTAGGTGAGATAATGCTGTGGCAACAGCATGAGGAGGGGAGGCAGAGGATGAGTGTTTATTTCTCCAGCAAGACTATGACCTTGGGCTCAGGCGGGGATGTTGAGTTTGGCTCTCGGTCACTAAGTGGTGGAAGGTGAGAGAGAACAAGAAAGAGGGGATGAAAAAAAGGTGGCAAAAGAGACTGAAGGCTGTGAGTGATGGGCAGAGATAATAAAAGGGCTGATAAAAGGGCAGAGAAGGAGAAGTATGGAGGAGTGTTTTACTGAGAGGGGATTTGTTAGCTTGTTAGTGAATGGAATCATCATGGGATCAAATATATAATATCAGTATCTTCATATCAGTTTTCCTCCATATTAGACTTGTTAAAGGGACAGTTCACCCAAAAATAAAAATTACCCCATGATTTACTCACCCTCAAGCCATCCTAGGTGTATATGACATTCTTCTTTCAGACGAATACAATCAGTTATACTAAATAATGTCCAGGCTAATCCATGCTTTATAATGGGAGTGGATGGTAGCCCAAAATTTGAAATCCAAAAAAATGCACCCATCCATTATAAAAGAAGTCCACATGGCTCCGGGGGGTTAATAACGGTCTTCTGAAGCGATGCATTTGTGTAAGAAAAATATCAATATGTACAACTTTATAAACCTTAATCTCTAGCTTCCGCTAACTGTCGTACGCACGTTCACAAGAGAGTGGCGTCCAGCGGAAGACTGCATCCCGTCACTTCAGAAGGCCTTTATTAACCCCCCACAGCCGTGTGGACTTCTTTTATAATGGATGGGTGAAATTTTTTGGACTTCAAATTTTGGGAAGTTTTTCAAATTTTCAGCTTTATAATGGGAGTGGATGAAAATTATGTGTATGGGTTAGCCTGGACATTATTTATATAACTCCAATTGTATTCGTCTGAAAGTAGAATGTCATATACACCTAGGATGGCTTGAGGG
>NW_015505194.1:1380895-1392438 GCF_001515645.1 Sinocyclocheilus grahami
AAAAAAATCTAGAAAATCACATTGTAGGATTTTTAAAGAATTTATTGGTAAATTCCTCGGTAAAATAAGTATTTGGTCACCTACAAACAAGCAAGATTTCTGGCTCTCACAGACCTGTAACTTCTTCTTTAAGAGGCTCCTCTGTCCTCCACTGGTTACCTGTATTAATGGCATCTGTTTGAACTCGTTATCAGTATAAAAGACATCTGTCCACAACCTCAAACAGTCACACTCCAAACTCCACCATGGCCAAGACCAAAGAGCTGTCAAAGGACACCAGAAACAAAATTGTAGACTTGCACCAGGCTGGGAAGACTGAATCTGCAATAGGTAAGCAGCTTGGTGTGAAGAAATCAACTGTGGGAGCACTTATTAGAAAATGGAAGACATACAAGACCACTGATAATCTCCCTTGATCTGGGGCTCCACGCAAGATCTCACCCTGTGGGGTCAAAATGATCACAAGAACTGTGAGCAAAAATCCCAGAACCACACGGGGGGACCTAGTGAATGACCTGCAGAGAGCTGGGACCAAAGTAACAAAGGCTACCATCAGTAACACACTGCGCTGCCAGGGACTCAAATCCTGCAGTGCCAGATGTGTCCCCCTGCTTAAGCCAGTACATGTCCAGGCCCGTCTGAAGTTTGCTGGAGAGCATTTGGATGATCCAGAAGAGGATTGGGAGAATGTCATATGGTCAGATGAAACCAAAATATAACTTTTTGGTAAAAACTCAACTTGTCGTGTTTGGAGGAGAAAGAATGCTGAGTTGCATCCAAAGAACACCATACCTACTGTGAAGCATGGGGGTGGAAATATCATGCTTTGGGGCTGTTTTTCTGCAAAGGGACCAGGACGACTGATCTGTGTAAACGAAAGAATGAATGGGGCCATGTATCGTGAGATTTTGAGTGAAAACCTCCTTCCATCAGCAAGGGCATTGAAGATGAAACGTGGCTGGGTCTTTCAGCATGACAATGATCCCAAACACACCGCCCGGGCAACGAAGGAGTGGCTTTGTAAGAAGCATTTCAAGGTCCTGGAGTGGCCTAGCCCGTCTCCCGATCTCAACCCCATAGAAAATCTTTGGCGGGAGTTGAAAATCCGTGTTGCCCAGCGACAGCCCCCAAACATTACTGCTCTAGAGGAGATCTGCATGGAGGAATGGGCCAAAATACCAGCAACAGTGTGTGAAAACCTTGTGAAGACTTACAGAAAACGTTTGACCTCTGTCATTGCCAACAAAGGGTATATAACAAAGTATTGAGATGAAATTTTGTTATTGACCAAATACTTATTTTCCACCATAATATGCAAATAAATTCTTTAAAAATCCTACAATGTGATTTTCTGGATTTTTTTTTTCTCATTTTGTCTCTCATAGTTGAGGTATACCTATGATGAAAATTACAGGCCTCGCTCATCTTTTTAAGTGGGAGAACTTGCACAATTGGTGGCTGACTAAATACTTTTTTTCCCCACTGTACATACTGTAGATGCAGGCACAGCTTAGCCACACAGGTATTTGAATATTTTAGAAGCATTTAGCCAATTACAATGATGGTTATTGTTGTACTGAGATGAGGGTCCATGCTGATCCAAACCTTGTTTTTTAGGCATCATTCATTACTGATTAAATAGTAGTTCTAATTAATGTCTGGGATTTAAGGCCAAAGACCCACAGGATTTATCTTTATTAGGCTAAGACGAGTCGTATTTACCATAGACACAGCTGTGAGCATTTGCCAGGCATTTCATTATTCTCCTGGTGGGTTCAGCAGCTGTTCATGCTGTTCATCTGGCTCATGTTACCTTTGTTTACAGTTTTCTATGTAAGCAAAAAGGAAGATCAGAATATTTAACATTTAAGGTTTAGAACTTACGATCCACAAGGGATGATGTTGTTGTATGTGTGCATCCATACATGTTTTCAGCATGTACTGTATGTCCCCGGGGCCCTTAATAAGATTTTGATCTGTAGGGTAATTGAGTTACTGATCATCTGGTTTTATATCTCTTAGTCTGCAGTGTTCATCTTTATGTTATCTATTGACTTTGGGTGGTAGGTATGTAATGTTTTATGTGTATTTTATGTGTATTGTGCGTTTATGTACTCTCACTTGGTGTTTTTGGTTTTGTTGCCTCCAGCTTTTAATGGATGAATGCTTCTATATTGATCAGAGCCAGATTGAAATCATAGAGGAAGTGAAAATTCTTGTGTTGCAACATTTACTTCTTTCTCAAGCCAGACACATACAGATTTCTCTGAATGCATAATTTTCATGACATGAAGGAAAATCATTACAACCATATGTTGTCTACAAAAATGAAGTTATTAATTCAAGGTCTATGAATGGATGAAATGAGCAATGTTTAGGAATTTTTAGGCATTTATTTATTGTGATTTGTTTATTTTACATGTTTTGTTACTGCCTTCTCAAGTTCATTTTAAATGATCCTGCAATGTGACAAATCATTATTATGTTTTAAATGTATGCAATTAAATTTTAAAACAGTTTAAAGTAGGCTAGTTTTAGAGTATAGTATAGCGCGTTACTCTGCAGGCCATGTTGTCTACAAAAATGAAGTTATTAATTCAAGGTCTATGAATGGATGAAATGAGCAATGTTTAGGAATTTTGCGGCATTGATTTGGTTGATTGATGATTGTGATTTATTTTACATGTTTAATTACTTCATTTACATTTTAAATTATCCTGCAATGTGACTAATCATTATTATTTTTTAAATGTATGCAGTTAAAGTTTAAAACAGTTTAAAGTAGTTTTAGATGAAGTATAGCACATTACTCTGCAGACCTTGCCAAATTCTCAAAAGTATTTTATATTTCGGTACCCATAAATCTCCAGTAGCATTATGGAATCATTATGACAGGCCATGATATCACCCAGAATAGAAGGAAGCATCTTTTAATCGAGGAGGAAGTAAACAGGGCTGTTTGGATTAAATGAGTCTTTCATCTGACAGAAGCCTCTGCTGATGTTCAAATCCATTTTACTGTCCTTCTTTCAATAGTTTTGTCACTAAACAGGCAAGATTCACACCATATTTGTGTGTGATTAAGACATCACTAGTAAAGAATTTGAGTGTTTATACTTGGTAAAGGTTTTTTTTGCTGTCTTTGTCAGTGATTTAACCATAAACATGTCATTATAAGATTCTCAGTGGACTGTTCTGACCTTGCTAGAATATTCCCTCTTTGAGGTTATTAATGTTCTTTTAGGTGAGATAATGCTGTGGCAACAGCATGAGGAGGGGAGGCAGAGGATGAGTGTTTATTTCTCCAGCAAGACTATGACCTTGGGCTCAGGCGGGGATGTTGAGTTTGGCTCTCGGTCACTAAGTGGTGGAAGGTGAGAGAGAACAAGAAAGAGGGGATGAAAAAAAGGTGGCAAAAGAGACTGAAGGCTGTGAGTGATGGGCAGAGATAATAAAAGGGCTGATAAAAGGGCAGAGAAGGAGAAGTATGGAGGAGTGTTTTACTGAGAGGGGATTTGTTAGCTTGTTAGTGAATGGAATCATCATGGGATCAAATATATAATATCAGTATCTTCATATCAGTTTTCCTCCATATTAGACTTGTTAAAGGGACAGTTCACCCAAAAATAAAAATTACCCCATGATTTACTCACCCTCAAGCCATCCTAGGTGTATATGACATTCTTCTTTCAGACGAATACAATCAGTTATACTAAATAATGTCCAGGCTAATCCATGCTTTATAATGGGAGTGGATGGTAGCCCAAAATTTGAAATCCAAAAAAATGCACCCATCCATTATAAAAGAAGTCCACATGGCTCCGGGGGGTTAATAACGGTCTTCTGAAGCGATGCATTTGTGTAAGAAAAATATCAATATGTACAACTTTATAAACCTTAATCTCTAGCTTCCGCTAACTGTCGTACGCACGTTCACAAGAGAGTGGCGTCCAGCGGAAGACTGCATCCCGTCACTTCAGAAGGCCTTTATTAACCCCCCACAGCCGTGTGGACTTCTTTTATAATGGATGGGTGAAATTTTTTGGACTTCAAATTTTGGGAAGTTTTTCAAATTTTCAGCTTTATAATGGGAGTGGATGAAAATTATGTGTATGGGTTAGCCTGGACATTATTTATATAACTCCAATTGTATTCGTCTGAAAGTAGAATGTCATATACACCTAGGATGGCTTGAGGGAGAGTAAATCATGGGGTAATTTTTATTTTTGGGTGAGCTGTCCCTTTAAGTGGTAGATAAGCCTTTGACCCCTGAGCCAAGCCACTTCCATAGCCTGACCCTGTTTTGGATGATGGTGATCTGCATTATAAAGAGTACATGGAGAATGATCGATAGTTCCTTCCGATTATTAAAAACATGCATTACGTTCAGTATTGAATTTGTATATCGAGTATGTAGGCCTAATTAAAAATGGATTGGATTGTAGAATTAATGTTTCTGTGTGCTATCTACATTTTTGCTTGTTAAAGTATCACACTTTTAGCTTAGCAGAATCTTTTAGCTTAGCAGAATGCTAATGCTAATTCCAACTCTATGGAAATTAATTTTGAGTCCAGCTCTCCCATGTGCTTTTTGCACTGCTCTACCATGTTTAAAAACAGTTTGTTTTCTCCTTTCTAGTCAAATTTGTAAATCAGCAATCATCGAGACGACCCCAAGTGTTCAAGAGGGCCTGTTCAGTGACTGTTTAATTTGCATACAGTATGTCAGCTCTCTGTTGAGTTTAGTGTGTGTTGTTAGTCAAGGTCTTGAGGTTACGTGGTCCCTGTCACACAGCGCAGCAAAGAGCATTCACATCCTCTTTGCTTTTTCTGCAGAAACAACCTTGGATATCCTTTTTCTCCCAATTCACAAGTCTGCATATAGGCTGTTTTATTTGGTGTTCAGCCCCTTTCAAGATAGCAAGGAAGTAAGATTCTCAAAGAGGATGCCATTAAGAGCCCGTTTTGAGCCTTGAGGTCCAATTGTTCTTTTTCAAACCATCTCCAACAAATGATCCTTCAAACTTAACAATATTTCCTCCTGTCCACAGAATAATTCTATTTAAGGAAAAGGCAATTTGTGCAAGACTTTGACCTCCTAATAAAAAGACAATGTAATGAAGTTCTCTCTGTGTGTGAGCATGTGTGAATATACAAAGATCTATTTAAAATTCAGTTTAAACTGGAAATAAAAAGATTTTTTTTTTTTTGTTTTTTTAATTAATTATATTATGCTCAAAAGGATGCATTAATTTCATTAAAATACAGTAAAACAGAAATATTGTAAAAAGAAAAGTATAAACGGTAACATTAAAGTAAAATAACTTTTTCTATTTTCATATATTTTAAATTTTATTTTATTCCTCTGATTGCAAAGCTGAATTTTCAGCGGCCATCAGCAGAACATCATTTGTTTGAAATGGAACTCTTATAAAAATAAAAAAAAAGTCTTCATACTGTCAAATATATATTTTTTAAATCGATCAATTTAATGTGTCCTTGCTCAAATGTATGAATTAAAGAATCCTATATACATATGTAGCAAGTTGTACTTAATTGGCATTAATTGGTTGCCTACAGGCATATTTGAGCTATATGGAGAGATCCGGAGAGTCTGTTATCATCACACTCATCACATCTGGTCTGATCAGCAGGTCTTGGGATTTAGGATGGCCCCTGAGGTGAGGAGAAAGGACAGATAGAGCTAGATCTAAAGAAATGAGTTATCAGACATAATTAGCCTATATGAGATTGGACTTTCCCCCATAGATCTTCTGTCTGTTTTCTATTGACCCAACACTTGGGTTCAGGTTTGTCAGAACATCTTCTAGTGAGGATTTTCAGTGTTAATGTAGCTGCTTTGTAAGAATGAATGGGATGTATTATTTAGGGAGGAGTGATGTAGGATTTAGGGATCTATTATTGATCAAATAAATCCGGATTGTGTGTAATAAAGCTAAGCCTAGCTTGTATTTAGAGTGGGCTTTGCAATGATCATGACACAAAGATAAACGCATGAAGATGTCTGATCGATACCCGTTTCCTCTCCAGCATCTCCAAACAGCCCTGCGAACAAGGAATATCGCTATAATCGATCACACTAGCGAGAAAGAAAAGAGTGAGCGAGAGAGAGAGTGCTGTTTACAGATGCACAAAGGACTGAGCGGACTGAAGTCTGACAGGCTGGGATTTGACCGTGCACTCCTCTCCTTCTCTCCCCTGCTGTCATAATATTGATTTAGAAATAATTACTGACTGCTTAGCCATTCCTCTCTCGTGTGTTCCTGTTCAAGACAACCTTCCCTCCTGCACCCCATGTGCCAACCTCAGACACATACACTCTCACACTCGTACCCCCCCCCCAATCTACACTTACCTACTTACCTCCTTGTCAATTATACATTCAGATAATGTGTGCTTCAACATTCACGGGCACACATTCAGCCTGCCTGCAAAATGTGTTTGGAGTGTGTGTCAGCAGAGCTACAGTATTTAACATCACCGCCAGTGAATTACAATTCCCAAAGTTCCTTGTTAGGGCCCAAGCACCAATGTTGTGAGGACTCTCTTGGAATTGCTTTGTTTATTAGTCTTTGTATTGTTTTTTTGCTTTGCGTCATCATTTTGTTTTTGTTTTTTCTTTTGCTTTGCTTTGAATTTTTTCTTTTGCTTTTGTTTTTGTTTGTTTGTTTTGCTTCGTGCTTTGCATTTTTCCTCTGCTTTGCCTTGCTTTTTGTTGCTTGTTTGTAGAGGTTTTTTTGTCTTTTTCTTTTTTTAGGAGTTGTTAACATAAGGGATTTCATATTTACAGTTCCTTAAACAATTCTATTCTATCTATCTATTAATCTAGTTGGACAAACTGCAAAAGGTTTGAATGATTTTTCAATTATTATTCAATTAATATTTCTTATCAAGTCGCTGCTTCAGGAATTGGATACACTGATTGCGTTGTGATCTTTGTGAAATTCTTTAATGGAACCAAACATTTTTAGTTTTCTTGTTCTTAGTTCCTTTCTCTTCTCTTCTCTTGCATTTAGTTCTGTTCTGTTTTTTTATTCCATTATTTTCTGTTTTGTGGTAATTAAATGAATGGGTGAAAATAGAGATTCCTTCTGATGCTGACAGGTTCAGGTTCAGTGACAGGAGATGTCAAATACTGATCAAATGTTATTTACATAGAGGTAAGCATAAAAGAGTATAATGATGCTAATGACTGCTCTTTAATACACTTAGACAGTATGAGAGTCTTGGTCAGTGTTTAGCTGCATTTAATCTGCTATACTGAGGGGCAGCTCTGGACCCTTCACTTTAATGGTTGTAGATGTGCACTATTTTAGAATATGAGACCATAAAACATAGACTATTGAGGAGAGACTCCACTCCCTTAACAAGCTGTTATGAAACCTCTCCAGAGATACATGATCGTAATTGTTAATAGCATTTTTGCACTAATGTTCTGAACCATGAAATCCGTTACTGCTGCAGCGGCACTCAGCTGCGACTCTGAAGAGGCTATAGGTCAGTTCAGATGGATCAGCTAGTACTGAGAATCTGAAGCAAAATCCCCAGAATCTATATTTTAAACTTATATTATAGTTGTTTCTGCAAAATTATGCCAAGTAACAAAAAAAAATCAGCCAACTGATTTATAGTGTTGTCAAGATTGTAAACTAATCCTAATTTCTCTGTGTTCGCCAGTGGCATTTATTGGACATGATGTATGTCTTGGCAAGAAACCGATGCGCTATATGGCCCCATATTGCTGTGCTGATCTGAGGGAGTGTGGTGAACCAATTACACTGTTTATCTCATCTTTGTGGGCTCCATGGAGCTGGACCTCAATGTATCAGTTTCCACTGAGCTCCATACGGCTCGCTCAGCAGACAACAGCACACTGTGAGGGGTTAAAATCTGTTTCCAGCCGATTAGATGCGTTTAGCACCTGAAGTCATCTCCCCACACCCCCACCCTGCCTTTTTCAGCCTTGCTCGCTTGTCAGACACACAGAGTGAGCAGGAAGTGGAAGGGTGTCACAGGAAATTGCAAAGGTCATTTTTCCTTTGCCTCTCTGATGAAAATGTTCCTAATTTCCTGTCTGCTTCTGAACATTCCGAACTACCCTGACGGACATGGACAGATCCTATAATCTTTCTAAATGCTGTCATGAAGCCATTCCATATTAGCATGGACTAAATAGTTATGCATTTTAGAGTATCATTGAGTTAATCACATCTAAGCTACTCGGCACTTCCATTAAAGGGGCTTGTGCCATGGTCAATCTTTCTGACTAATGGGATTTCTCATGTTAGATGTTATTCTCTATATCTGTCTGTCACTTTCTCTTCTTTCTTCTTATAGACACAGCATTAAGAGAGCCATGCGGTGAGTAATATGCTTCTGAAAGACCTCTTTGAACTAATAAAATGATAGGCTCTGCTGTGGCCATTAGTCTCTGCTCCATAAATAAAAACTGTGCCACAAAGAGCTTGAAACACACCTAGTGTGAAGCTTTTTCCCCTAAGAGCAAATTGCAGTCGAACTGTGGTAAAAAGACTGTCCACTGGTACACTGGTCTGAATATGGCTGATTATTTTGAAAGGAAACACAGATTGGTATACTGTTTAATGGAGTTTTAACTAGGAAAATGGCATCATGATGGCACTGATTGACTGATAGCACTACAAAAATGTTCCTAAGATCACAAACCAGCCATTGATAAATTGATAATATACAGTAATATGAGATTTATATATATATATATATAGAGAGAGAGAGAGAGAGAGAGAGAGATAGATAGATAGATAGATAGATAGATAGATAGATAGATAGATAGATAGATAGATAGATAGATAGATAGATAGATAGATAGATAGATAGATAGATAGATAGATAGATAGAGTCTGTTAAGACTGCACACACTCAAGATCTTGTTGAAATCCCCAGACAGGCTGATGTTTATTTAGAGTGTTTTTTGTGCTTCCCTCATAAGTTATGTATTTGTTTACACATTTTAGTGTGATACGTAACTATAAGCTAAATACATTTCTTTAATTATCAGTTGTTTCAACACATATCTCTTTTCCCAGTGGATACAGCTGCAGTCATTATTCACAAACTGCTCCACTGTAATTTTCTCACACTTGGTGCTGTTCAAGACCATTAAACCTAATGAAGATAATCAAGGGTCACAGTGCCACCCAGGCACGAGTAAAGGTTTAAAGCCATGTGGCAAAATACTCCACCTGATAAACTCGTTTGAAAGTATTTTACCCCAGATTCCAATTACACAAATGCCTGCGCTCAAAACATTAACTTTAATTGCATTAAAACTCCTACCACCAGTCCTTTACGATGTTACATGTTCAGCCTCTAGTGTGTTATAGGACACAATATAATGAATTGAATATGAGCAGATCATGTAGAGACCTTTTTAACAAGGTTTTTTTTTTTTTTACAAGTTCTGTCTGGGTCACAGACGTCTTTATTAGTGGATGAAGGCACTTTGTTCATGTTAAAATTTCAGACAGGATTATATTTCAGACTTTAATCCAGAAAGTTGCTAGTCATAGATCCCATGAGATGTCTAAATGGAAAGGACAGAAAATATAATCTGTTTTATGGCTAATGGATTAAACTATTTAATATTTGGGGGCAAAAGTGGTCCAAGTGGTCAGACAGTTATGCTGCATTAGCGAATAATTTAAAGCTCTTATTCTTGCTCTTAGTCTGCACGTCACTGGTCTAGATGAATTTATACAGCAATTTATTATACCAGTTTACTGACCACACAAATAAAGACTGAGCAGATGAAATGGTGTGTTTCATTGTAATTGCATAAAAGTTTAAAACAGAATGACGACAGTAAAGCGTTTACACATTTTTATACTTCTCCAAGAATAGAGCCATTTGGATGAAGGGAAACTCCAGATGTTCTGCATGCTTTATTTACTAAGTTGGGTTGAAATAATTGCATAATTAAAAAAATTTGTGCAGCAAGCGAAAATACACAACCACAATGTTCCCATCTTTTTCACAAACCTCACAATTCTTTATCGTCGTCTCTCTAAAATTTTCCCCATCATGCAGTGCTGTTGCTCCATTAAAAGACAATGGTACATTGTTATTTACAGCCAATTTGTGTCTGGTTTCTGTGAAGCTTGACAGAGTGAGGCAGCAGCAGAGCTGGGGTTGTGATCAGTCCCAAATGGAAAACAGAGAGGGCTTATTTAAAGTGATTGTTGTGTTTTTTAGTGTGTTGACTTCATTTGACCTTTCAATTCTAGGACTGATTCAGACTGGTGAGATGTTTTTCCAGTGTCAGAATTGATCTCACACATATTATTTGCCTGTATGACTAAATGATTTTAATAGAATAATCACCTGCGTTTCAGTTTAAACTTAAAAGGAAGAGAAATGTCCTGATAATTGTGAAACATTTACCTGGGCTATTTGTATGTATGTATACACTTGTATTCAAAAGTTTGGAGTCCAATTTATTTATTTTATTTTATTTTATTTTTTAGCAAAGATGCATTAAATTAATCGAAAGTTACAATAAAGCCACTTACAATGATATAAAAAAGTATATTTAAATGCTATTAAATGTTCCTTTGAACTTTCGATTCATAAAAAGAATCCTGAAAAAGAAAAAAGAACAAAAAAATATATATATATATATACTGTGTATGTATGTGTATATGTATATATATATATATATATATATATATATATATATATATACCCTTTATGTCATGGGTATTTACTGTTCGTTAATTTGAATATGCAGTTATATCATTACCATTATATCTTAATGGTACTTGATGGTTCTTTCAAACCCTTGTTATAATAGACAGTCTTTTAGGTCCTTTTAGTCATTGCTGCAGTCCAATCTCGTCTCTTTCTTCTCATTGTGTAAATCAGATTGTCTCTGAACCACATCTATGACCCTGAGCCCAGTACGCTTGAGGCTAACTTTATAAAACTATTCATCACAATGTCATGGGCTAATGGATCAGTACCTTAGCCTTTACCAAGTCTAAACTGGTGGGTTTTTCTAAGCAAGACCCTATTTAAAGGTCCAATATTGTACACCTTTCTGGAGTTTTATTTGAGGTTTTGATGTCCTTAAGAATATATATTTGCGGTATAAGTACCAAAAACCATCTCAATATATTTTTACAGCTCCTTTCTCAGGAGCTCTGCTGAGAACAGGTCGATTTTGGTCTGTCTAATTAATATTCATGAGCTTCTCTTCTGATTGGCCTGTTGTTTTCTGAGTGACGCACGGCCAGGCCAACCACAGGTAACTAGGGTCAGCGACGTCACAGCACTAGCTGGAGGCAGCAAAACAAAGGGGAAATGGGAGGCGACCCATTCAAACCAGCGCAGATTCGGCTACATAAGGAGCTTAAAATATCATCTTGTTTTGATGTTGGGTGCCAGAATTGACGTAATACAGCCTCAAATTAGAAATTTGATCGAAACAACGACAGCTGTGGTTAAACGCGATAAAACAAGCAGACTGGACAGAAACGATCGTCAAA
>NW_015505194.1:1394314-1452977 GCF_001515645.1 Sinocyclocheilus grahami
CCATTAATACAGGTAACGTGTGGAGGACAGAGGAGCCTCTTAAAGAAGTTGTTACAGGTCTGTGAGAGCCAGAAATCTTGCTTGTTTGTAGGTGACCAAATACTTATTTTACCGAGGAATTTACCAATTAATTCTTTAAAAATCCTACAATGTGATTTTCTGGATTTTTTTTCCTCATTTTGTCTCTCATAGTTGAGGTATACCTATGATGAAAATTACAGGCCTCTCTCATCTTTTTAAGTGGGAGAACTTGCACAATTGGTGGCTGACTAAATACTTTTTTGCCCCACTGTACATCTTCATCATGACTAGATAGACACGGTGAGTTTGTCTTTACTATACATGTTAGATATGATCCACCTCATAGTAACAATCCTTTCAGATCGTCCATCCTTTAAGTATAACGTGTAACGTTACAGGTCAGCCGATCTGGTTTCGTGGTTAAAGTTAACCTTTTCCACATGTTTCCGTGTTGTCCTTGCTCAGCAAAAGCATGGACGTGATGTTTTCTGGGGGTTTGGCAAAAGGAGAGTGGGACTGTGGGCGGTGCTCGGGGTGGTGACTGAAGGCAGTGCCTGTGTAGTCACAACGGTTCGTGAAAAATAGCTAGATCTTTAAGCAGGCTGTGTGAATTTGACTGTGGACTGACTGTTTTGAAACTTATATGGTAGTTAAATAGCCCCTAGACCTCAGTAATCATGAAAAAAGGCAGGAAATTTCAGTTTTGACAACATGGGATCTTTAAAGGTCTTCCCAGCTTCCTGATTCCTGATTCCCAGATTCCATGTCAAAACACTCCAATCGACAGTTTTATGCCACGTCATACCATTATCATGAAATATGCTTTAAAGAATAGGCATTGTTCTCAGATTTATTGCTAAGAATAAGAAGGTCTAATGCAAAAGGATCTGATTTATACATCCACAAATGTGTATCGTTAGATGATAATGGACCAGCTGTTATCAACCTCTGGCTTTTTAGTGCATATGACGCTGACTGCTTTGGCAGGATAAAATGTCTTATAAAGTGTGTGACATATATGCTTAATGTGTTTAAAAACAAACTGGTTGTATTGACACAGCCCACTTAATGTCACCAAGGTCAAATGACTGCATAAAAATGCCCCGAGGTCAGAGCATGACATGTCAGCCGAAATCGGAAAATGACACCAGACCAGATATCATGCTTTATTTATTTATTTTACTAGCTGATCATTTTGTTGTGCATGTACACAGAGCCGGCCCAAGGCATAAGTGAACTAAGCGGCTGCTTAGAGCCACCGTGGCCAACTGGGGGGTCCCCAAGAGTACATGAAATGTCAGCTTGATTTTTTTTTTTTTTTGTGATATATTGTGTCCATAGACAATCGTAATTATACAAAAACGCAATATTAAATAATTAAATCTATACGTGTCATCTTATTATTTCCATAGCGACGCATCCATAGACTAAGGATGCGCGTCATAGAAAAATCAGAATCAGATCAGAGTTTACTGTAGGTTAGTCAGAATCCGCTCTGAACTAATTGTTTTCACACGTTTACGGACTTCTACGCACTCGCAGATCTTCCCATTATAACAAGAATAACAATTTCTCACATAATCCGTTTAAAATTTGAAGAAAAGTTTTTTGTCCACGTATACTGTTTCAGGAATGACAAACGCGAGTGTAAAAGATTACACGAGTGATTCAGATATTCTTTATAAAAGTTAAGAGTCAGCCACACCTACCTAAAACGGCTCGTTCTAACACGCCCCCACATATCTACCTCACTATGTGGGAAAATTTGCATAACGCCGCCCAAATGTTCACACAAAGAAAAGGCGTAAATTTGATTCTGGCTGTAGTATTGTTGTTGCCGCCATGTTGTGAATGTGCTGTGTGATTCGTTGTGAAAGCGAAACTACTTTGTTTGGCCTTCCAAAAGAGGACGATATCTGCTTCGTCATGTCTGGAGCTGATCCGTGCTGGTCGCTGAGGAAATGCATCAACTTTGCGCTGTGGATCGCCGGATCGGCTTTCACCGTTGACGAAGCGGAGTCCAGCCCGGGGTCGTCACATGTGGTTGCCGCAAGCCCTCCGAACGCTCCTTCGTCGAATCCGCCGCCTCTGCTCACTCTAGCCCTCTGGCCGTTCCTCACTTTATACCCCGGCCTCTGCTCACTCAAGGCCGTCGTGTGTAACGCTGTGTTTCGTTGTGAAAGCGAACTACTTTGTTTGGCCTTCCAAAAATGGACACGACTAGAAATCAGTGGTTAAGTTGTATTTACAACACTGTTCCAGAACACTTCAACCCAAATATTCAGATGTGTGCAGCACATTTAATGGAGGACTGTTTCCTGGGAGAGTAGACTACAATGCTGGCTGTTCTGACTCAAAGACTGTAAGTAAGTTTTTTATATTTAAAGAGTTTTTATATTTTATATATTTAAAGCGAGTTTTTTGAGCAGTGTAGAGTAGGGCTTGTTGTTTGTAATTTCTTCGATCACAAATGCAGACATGGTTTTATGTTTACGCGGCGCGATGCAACGCAACATGTAAAAAGACAGTACAAGTCATTATAATCCATAATTATGTCCCCACTGGATGCAACGAATGCCTCGTTTATAATGGGTTTTCATGTTTTTGAATCATCGCTCCGGCCAGACAGGGCATCATCACAATGTGGTAAGGGGCATAACTAGGGATGTAACGATGACGATCGTTTGATGATAAATCATGATAAAATTCCCCATGGTTAGTATTACCGTTTCATCTTTTAATTATCATTAAAACCATATTAGATTACCGCGATTTGAGCAACTCGCGATAAATAAATGCTGTCCAGCATAAAGCACAGTTGTTTTAAGTAACAGTCTCACGTGCTCACAGCATGCAGAGTAGTTTCGTTTTGAGTGAAAACAGGGCGGAAAAGCTGGGAGGTTTTAAAAGAGTGCTAAGGGAATTATACAAATTAATATATGAATTAATTAATTATATCAGGGGTAGGCAAGTTCGCGCAGTCCTGCAGAGTTCAGCTCCAACCCTGAAAAAAAAACTCACCTGCCTATAGTAGTAATAGTAATAGTGCCTTAGTAATCCTGAAGACATTGATTAACTTGTTCAGGTGTGTTTGATTAGGGTTGGAGCTGAACTCTGCAAGACTGCGACTCTCTAGGACCGAACTTGCCTACCCCTGAATTATATGAATGTACCTCTGAAGGTTCTGACTGTCTTCAGAAACGATTCGATGGCATTTTGTTTTCATCTTCACTCCATGTAATACCTAAAGGAAGTATTCTTAATTGCAATACTGCTTTGTCCACGAAGGTTACGGGAAACGGCTCTAATTCAACTTTTCCATAAGCGCCACCTGCTGTCAGGGAGTGGATTTACAGAGACTTATATTTACATTCAGTCTGTGTGCAGTTTCTGTCTGGCCAAAAACGGACCGAATTTGCATGCCCTGCTGTAAATTTTGACCGGTTGATGAAAAACAAGCTTATGTGGATTCTACACATTTAAACAATATAATGGGTCTGCTAGATTTATAGTGTGTGAATAATCAAGCATTGACAATAATCAGTCATATTGACAGCACCGAGGTGCCCCCAAATAAAATTCTGCTTAGGGCCCCATAAAGGCTTGGGCCAGCCCTGCATGTAGCTGTATTTTTGCATTTGTCCACTGGCTTCCTTGAATCTCTACTGAGCACATGGACATTTTCTGTGTGTTGCCTTGAGTCAGTGTGACACCTCTCACATTTGTGTCAGTTGCGCTGGACTTTAGCTGTCAGTGTGAAGTAGTTTTACGTCATGATTATATTTCTATGTCATCATCTTGTACTACCTCTGAAAAACAGGCCTTTATGGAATGTTTGTTTACATGCAGGTATGTGTGTGTGTCTCTTACATCACACAAAATGACATCTGCTGAGCAACAGGAGATGAATCTTGGTCCGACTGCTTGGTCCCCCACAGGTTTCTTATCACATGTTTAACGTCGTACCCTGATATGTTTGCATCATCAACATGAGGAGCCTCAGCACTAGTGACAGCTTATTAACACCATAGCTGATAACAACTCAAGATGCCAGCTTCACTATTTTATTAACATTTTTGCAGCCTAGAAGTGCACTTGCATTGGATGCATTGCAAGAGATGCAAGAGACAAGCTAAAAAAAAAAATAATAATAATAAAAAAAAAAGTATCTGTCTTTATTTATTCCTTCTCTTTCTAGCTTGTACTTATTTGAACAATGTCTAAGAACTTGGTATTACAACCACTTCTTGTGTCTGTTTGCCTCTTTAAGAAGAATCGCTTTATGTATCCCCAATTGTAAGTCGCTTTGGATAAAAGCGTCTGCTAAATGACTAAATGTAAATGTAAATGTATAATTTAACAGTGTGTGTTTTTCATACTGATTTAGTTAAACACAGGTTCTTGAAAGATTGTTCTTTATGTTGGACCAATTTCTATTTTGTCTTTATATTATTCTGTTCCCTCCTTATTTTCTGTTTTGAAAGTGAAATGCTTGTAGAAAGGCCTTTATGTAGATTTGGGTGCTGCTGGAGTGAACAGTAATGCTTATAATTTTGCATGTGAGAGTTTGAACGTGAACATGACATGTTCTCTGCTATTAGCGTAAGTCAGGCATAAAGCTCCTTATACTGCACCTTCACCTTCAAAGTTAAATAACTGGTTTTTACAACTTTTTCTTTCACAAACTTTTACAAAGTTCTCACTACACCTGTATCATAAGTTGTGATACATTAAAAGACACTGTAAACAATATACATTTTGTCAACATTTACTCACCCTCATGTCATTCCAACCCTGTATTATTTTCTTTCTTTAGTGAAACACAAATTATATGTTGGATGGAATGTCTGAGCTGTTTTTGTCCATGAAATAAAAGTGAATTGTTTTTATTTATTCATGAGGCCTATTTGTGTGTGTTTGTAAGAGAGAGACAGACCGATACATAAAACCATCCCTTTAACTGCCCCCCCCCCATGTCACATGCTGATACAGCAAAAAAGCCACTATTTTGTTTGAGTTACTGTAAACAATTTGTAATATTAGTTGTGAACTGACACAGTTGTACCCTGATATGTTTGCATCATCAACATGAGGAGCCTCAGCACTAGTGACAGCTTATTAACACCATAGCTGATAACAACTCAAGATGCCAGCTTCACTATTTTATTAACATTTTTGCAGCCTAGAAGTGCACTTGCATTGGATGCATTGCAAGAGATGCAAGAGACAAGCTAAAAAAATAATAATAATAATAAAAAAAAGTATCTCTCTTTATTTATTCCTTCTCTTTCTAGCTTGTACTTATTTGAACAATGTCTAAGAACTTGGTATTACAACCACTTCTTGTGTCTGTTTGCCTCTTTAAGAAGAATCGCTTTATGTATCCCCAATTGTAAGTCGCTTTGGATAAAAGCGTCTGCTAAATGACTAAATGTAAATGTAAATGTATAATTTAACAGTGTGTGTTTTTCATACTGATTTAGTTAAACACAGGTTCTTGAAAGATTGTTCTTTATGTTGGACCAATTTCTATTTTGTCTTTATATTATTCTGTTCCCTCCTTATTTTCTGTTTTGAAAGTGAAATGCTTGTAGAAAGGCCTTTATGTAGATTTGGGTGCTGCTGGAGTGAACAGTAATGCTTATAATTTTGCATGTGAGAGTTTGAACGTGAACATGACATGTTCTCTGCTATTAGCGTAAGTCAGGCATAAAGCTCCTTATACTGCACCTTCACCTTCAAAGTTAAATAACTGGTTTTTACAACTTTTTCTTTCACAAACTTTTACAAAGTTCTCACTACACCTGTATCATAAGTTGTGATACATTAAAAGACACTGTAAACAATATACATTTTGTCAACATTTACTCACCCTCATGTCATTCCAACCCTGTATTATTTTCTTTCTTTAGTGAAACACAAATTATATGTTGGATGGAATGTCTGAGCTGTTTTTGTCCATGAAATAAAAGTGAATTGTTTTTATTTATTCATGAGGCCTATTTGTGTGTGTTTGTAAGAGAGAGACAGACCGATACATAAAACCATCCCTTTAACTGCCCCCCCCCCATGTCACATGCTGATACAGCAAAAAAGCCACTATTTTGTTTGAGTTACTGTAAACAATTTGTAATATTAGTTGTGAACTGACACAGTTTAAGAGGTTAAACGACAGACCACTCTTAGAAAAAATAACTTGGGGAAATTGTAAGAAATTTTGCTTTATGGTTAAAAGAGCTTTACTGTAAAAATATACATTTTATATAAAAGTTTAGGGTTGGTAAGATTTTTTTTGCATTTATTTGATTAAATATATAAAACATTCAATATTGTGAAATATTATTACAATTTAAAATGTTTTAATATGTTTTAAAATTTAAGGTAAATAAAAATTTTTTTACCTACTCTCAGACATTGAGCACTTCAAAACGGTCAAAATTCATATTTCATATGAAACAAACCTGTCTCAACGATTACTTGACCATGAGATCTTCTTTAAAAGCTGTATCACAGTAAATATTGTACATCTGTACATATAGTCTGGCTGGCCTTGTGCTGGAAAGCTATTGATCCCAGCAGGTTGATATGGTAATGTAGTGGCATAAATTAACTAAAGCTAAAAATAGTGCTCCATAGTAAAAAGCCGTGATAGAAATTCAGCTGTGTGCTTTTGAAGAATTCAAAGAACAATATTTGGGCATTGTATCTCCTCATGTGATTTCCTGGAATGATGGGAGGTTTATCAGGTGTCATGACTGCTGACACAAGTTATCTCCAGATGCTTCAACAAGCATATTTTTCCACTGCCCTTGAGCTCTGCCCTCTTCTCAATCCATCATTGTCATGCTCAGGGTGAACTTCATCAACCCCTGGTGACCTTAAGCCCTGTCTCCAGAGTGTGATCTTGTCTTGGTTCAAGAGAGTGCTAATGGGATCCTTAGTAGTAGTTATTGGGGGAGCCTGATAAACACAAATAATGATTTATACTGAATCACCAGTGCTGATATAGCTAAGACCCTTTTACAGCTTCTGTAGAATGATTGGACCAGATTTTGCCATGTTACTATTTTTACTTACCCAGGCATGTTGGGAAAACATGCCTGTGGTGACATTTCTGCAAAATGACATTTTGTTGCTTCTTGCTTGTTTTGTGACACTTTCTAAATGGAATGTCCAGTAAGTGATGCTAAAAATGCATTGAGTTTTGACTAACACAAATGAATCAATTACGTTGGTTGTTGCAACAGTTCGGAAATGAAAGGTTACTGCTCTATTGTGCTTGAAATTAATGTACCACCTACACTAAACCCTACCCTAAACCTGACTGATAGTGTTAACAACAGCAAACTTGAGATAGAAAAATGCATTTGATGTAGCACCCATGCCGTTTTAACTGGCTTCTACAAGTCTTTTATTGTGATTCATGTTTCACTTGTACAGGAGTGCTCGGCATGGTAAGCTACAGAGCAAGTTTACTACATCAGAAAAGCTATACATTTGGTGATGGTTATATATACCAAATACTTAAAGGGATGGTTCACTGGTTTTTTTCTAGGCTTGATTGTGTTTATGGGGTGCAGTCTAACATGTGTTAATGCTTCGTTTTTTTTCTTTATTCCACACCTCTCTGTCCCTTCTTTGAGAAACGGGCTGATCATTTCCTTCTTTTTTGAAGCCCCTCCCTCAGAAATAGGGTTCTGATTGGTGAGCTAGCCCAGTGTGTTGTGATTGGCTAAACCGCCTCTAGCGCGAGTCTAAATGTCCCGCCCCTCACCTCAGCGGCATGTGCTCCGGTTGTATTGTAAACAAGGCGTCGTTAATATCGCTTATCAGTTTGAGCCCGATTGAGAAGCAGAGGATATTATTGAAGAGGATCATGCAGAACCTGTGCAAGCACTGCTTTTAATGGTAGGCCTATGTTTTTTGTTTGTTGTTGTCTCATACTTTTAGATACGCTGTTATTTGTAAATGCTACTGCTTATGTTAGCTTTTAATATACAGTTTTATCCTGATTAAAACTTTAATACATTAAGGGAACTGCACGCGTGTCCATGTTAAACGCTTCTCATAGCTATGTGAAAATAAGTGTATAATTGGAACAGTTCATTGTTGGAGGTGAGCTGAATGAGAGAGAGAGAGAGAGATGCAGAGCATGTGCAGAGCAGGGGGAAGCGAGGAACAGTATTAAGAACCGCTGCTTTAGAACATTGATTTTGAAACTTATGAATCCATTAGAATCGTTAGAAGACAGAAACGTGATTCATATATGAATAGATTTTTATGTGCACCTCTAGTTTTCTCTTCCTCTTCTCTAAAGCAGCGCACCATGCGTTATTTGTTCAGTGAAATTGTCAATGTGGTCTGGTGAAAAACGGGACCTGAGGCGATTAACAATAAAATTCCTGCACTTGAAAAAACGTGCTCGACAGGAACTGAAGTCGCAGGCACTCAGAGATAACGAAAAGCAAGCCGATAGAGTTTCAGAAAGGTCTTCGTTAGAGAAATAGACTGCGTGGATGGGATCGCAGCACCGACGGGTTGTAGTGAATGACGTGATTGACATTTGCTGGCTTTGGCCAGCCTCTAAGCTAACGCCTACATGCCTTTATTGAATATGATTACGCATCGCTCTAGCAGAGTTATTGTAAGACAATTTGACATTACACAGTTTACACACAACTTTTCCATGTTCACAAATCAAACACTTGTCAAAAAAGAATGATTAATTCTCAATTTAGAGTTTGTTATTCGCATGGTGTAGGTGTTCATACGGCATATGCCTTAAGTACGGAGCAAACTGCATTCCGTATAGCTTTCATACGGAACGCTTCTTTGATGCCTTAAATATGGGACGATTCCGTATTATACAGAACGGTTGGCAACCCTTGACCCTGGTAGGACACTAGAAATGTGCAGGTTTGTGGGGGTGTTCATCAGACTTGTTTATTATTGTCAAGCTTGTCCCTGAGGTTTGTGCTTCAGTGAATACAATATGCGTGGTCGAGTTCAAACGGTATTTGTGAGTTCATGACTCCACAAGGTTTTAGAAGTGCTGTTCTGAGGGTACAAACAGTGTCAAGACGTTAATGTAAACAAGCATGAAGTCTAGGGCATTGAGTATGTGTGAGGGTGTACAATAAGAAAGTTTCGCAAGAGCAACATAAAAGAATATCACCAAAAACTCATATTTAACGGATGGTATTTACACCAACCGAACAATAAAGCTGCATTTGCATTACTGATGAGTGATCAATGTGAATGTCTAAAGTGGACAAATTACAAGACAGTAACATCCTTTCTTCATAATTTGCTATGTTGTCCGGTAAACAAATATGTTGTTTTTGTGAACTAATATGCACAAGCTGTCTAAATATTTCGCCCTCAGAGCGTGAATGGCGACCGAGCGTGGCCTGTGTGGCTTTGTTTGTCTCAGCTGGGCCCATTCCCTGCCGTGAGTGTTTTGACAGCCAAGGCTTGGCCTGTCACCCGCATGAGTACAGCCTGTGTTTTAAATGAGAGGGGGAGTGAGGGAAGAGTGTGAGAAGTGTTGCGCACATGAGTGCACATGGTTGTATGTTCACACTATCTGTTTACCACTTGCCCTCACTCTGTGTTTGTTTGTGTGTGTGTGTGTGTGTGTGTCTTGCATCTTGAATTAATTTGCTTTAATATTTAAATGTAGTGTGTGTGTTTTTTTTCCTTCGTAAAAATTATCACTTTTGATTAATCTGATGCATCCTTTTTTTCCTTTTAAAATCTTACAAACTTACAGACTTTGAATAGTAGTGTATCATGGTTACCAGAAAAATATAAATCAGTACAACTGCTTATAATAAGAAGAAATGTTTCTTTGGCACCAAATCAGCAGAATGATTTCTGAAGGATCATGTGACACTGAAGACTGAAGTAATGTCTGCTGAAAATTCAGCTTTCAGCTTTTCAATCACAGAAATAAATTACATTTTAAATCACATTAAAATAGAAATAAGACTATTTAAATTGCAATACTATTTCATAATAGTACTGTTTTATTGCATTTTGATCAAATAAAAGCAGCCTTGGTGAGCATAAGATACTACTTTTAAAAACATTAAAAAAAAAAAATAATTAATTACTCCAGACTTTTGGCTGGCAGTGTGTGTATGTTATTTTGCAGTTTACATGTGCTTACAATGTTTGTTATTTTGCCTTGTACATCAAAGTACTACATAGAAAAATGAGACACAGAGCAGGCAGTAAGCCTGTCCCACGTGCACAGATATTCTTATACACATGCTTGCATACACTGGGCAGACGTCATGACAGTGACCAGGACCACAGTGAACAAGAATCCTTGACAGCTCAAGTCGGCATAACATAAAGCCCGCTCAGCAATAACACTAAAGGTTAGACAGAGAGAGGTGATATGTCCGCTGGAGTCTTTGGATCATAAGTGTGAAATATTGTTTGCCGTCCCTGCAGCAGTTCTCATTTCTACAGTACTTGTGGAAGTGGATAATATCCTTGCCAGGCTTCTGTATTAACAGAATTTCCCATTTCTTTTGAAAGGCACATTGTAGCGACCTCCACTATTTGTCAAGAATAATATATCACATCCTATCATACACAACTTCTCTTTCTTTTTCTCTCTCTACATAGGTAAGGTGCCGTATACTGTAATAATAGTGGGGTGAGCTAATACAGTTGTTCTCTTTTGGCCACCACCTAAAAAGTGGGCTAAATGCAAATCAAATGCAACCCAACATACTATCATGCATAGTTAGGATCGCAAAATAAAAAGTATTATGTGTTTTGTTTTGATTTTTATAAAGAAAGAGGAAACACTTCCTATATCTTATGTTGTTAATGTCAGGGGCCATGTAATGTTATGTAAAAAGTAAACTCTACTGGCAATAATTCATCCGTCACTTTTTAATACACACATTATATAGATTTTTATTATTATTATTGTTTATTTTATGTATCATAATTTTATCTGTGAATATTTTTTGTTAACTTGTGTACAGTAAACTATTTTGGTTTGGTCCCCCTTGGATGGGTCCTGAAGCAAAACCAGTTGAGAAGCGTTGAGCTAAGACACATGGCTTGATGAGAGTAAACAAGTCAAGTTCACCTACATCAGAGATAAATGGTGTGTGTGTGTGTGTGTGTATACGTCAGTGTGCTCGGAGGGCTAATGAAATTACAGGAGAACACAGCAACACCTGTAATTACGTTTTCCTGAAGAGCTAATATTCAGTATCCTTACAATCCCCTTCCAGTTTATCTAACAGACGGAATCAGATACAGTTATCTAGGCTCAGAACAGATAAAACACGTACGACTCTAAGGATGTTACATTCATGGTTACTGTCGCTCTCACTTATCCATGTAAGAATAAGGAGAATTTGGTATTCAAAAGTTTGTTCAGTGGTGTGAAAAAGCACGTTTTTGTATAAAATGTCTATAGAGATGTGTGTATGAGTTAAAAATACGGATTGTGACCCGTCTCGGTCGGTATTGTTCCTCAGGTCAACGAGTTCAGTAACATCTCCAGGAGATGTTCACTCAGCCCAAACAGTACTAGCAATTTATGTCTCGGCTATAGTACAAGTTGGAGTCAGTTTGCAGTCTGAATGAGATTAACTTCATGGTTGTGGTGATTTCTGATAAGCTTAGGGTTAGGCTAACCCCCTGCACTCCCCCCACTCACCATAATGAACAGCACTGTGGCTGCAGTAGAGTCATTCACGTCCTCTGAGCGTTCTGCTGAATATGTGTGTATTTCTGTCAGACAGGCGCTGGATCTGGGAGTGTGACAGTAAAGCCATACTAATCCCACACCATTAATGCCTCACTACAGATGCTGGACCAGTATGAAACAAGATTAGTCTCTTTCCCCCTTCCATTCTTCTCACATATATAAACTGTGCTGTTTTGGGATGCTGTTTTCCTCAGCTACTATAAGCACCATTATATCCCAGGGGTTGATTTATATTAAATGCATCCAATTACTCCAGACTTTTGGCTGGCAGTGTGTGTATGTTATTTTGCAGTTTACATGTGCTTACAATGTTTGTTATTTTGCCTTGTACATCAAAGTACTACATAGAAAAATGAGACACAGAGCAGGCAGTAAGCCTGTCCCACGTGCACAGATATTCTTATACACATGCTTGCATACACTGGGCAGACGTCATGACAGTGACCAGGACCACAGTGAACAAGAATCCTTGACAGCTCAAGTCGGCATAACATAAAGCCCGCTTAGCAATAACACTAAAGGTTAGAGAGAGAGAGGTGATATGTCCGCTGGAGTCTTTGGATCATAAGTGTGAAATATTGTTTGCCGTCCCTGCAGCAGTTCTCATTTCTACAGTACTTGTGGAAGTGGATAATATCCTTGCCAGGCTTCTGTATTAACAGAATTTCCCATTTCTTTTGAAAGGCACATTGTAGCGACCTCCACTATTTGTCAAGAATAATATATCACATCCTATCATACACAACTTCTCTTTCTTTTTCTCTCTCTACATAGGTAAGGTGCCGTATACTGTAATAATAGTGGGGTGAGCTAATACAGTTGTTCTCTTTTGGCCACCACCTAAAAAGTGGGCTAAATGCAAATCAAATGCAACCCAACATACTATCATGCATAGTTAGGATCGCAAAATAAAAAGTATTGTGTTTTGTTTTGATTTTTATAAAGAAAGAGGAAACACTTCCTATATCTTATGTTGTTAATGTCAGGGGCCATGTAATGTTATGTAAAAAGTAAACTCTACTGGCAATAATTCATCCGTCACTTTTTAATACACACATTATATAGATTTTTATTATTATTATTGTTTATTTTATGTATCATAATTTTATCTGTGAATATTTTTTGTTAACTTGTGTACAGTAAACTATTTTGGTTTGGTCCCCCTTGGATGGGTCCTGAAGCAAAACCAGTTGAGAAGCGTTGAGCTAAGACACATGGCTTGATGAGAGTAAACAAGTCAAGTTCACCTACATCAGAGATAAATGGTGTGTGTGTGTGTGTGTGTATACGTCAGTGTGCTCGGAGGGCTAATGAAATTACAGGAGAACACAGCAACACCTGTAATTACGTTTTCCTGAAGAGCTAATATTCAGTATCCTTACAATCCCCTTCCAGTTTATCTAACAGACGGAATCAGATACAGTTATCTAGGCTCAGAACAGATAAAACACGTACGACTCTAAGGATGTTACATTCATGGTTACTGTCGCTCTCACTTATCCATGTAAGAATAAGGAGAATTTGGTATTCAAAAGTTTGTTCAGTGGTGTGAAAAAGCATGTTTTTGTATAAAATGTCTATAGAGATGTGTGTATGAGTTAAAAATACGGATTGTGACCCGTCTCGGTCGGTATTGTTCCTCAGGTCAACGAGTTCAGTAACATCTCCAGGAGATGTTCACTCAGCCCAAACAGTACTAGCAATTTATGTCTCGGCTATAGTACAAGTTGGAGTCAGTTTGCAGTCTGAATGAGATTAACTTCATGGTTGTGGTGATTTCTGATAAGCTTAGGGTTAGGCTAACCCCCTGCACTCCCCCCACTCACCATAATGAACAGCACTGTGGCTGCAGTAGAGTCATTCACGTCCTCTGAGCGTTCTGCTGAATATGTGTGTATTTCTGTCAGACAGGCGCTGGATCTGGGAGTGTGACAGTAAAGCCATACTAATCCCACACCATTAATGCCTCACTACAGATGCTGGACCAGTATGAAACAAGATTAGTCTCTTTCCCCCTTCCATTCTTCTCACATATATAAACTGTGCTGTTTTGGGATGCTGTTTTCCTCAGCTACTATAAGCACCATTATATCCCAGGGGTTGATTTATATTAAATGCATCCAAATTTCAACTTTTTGTTTGTTTGTTTGTTTGATTTATTTCACTTATAAGTGTTGGAAAGTTTTTATTATGTTTTAATTTTTACTACTTTTCAAATGTTTTTATATAGATTTATTGTTGAAATCTTGTCTCAGACCTAGAATTTAAAGGGGTCATAAACTGCCTTTTTTATTTTGTGCTGTTCTCAGAGGTCCACTTATAATGTTATCAAGATTTTCACATCAAAAAACATAATTTAGAAGTAATAGTCCTGCTTCAAATGCACCACCATCATCCCCATTCAAAAGAAACCCAAAATCACAGGACGTAATGATAACAGACCTGTTGCCCTAACATCTGTGGTCATGAAGTCATTTGAGAGACTTGAGTGCTGACAGAGTGCTGGCTTATCTGAAGGACATCACTGGACCCTTACTGGACCCCCTGCAGTTTGCTTATCGAGCAAACAGGTCTGTGGATGATGCAATCAGCATGGGACTGCATTGTATCCTACAACATCTAGACAAACCAGGGACTTATGTGAGGATTCTCTTTAGGTCGTCTTTCAATACAATCATCCCA
The DNA here is from genome assembly GCF_001515645.1 of Sinocyclocheilus grahami. Lineage (NCBI taxonomy): Eukaryota > Metazoa > Chordata > Actinopteri > Cypriniformes > Cyprinidae > Sinocyclocheilus > Sinocyclocheilus grahami. The sequence continues at coordinate 1,408,761 of NW_015505194.1, forward strand.
GCACTCCTCCAGACCAAACTAACCCAGCTCTCTGTTCCTAGCTCTATGTGGATCACCAGCTTTCTGACAGATAGGCAACAACTAGTGAGACTGGGGAAATTCATGTCAAACAGCCACACCATCAGCTTTGGCGCTCGCCCTCTACAACAACGACTGCACCTCTACTGACCCCTCTGCCAAGCTCCTGAAGTTTGCAGACAACACTACAGTCATTGGCCTCATCCAGGATGATGATGAGTCTGCAAATAGAAGTGAGGCTGATGTATTTAGAATACTTAAAATGCTTAGACGTTTCATTCATTTTTATTTTATTCTTTGTTTTATGTCATTTCCACCACAGAATGCTATCAAACACACAATGTAATTGGTGACCGGACAAGTCTACAGCTCCAAAGTGCTCCAGTTGAAGAAAAACCGTTCACATTTTAATTTGCTGTATGAGTATATTTCTTCAGCAACAACTTCTGTGTAAAAACTCTCCTGTGTGCCGTCAATCAGCTATTACAGTCTATTAAAATGGCTTGTCATAATATACATGACATGTCATAGTCTGCCATGCGTATCTTTAAGCACTTGTTGTGTCATTATTTTCAGTTGTAAGGGTAAATTTGTCAATGTCAGACAGATCTTTGTCACGGATGGGACTCCAGTCTGATTAACGAGTCCCATTATACCAAGGAGGAGAGTGAGAGGCCTGGCGGCATGATGGATGTGGTCAGTAACCTTCCTTATTGCTGTGGTCAATTTCCTCCTTTAGAAAACATATCAATACGTTATCTGCAGCTTTCCAGATCCATTAGGCATTCAAAAGCCGTCAGAAAATATATATGTGTTTCTTATGTCTGTTAACAGTCAGCATTTATTATTATTCTTTTAGTGACAATGAATTTGACCTATTTTTTCTTACACATATGCCAGTAGTGACATTCTAGAATAATAATCTGCCCTTGGAGAGTATAACAGGATTTTAAGAGCCTTCAAAAGCAATTCAGTCCTCAAAAAGTAAGTGTGGAGAGAGAATTACAAAGACAAAGACTGTCAAGCTTCAAAGAGGAATGGGGTGAAAACAGGAAGGGCAGAGGGAGAGAAAGAGGTGGGCATTAAAAACAGAATGCATTTGAAAATATGGTAAACACTGAGAGATTGGAACAGAAGCTATGTTGGTCTGTATGTTTGAGCATCTTTCCCAAGCTGAAGTGTTATGTTCTAAATAGCACCAGGTCCTCATTAGTGCATGTCTGTTTAATTATTGATCTGAATGAGAGAACCAGAGCCCCAGACTGTTCAACTGTTTCTGCTAGCTGTAACCCCATGCAGCTTCATATTAACCCGCTAGCTCTAAACTGACTGATCAGTGTGTCCTCTTCTCGGTGTCCCTTCATTCACACCGCAGGGGAGCACAGACCACCACAGACAAATGTGTACCTACATCTAACACTAACAGTCCTCACAACACACAAAAATCACACTAGGATGCCAGCTTCTATGGAAAACAGTTGTTCTGCTTTATATTGTTTGGAAACAGGGACATTTTTCTTTGATGAAGCAGTTCAACAGAATTCATTTGAAACATAAATATTTTGTAACATTAGATCAAATGAATGCATCCTTATTGAATAAAGGGGTTGTATATGTAATTTTATGATGGGTGTTCAAAATGTGAAATACTTTACAAGTAGTTAGATACTTCATTAGATATTCACACATTTTGAAATTCTATTAGTTGGTGTGTCAGAAAAAAAACATTCAAGTAGGTTTCCAGGAGGTCTCATTATAGTGCCGGTTGATAGGGTCATGTAATCCATGTATCAATCGTTTTTTGATTTAATATTGAAATAAGAAACATGAGAAAATGGAAAGGAAAGGATGTGACGTGTGACCAAGTATGGTGACTCATACTCTGAATTTGTGCTCTGCATTTCACGCGGGTGGGAATTAAATGCCCCTTTCTGCTGATTGGTGAGCTGAACATCAAACCATGCCGCCATCAGTTCTTCCGCAGTTTCGTGTGGCAGAATAATAGTCCTCCGCTGCTACAGTTGTATGGATATTTAACACGTTTATTGCAACAACATTTTTTATTTTTCTCATCAAACAACCAGACTAACGAATGGCTCGACACAACCCGCACCAGGGCAGATCCTAGACAGGGCTTTCTTCTGTGTAGACATACATTCACCTACGCTTTGCATCAGTTGGCAGGGTTTGATGGCTGTCATAGCCTACCCTGGTCGCCCAGTAAGTTAAATAAATGTAAAAAAAATTTTTTTATTAAGATATGATTTATTAAATTATTTGTAAATTAAATATTTAAACACTAATACAAAAAGGAAAGAATATGAATTGACTTTGGTGTAGGTCTATTAACGTTCACACAAGAACTGTCATTCTGACAACCGGAGCACAACAGAGATAAGGCCTATTAAAATACATACTCTTCTGAGGTTTATAATGTAGGCCTTTGATTATAATTGATCTCTCAAAAGGACACACTACCTTTTGCAGCACAAACTGCTGCTCACTCGCACACTGGACTGCAATGCAAGATTTTCATAAATGTAGGCTAATAACTTGCCATTTAGTTTTGTTTCTCACCAAACCCTACAGTGTACCTTCAGAACCCTTGGAATATACTACGGCACAAGTTGCAAATAATTTTTATGACATTAAAAGTGAAAGTCACGATTCTCTGCCATTAAAAGGGAAAGTGCAAGCAGGACATTTTTTTATTATTTTGTGTGTGTGTGTGTGTGTGCGTGTGTTGCAAAATAAGCAGAAAATAAGCTTTTAGAACAACATCAAGGTGAGTAGTTGTATGGTTTACACAGTTCCAATAAGTTGCAATCCATGTGACATCAGGGGTTCAACCGTAATTTTATGAGGTTTATAATGTAGGCCTTTGATTATAATTGATCTCTCAAAAGGACACACTACCTTTTGCAGCACAAACTGCTGCTCACTCGCACACTGGACTGCAATGCAAGATTTTCATAAATGTAGGCTAATAACTTGCCATTTAGTTTTGTTTCTCACCAAACCCTACAGTGTACCTTCAGAACCCTTGGAATATACTACGGCACAAGTTGCAAATAATTTTTATGACATTAAAAGTGAAAGTCACGATTCTCTGCCATTAAAAGGGAAAGTGCAAGCAGGACATTTTTTTATTATTTTGTGTGTGTGTGTGTGTGTGTGTGTGTGTGCGTGTGTTGCAAAATAAGCAGATAATAAGCTTTTAGAACAACATCAAGGTGAGTAGTTGTATGGTTTACACAGTTCCAATAAGTTGCAATCCATGTGACATCAGGGGTTCAACCGTAATTTTATGAAGCTACGAGAATACTTTTTGTACGCAAAGAAAAAAGAAAAAAGTCGTTATCTTTGTTTTCTTTGCGCACAAAGTATTCTCGTAGCTTCGTAAAATTACGGTTGAACCCCTGATGTCACATGGATTATTTTACCGATCTCCTTGCTACGTTTCTGGACCTTGATCGTGGTAATTACATTGCTGTAAATGAGAGGGTCAGAGAGCTCTCAGAATTCATCAAAAATATCTTAATTTGTGTTCTGAAGATGAACGGAGGTCTTACGGGTTTAGAACAACATGAGGGTGAGTAATTAATGAAAGAATTTTCATTTTTGGGTGAACTATCCCTTTAATTTTGGGTATTAATTGATGTCAAACAAAACTGTTTTATTTTCTGTTTTAAAAGTCTTTGTGCATTCTCTCCACACTGTCCAGTGTAAACTTTATAAACATTATTAACGTTTAATTCCTCTCACTCCATGGCAGATCCTTAAATGAATGGTATTCAGAAAAAAAACAAGAATGAAAAAATATAAGTAGCCATAAAAAAAAAAATACACTTTATTTTAAATGCCAAGCCTAAACATATTTATTTGAATCAAAACTGAAACTGCACCAATGTTGGGCTGGTCCATCTTTCATTCGGTCCAAAGTTTTCATATTATAATTACATATTGTTTTTATAGTTGCTAAACTATTTATGTAAAGAAGGCTTCGTACTTCAGTCGGGTCCCAATATACAAATAAATCTGCATGCTTTACATGCGGAGAAATGTGTTTGGAATAACAGCAAGTATATTGTACAACAGACAAATTAAATTAAGCAGAATAATAGGTTTTTAGGTTTAGTTGACTGTTTTATTTTGATAAAACGCGCAAGGTGCCAACACGATCACTTGAATTTTTTTCCTCAGCAGTGGAAACAACTTAAGGGGATAGTTCACCCAAAAATGAAAATTACTCCATAGGGTTCCAAAACACAGCTGACGTGCCTGAAAGTCTACATTTAGATTATTTGACGTTAAATGCATTATATAAGTCACTTTGGAGTAAATCGCACCATGATTCATGATAAAAAAGTGACTTACAGTCCAGAAAATACGGTAGCCTATAGCAAATAATTTTGAGGACCCCCTGGCACTTTGAGAACTGCTGGTCTACACAGAAGAAAGCCCTGTCTAGGCTCTGCCCCTGTACAGGTTGTGTCGAGCCATTCGTTAGTCTGGTTGTTTGATGTGAAAAAGAAGAAATGTAGTTGCAATAAATGCGTAGTATCTGTACAACTGTAGCAGCGGAGGACTATTATTCTGCCTGTGTGAAACTGAGGAAGAACTGATAACCAATCAGCAGAAAGGGGCGTTTCATTCATTCATAGAAATATTCAAGCTATTTATTTATTTTTCCACCACTGAACGAAAAACTAAAAATCAAGCTGATTTTTTTTTTATGAAAAAATGGATAAGGAACCATTTTCTCGTTTTGTTTCTTTCAATATTAAATCACAAATCGAATGAACGAATGATACACGATTTCATAATCCGTGTATCATTCGATCATTCATTTTTTTTATTTAATATTGAAAGTAGAAAAATTAGAAAACGGCTCCTTTTTCGTTTTTTCCCAAAAAACGAGAATTTAGCTTAAATGTTAGTTTTTTTGTTCATGGGTGGAAAAATGAATAAACAGCTTGAATATTCGATTTCTACACGTGGGCGGGAAGTAAACGCCCCTTTCTGCTGATTGGTCAGCCGAAGATCAAACCGTGCCTTCTTCAGTTCTTCTGCAGTATCACGCAACAGAATAATAGTCCTCCACTGCTGCAGTTGTACGGATTAATAACCCATTTTATCAATTTCATATTTTTCTCATCAAACAGACTAATGAATAGCTCGACACAACTCGTACCAGGGTAGAGTCTAGACAGGGCTTTCTTCTGTGTAGACCAGCGGTTCTCTTGGGGTTCTGCAAAATTATTTGCTATAGCCTAAACTATTTCCAGACTGTAAAGTCACTTTTTTTATCATGATACATAGGCCTACTGTGATTTATTCCAAAGTGACTTATATGATGCATTTAACGTCAAATAATCTAAATGAAGCCTTTTAAAAGACAAGTATTCCCTGTGGTTCATGTTTGTGGCGTGCGCCAGAAAGATGCTCAAGGAGACCGAGACCGCACTAAAGCAGCGCATTCTGTTGTTCTCTTTATTTTTCAAAGGCATGACATTTTGTAGTTATTTTGAACGTAACATTACGCAATTAAAAATATAAATTTTACCATAGGACTATAAATGACAGAGTATTAAGTTATTTCCCCTCGATGGGGAAAAAAAAATCAGTACTCAATATTAATTTAAACTTAAATATGACTGCTGCTTATTTCCTGTGCACTTCTGTGCTTGACTAGTCGCGTCTGTCTGCTTATTGATTTTATTTACTTAATAACACAAAAATGTCCTGCTCGCACTTGCCAGTTTAATGGCAGAGAATGGTGACTTTAGGTTTAGTTTGTTGTTTTTTAGCGGATGCATATCTGTCGTAAAATAATCCTATGCATCTGGTGGCGTATATTCCAAGCATTCTGAAGGTATACTGAGGGTTTGGTGAGAAACAAACCGAAATGGCAAGTTATTATATTTTATGAAAATCTTGCGTTGCAGTGCGAGTGCGCAGCAGCTCACGCCGCACACAAGTGCATATCCTTTTGAGATATCAATTATAATCAATTTTAATAAAACACAAGACTACATTATATAACTCTGACAGTAGGCTATTTAATATCTGTTGTTCTCCGGTTGTCAGTCAGAATGACAGTTCTTGCGTGAACATAGGCCTATATATACCCAAAGCCAATTTATTATTCCTTCCTTCTTGTCTTAGTGTTTAAAATATTTATTTTTAAACGAATTAATTAATTAATTAAACAAACAGACTTACTGGGTGAGCAGGGTAGGCTATGACAGCTGTCATATCATACCCTGCCATGCCCAGCTGATGCAAAGAATATAATTTATATCGACACAGAAGAAAGTCCTGCCTAGACTCTGCCCAGGTATGAGTTGTGTCGAGCTATTCATTAGCAGTGGAGGACTATTATTCTGCTGTGTGATACTGCAGAAGAACTGATGATGGCACGGTTTGATCTTCGGCTGACCAATCAGCAGAAAGGGGCGTTTAATTCCCGCATTCCCGCCCAAATCGAATATTCAAGCTGTTTATTCAGTTTTCTACCCCTGAACGAAAAACAAAAATGTAAGCTGAATTCCTGAATTCTAGAAGCCGTTTTCTCATTTTTCTACTTTCAATATTAAATAAAAAAACCGAATGATCGAATGATACACAGATTAATGGCTTCAAAACGATCCTATTTTGATTTAATGAGGACTTCAGGGACGTCATTACTTTAAGATTTTGTGTCCCAAATAAAAAGGTATATTAAAGTTACATTTTGACCAAAAGTACTTGTGCTCTATAATGCAAAGACATGCCTGGCAGCATTTAAAATGGACAGACACACATGATGATTTGACTAGAAATGTTCCATATTCTTGACTGAGAAAGATGATGCATGATTGATGAGAAGATGAGAGATTGGTGAGCATCCCACATGAGTGACCCACTCGTCCCATCAGGACAAACCCCCCTCAGGTCAGGGTAGTGACTTCTGCTTGAGTGTAGTTTGCTGGGGATGTGAGCGCATCTTTACAGCTCTCTGAAACAAAGACACAGAGAAAACAAGTTGAATCAAACTTACTATTTTAATGAAAGTAAAATGAAGGGCATTAGTAAATATATGGAACAAAATTGAAGCCCCTTTAAGACTTCTATACTATTTAAGATTTTATACAGTTTTTTTTAAACTTTGAAATGTAAAGACAATGCTACAATGACATGTAGTGGGATTTGGATCACTGAATCAAAGAACATTAGACACCAGCACTGCAGATTTTTGTATTACTGTCTTCAGAGAAAGATTCCTGCCTATTAAAACAAGAAGACTTCTGGCCTTTCAGAGGCCCTGCAGTGAACCCAGAGAATGGGAAAGCCGTGGGGTCTGTCCATGTTGCTAATGGAAACCTATTAGCAGCAATTAAGTTGAGTTGCCTTTCGGGACCAGAAGCAGATCCGTAACTCACTTCAGCCTTTCAGTGCTGGATGACTGGCTCGCCACATAATTACACACAAATCAAGAAAGAAGTCGGCTTGAAAAAGACAGCAGCGCTGTATGAGAGAAGACCGTAACCAAGGAGACTGTCTTTACTGCAAAAAAGTCTTGTTTCCTTTTAATTTTCCAGTAAAAATATCTAAATATGCTCAAGACAAGATAAATGCATTTAGAAAATAAAATATTAAAGGATTACTCCACCCCAAAATGAAAATTATGTCATTAATCACTTACCCCCATGTCGTTCCAAACCCCTAAAAGCTTCGTTTGTCTTCGGAACACAATTTAAGATATTTTGGATGAAAACCGGGAGGCTTGTGACTGTCAAGTAAATAACACTGTCAAGGTCCAGAAAAGTATGAAAGACATCGTCAGAATAGTCCATCTGCCATCAGTGGTTCAACCGTAACGTTATGAAGCGACGAGAATACTTTTTGTACGGGAAGAAAACAAAAATAACGACTTTATTCAACAATTATTTTCCTCTGTGTCTCTCCGCATCACCGTAGCGCCATTTTGGAGAATAACCACTGAACGCAAGCAGCATACATGAAATGTAGTTGCAATAAATGTGTTAAGAATCAATACAACTGCAGCAGTGGAGGACTATTATTCTGCGGCGTGATACTGCGGAAGAACTGATGATGGCACGGTTTGATCTTCGGCTGACCAATCAGCAGAAATGGGCGTTTAATTCCCGCCCACGTGTAGAAATCGAATATTCAAGCTGTTTATTCAGTTTTCTACCCCTGAACGAAAAACAAAAATGTAAGCTGAATTCTTGTTTAAAAGAAGCCGTTTTCTCATTTTTCTACTTTCAATATTAAATAAAAAAAACAAATGATCGAATGATACACGGATTTTTCATGTTCACCTTTACTTATATCATGTTTTCATGAAATATTCTGTCTTGCATCTAGCCATGCTGATTTGCTGAATGTTTTGCTTGTTTAGGTTTAATCAGTTGCTGACTTGCAATCCTAACCCCTGCTTAAGCAATAAACACATTGTTTAACCATATAACACAACACTCCCCTTTGTTTGTTCTCTAGCATCCCTCATCTGTAATACACCATCATTTGACATGAATGTGGTTTTCCTGTGGAAACTGAATAAGAGCTTAGCATGCCACCTCAACTGCTCTCATCCATTTTGCATGATGTCGTCAGACACAAATCACCGGAGGATTTAGAGGAAAAGATGATAATAATTAAAGAAGCTTTCACGGAGAGAGGAGGGATAAGCAGAGCTTTTCCTCCAGTTTTTTCAATAATCTCTTTTGTTTTGAAGTGACGAGAGATTCCTCCTTCAGGCTTGGTTTCATTCCAGGAATTTTAATTAGCCTTTTTCTCCACTTAATGCTTAAAGCAGTTTCCATATATCATTTGCTCTTGTTAAATATGTTAATAATAGTAAAACAAAAAAATTGCGTAAAGTAGCCTTAACCTTAGAAAGAAGCATGATTATTTTATATGAAATGTAATTCTGCATGCACCTTCATGCATGCTAAAAAGAATCACAAATATATAATGCTGACTGAATGCATGCGATTCTTTATTGACTGCTTTATTTTTTTTATTTAGAACAGATAATTATTCCGTTTTATACATCATACATAACTACTTTATGTATTTATTTGTGTTTTTATTTGTTTGTTTATATATATATATATATATTTAATATTAATTAATTATAATAATGCTCCAGAATGTCTGGTATATACGTGTTAAATGAACACTTTCCTGGTTTGGTGTTGATGAAGGGATGCTTTAGCCTTACTGGGCTGTGAAAGTTCATGAAACCAAAAAATACAAAATTGGAAACACTGGTATAAAATTCTTAAACCCATGTAAAACTTCTGCCAATTTCCTTGTCCCAGATGCTAATGGTATTCTACATACTAGCGATACTGAAAATGAATTATCACAATTGGCAAAAATGCTAATGTAAAGCAGTACTAAAGAAATGAACATCAAACCAGCAGTTGAAATCTCTTCGACCTGTTGGCCATTAAATCTTTTTAGCTAACCTCTCACCAAGAAGTAATTATGAGCATGCCCAACACCACTGTCACATGATTCTTTCTTTCTTTTGCAGAAATAGACTAATAATTTTAAACAGGCATCATCCTATTTCTGCAATATCAGATTTATAGGTCAGTCTCAGCGCAATATTTCTACAGGCTTTACAAGCTAATGAGACTGGGAAAAAGGGAGGGATAAAGAAGGGTGTGAGAGAGAGATTACTGAAGAAAGCAATCCAGTTGTGCAGTGATAGCCATGTTTACCATAGGACTTTTTTTCTTTCTGTTAAACTTTCACTTTGATGTTGTTTTGGAAAGACACCCCCTGAGAAACCAATGCAGTCTCTAATCACTACCTTCGCTCATGGAAATAATGAATATTTATCTGTACTCATTATGTGATACTGATTATTCATTTAGGATAATTCATTATTTATGAGTGTCATATCTATGTGTCATGTGTATGTTGATGCCTCTTGGGTTTGGGTTCGGCTGAGGGTAGGCTCATACGTTTTATCAGAGCTGCTGATTCAAGCTGTCTCACTCATCATTTAGTTTGGGAAAAATTAGACCAGAATTGGTGTTTATATGGGAGGCTCAGAAATTGTAATGGAGTCTCCCATGTTGCTGTATTAACATTTAATACTGCGATGCAATACTGGTTTATAGAATTGAGAATTTCTCACCAAGGAAATTAAAGCTGAATTCTTTTCTGGCAGTTTGTATTGGTGAATCACAGAACCACACTGATGTCTTTTAATTGAAATTGAAATATAACGCACAGTAAGCACATAATTGTGTAGACTGAGTAGGCCTATGTCCCCAAGGTCAAAGTCTTCTGCTGAATTTCACAGCTCATTTCAACACCTCCATACTGCGGCATGTACCAAACTGAACTGACTGAGAAATAACTATCAAACTGAGAAAAAGAGATCTTTGCTTGTTTATTTTCATTAAATAGCTTTAAATATGTTCCTGCATTACAAATACACACACAGCCATTTGAATTACTGTTTCTGTATAATATCATGAATCCAAGGCGTGTTGAAAACCCATTCAGAGAGTGACATGCCGTTTTTCCATTAAATATGTATTAGCTGGGTTATGCACAGAGAATGATCCTCAGGGAGTTTCTTTCTAATTAATTGCGCTTTAATGTAAAAGCATTATTTAGCGTGCTGATTTAGTCAGATATATTGTACTGGAGAGAAATAAGGTCAAAATCACTAGATTAAAATGAATTGAGCCATTTATTAGTGTGTTTGAAGACTGCACATCAGAAAATATTGGCACGCACGCTCTTTTGGTTGCTGCTTTAGAATAATAAGCAATTTTGTTTTTTTACAATTTACAAACTCCTTTGCATTGAATTTGAGTCTGTTTTTCTATCTGTATCACACCTCAATGTCCCGTTTCAACTTCTAACACGCATTAAGATTCTGTAATGAGTCAAAATTTGAAATTGTGATTAAGATGTTTACCTTTTTATTGTTACATGTGATTAATTATTAATTATATAATCAATTGCAGGGCCTACATGCTTTGACTGTGTAATATAATCATGCATATTTAATGCACTATGGGAATTTAAGAAAGTACGGCATTCCATCTAAGAATCATATGGCACTTCAGCATTAGAGACTGAAAGCCGTGCAGAAACTATCACATCTGCAGTCTTGTCTTTGAATGGAAAATTCTGCTTCTGCTGCTGATGCCAAGTCTGCTTGAGTGGTGCTTTGTTATTAAAATTTGGGAGTGTGTGCACGTGTCTAGGTTGTGAGAAGCAGGTATGGATTTACCACCTTTCAAAGGCATCACTTTTGTTCTGAGTTTGACAGCTGTAAGAAGCCCAAAAAAGTTTTTTTAAGCTCTGACAGAGAGCTCACTGGAACCTTCTACAGATCAAATACAGCTCACACATATGACATGAGAAATGCTCCAATTGAGACGTCTTTGCCAGGATCTGTTTATTTTGGTCCAGCAATGAAAAAGTCAATAAAATGAAAATCTTAATTCAGTTAGCTCCATGTTTATAATGAAGTTTGCAGGTTATGGGTGTTTCATTTTGTTCATACACACACTGTATAATTCCTTTATTAATGGTATATAGTATTTACTAGTGTGCTTTCTAGTATGCAGCCAACAGTGGTTCTCAACCGGGGGGACGGGGGCCTCAAGATTGACCAGGATTCCCATGTTCTTTGAAAACCTAGATATATGAGGTACCCTGATTTTAAAAGTGTGATTTGTAGACCTGGAAAACTCATGTGAATTATTAAAATCTTGAAATCTATAATGAATATACATTTTTTCACATTATTTTCATATTTTGTATTTAAAATATATAATGAATAAAGTATGTTAACCAATTTATATATTTATATATAAATTGACACATACATACATACATACACACACACACACACACACACACACACAGACAGTGGGTATAGAAAAGAATCACCCCCCTTTACAGTAATCACATTTTGTTGCTTTGCAGCCTGAAATGAAGACGGACACAGTTTTATCCAGCTGTATTTTCTCAGTGCAACTTATGACATACAGGATATAACAGCAACATATCAGAAAAGAAAAAAAAAACAGAATCACTGAGTTGGAAAAAGGATCACCCCCGTGTGTCAGTATTTTGTTGAACCACCTTTTGCTTTAATTACAGCCTTTAGTCTGTTGGGATATGTCTCTACTAACTTTGCATATCTAGACTTTGCAATATTTGCCCACTGTACTTTGCAGAACTGCTCAAGTTCAGTTCAATTTGATGGTGAGCGTTTGTGGACTGCAGTCTTCAAGTCATTCCACAGATTTTCAGTGGGGTTTAAGTCTGAGCTCTGACTAGGCATGCAAGGACCTTTTTCTCCTTTAACCACTGTGTGCTCAGTTTTGCTGTGTGCTTTGGGTCATTGTCATGTTGGAAGGTAAACCTTCTTCCCATTGACATCTTTCTGGCAGAGGGCAGCAGATTTTCCTCAAAAATTTGACTGTATTTTGCACCATCCATTTTTCCTTCTATCCTGACAAATGCTCCAGTCCCTGCTGCAGAGAAACACCCCCATAACAGGACATTACCACCTCCATTCTTTACTGTAGGAATGGTTTTATTTGGATGGTGAGCTGTATTGGTTTTCCGCCAGACATATTGTTTGGTGTAATTAAATTTTAGTCTCATCTAAGCAAGGTACGTTTTGGCAAAGCTTAGTTGTGACTGCATGTGGCCTTTCTTGAGGAGTGGATTTATTCTTGAAACTCTCCCATACAAGCCAAGTTGTGGAGAATTTGTGATATTGTTGTCACATGTACACAATGACCACTCTTTGTCATAAATTCCTGCAACTGCTTCAGAGTTGCTGTAGGCCTCTTGGTAGCCTCTCTGACTAGTTTCCTCCTGGCTCTTTCATCCAGTTTGGAGCGACGTCCTGATCCAGGGAGGGTCTGTGTTGTACCAAATACCTTCCACTTCTTAATAATAGACTTCACTGTGCTTTTAGTCATTTGATATACAGTGGGGCAAATAAATATTTGATACACTGCCGATTTTTCAAGTTTTCCCACTTACAAAGAATGGAGAGATCTGTAATTTTCATCGTAGGTACACCTCAACTGTGAGAGACCGAATCAAAAAAAAAATCCAGAAAATAACATTGTATGATTTTTTAATAATTAATTTCCATTTTATTGCATGAAATAAGTATTTGATACAATAGAAAAATAGAACTTAATATTTGGTACAGAAACCTTTGTTTACAATTACAGAGGTCAGACGCTTCCTGTAGTTCTTGACCAGGTTTGCACACACTGCAGCAGGGATTTTGGCCCACTCCTCCATACAGGTGTTCTCCAGATCTTTCAGGTTTTGGGGCTGTCGCTGGGCAACATGGAGTTTCAGCTCCCTCCATAGATTTTCTATTGGGTTCAGGTCTGGAGACTGGCTAGGCCACTCCAGGACCTTGAAATGCTTCTTACGGAGCCGCTCCTTAGTTGCCCTGGCTGTGTGTTTGGGGTCATTGTCATGCTGAAAGACCCAGCCACGTTTCATCTTCAATGCCCTTGCTGATGGAAGGAGGTTTTCATTCAAAATCTCCCGATACATGGCCCCATTCATTCTTTCGTTTACACGGATCAGTCGTCCTGGTCCCTTTGCAGAAAAACAGCCCCAAAGCATGATGTTTCCACCCCCATGCTTCACAGTAGGTATGGTGTTCTTTGGATGCAACTCAGCATTCTTTCTCCTCCAAACACGACAAGTTGAGTTTGTACCAAAAAGTTCTATTTTGGTTTCATCAGACCATATGAACCGTTGAGACTGTGGTCCCAGCTCTCTTCAGGTCATTGACCAGGTCCTCCCGTGTAGTTCTAGGCTGATCCCTCACCTTTCTCAGGATCATTGATACTCCACGAGGCGAGATCTTGCATGGAGCCCCAGTCCGAGGGAGATTGACAGTCATCTTGCATTTCTTCCATTTTCTAATAATTGCGCCAACAATTGTTGCCTTCTCACCAAGCTGTTTGCCTATTGTCCTGTAGCCCATCCCAGCCTTGTGCAGGTCTACAATTTTGTCCCTGGTGTCCTTAGACAGCTCTTTGGTCTTGCCCATAGTGGAGAGGTTGGAGTCTGATTGATTGAGTGTGTGGACCGGTGTCTTTTATACAGGTAACAAGTTCAAACAGGTGCAATTAATACAGGTAATGAGTGGAGGATAGGAGGGCTTCTTAAAGACAAACTAACAGGTCTGTGAGAGCTAGAATTCTTGCTGGTTGGTAGGTGATCAAATACTTATTTCATGCAATAAAATGGAAATTAATTATTTAAAAATCATACAATGTGATTTTCTGGATTTTTTTTTTTGATTCTGTCTCTCACAGTTGAGGTGTACCTACGATGAAAATTACAGATCTCTCCATTCTTTGTAAGTGGGAAAACTTGAAAAATCAGCAGTGTATCAAATACTTATTTGCCCCACTGTAGCTTTTGAAACAAAACATTTTTTATCCATCTTCTGACTTGTGCCTGTCCACAACTTTCTCCTGGAGATCTTGTGACAGAGCCTTGTCACCCATAGTTGATTGTTTGCTTCAGTTGCACTACCAAGGACTGAAATGCTCCAGGAAAGCTCTTTTCATGCTGAGCTAATCAAAATGACCACAGCTGATCACAGTTGAAAGTCAAATGGTTTTGTGTGCCATTGAGAAGTAATTTTTAGGAGGGGGTGATCCTTTTTCCAACTCAGTGATTCTGTTTTTTTGTTGTTTTTTTCTGACATGTTTGTGTTATATCTTTCACTTGGATGTTATAAGTTGCACTGAGTAAATACAGCTGGATAAAACAAAAACTGTGTCCTTCTTCATTTCAGACTGCAAAGCAACAGAATGTGATTATTGTAGAGGGGGTTATTTTCTATACCCACTGTATATAAAAATCCTTATCCTTAATCTGATTCCTGTAAACCTATTTTAATCTTTGAACACTCCTGGTTTATATTAGCATCCTTTGAATATTGTTATGAACAATATTGGAATTTGTAGTCAAAAAGGTTGAGAACTTCTGCTCTAAAAACACTGTGAACACACTGTCTTTTATTATTTGATTACTGCCTTTCAAACTGTATTCACCAGCTGTTGCATACTTCAAATACATCAAATTTAAATAATTGTATACAGTAAATTATTATTTACTGAAAATCTTCCTCTATATAAACCTCTTTAATAGACTGCAAACAATAATAACACCAAACATATTGGGGAGCCTGGCATTATAAATCACCGTCCACTGTCATTGAATGGAAAAGATCATCTCAGCTATTCCATCCATCTAATTTTGGGAAGAAATAAGAGAAAACACTGTTGAATGGAAATAAAGGTATGATGATAGAATTCTCATTTGGATGAACGGTTCCTTTAATTTATGCATCCTTTCTTTCTCTGTTGTTGCCTCATGTATCTCTCTCTTTCGTCATCCTTCTCCTGAGATTTCACCAGATTTTGTTCTTATTGCAGTGATGCAGTGGAGGGTGAGAGAGGTCTCGCATTAGAATATGCATGAAGTAGCTCTGCGGAATTATCGTCGCGTCCAATGAAGTGCACTTTGCTGTCGGAATTCTAACAAGGCTAAAACCTTGGCTTTCACCTTTTTTTCCTACTGTTGCGCTCAGCATTATTTTGGCACCATGAATGCTGTCGAATTATGCAGCCCATCACACATCTGTATCTCTGCACTGTAAACACAACATATTCACACCTCGTTAAAGACATCTGAAAATGAGCGACTACCCATGAATAAGATTCAGAGATGTGTTTATTTTCAACCCTGTGATCTCCTGGGCTCTGCACATAAAAATTGAGCGCAGGCCATTTTTGAAAGTGACTGTTGATCAGTTCCTTTGAACACCTGCTGAATGAACGTCTGAGTCGATCACAATATACTGTAGGGCCGTGGATATTCTCTCGGCTGCTGGCAATGTGAACTGGCCTTCACAGGCACAATAGAATCAGCACACGGAAAAAGCTATTCAGAACCAAACAAAAGAGGAGAATTCAGCTCATAGTCTTATTTTTACCACCTTGATTAAAAAGAGCAGAGAGCAGGGAGGATTGCGATTTGCTTCGGTATTTGGGTTGAGGAATAGAGGACAATGAAGGACATCTTCGCGGTGCGCTTGGTGCTCTCTCACAGGGCTGCGAAGATCTCAATAGCTCTTACTTGAAAAGCCTCGTTAAAGCAATAGAATGGGAAAACCCTGCTTGGCAATTCCAGTTTATCTTATGGCCTTTAATATCTAATTTATTAATTTCTCTATTCGAAATTCGCATTAATAGAGTAATTCCAACAAGATGGCTGTTTAATGGGTTGTGAATGTCAGCTAAATCATAATGCATGATAAATGTAACCTTATAAACCCAGGCACCAGGGTTTATTTGTTATTCAAGATAATGTGATTTTATATATAGGTCCTATATATACTAAAATAAATTAAATAAAAAAAATATTTGTTCCAAAAAATGTGTTCCAACCACTAGGGGGCAGGTTTAAAAAAAAAAAGTCTACAGTAACATTCCAATGTTAAAGTCCCCATGAAATCAAAATTAAAGTTTTTTGGGTGTTAGTATCAATATGTTAGTCTTAAGGTGATCTATAAGGCAGTGTGCTCCAAAACAATGACAAAATTTGCATTTAGAAGATATAAGCATTCAAAGCTTGCAGTTCGTCACTTCCGCCAAAACGGTTCAACTTTTTTTTTGACGTCACATCGTACTTCAGCTTCTCATCAAACTTTCTGTCCAATCAAATGCTCTCTAGAATCTGAAGCGCCCGCCCCCTACACTATAAAATAGACGCTGAAGCCGCGGCTGAAATCTGTCACTTGTCCACAGAATTAGTATTTTCTGTACAGCTCCGGTCCAGAGACACGATAGCACAGAGCGGATCACATGCACGAGTCGACGCAGACCACAAAATGTATCGGAGCTATTTGAATTCTACACAGAATGCTATATTTTATAGCAATATGGATGAGATTGTGGCTGGCATAACCTGTCAAATGCGGCTTTACGGAGCTCAACGGCTCTAGCCCAAGCTGTGATATAAACGAACGCTATTGGCTATTTTTAAATGGGGCGGGGCTGCTTGATATGTCCCGCCCTGTCCTCCTGTTTCAGTTAAAATGTCAACACATAGAGTAATGCTGCGTGTTTCTAAGCATTTCAGGGGACCTTTAACAGTTGGTAAGATTTGTGTGAATATTTTTGAAAGAACCCCCATACAGGCCTGCTGGCATCTCAATAAACCTCCAATGCTTTCAGTCTGCCAGCATAATGACTTGCAAAGGTATAATGGGCATATGTGTTTGTGTGTTTTCACTACAGCTCTGTGACATTTCTCATGTGTCTATGAACTGATTTTTAACAGCCTTTGTTCCAAATGTACTGATCCTGCAAAAGACCAATGAAGGGTTCAACCAAGAGATGAAAACAGATGATACAATAGGAAAGGGAGTATGAACATGGCTGTGAACAGGTTAAGAAGTGCCACACTAATATTTTTAAAAACCAGAAGCTTTAAATTGAAGACAATATTTCATTCTCGAGATTAAAGCAATGGTGATGTCTTGAATAATTGCAAATTTCATCACTTGTTATTACACCTACGCTGGGTTTCTAATAATGGTTAATGCTTGAAATTGTATATAATTCATAAAGAAACTATAATGCTATAGGTTTATATGTTTGTATGATCATGGCTGTCAATTCAGGAGCAAGCGGTGTTCTATGCAGGCATCAGTAGCTCAGTCTAAACTGAATATACAGTGGGGAAAAAAAGTATTTAGTCAGCCACCAATTGTGCAAGTTCTCCCACTTAAAAAGATGAGAGAGGCCTGTAATTTTCATCATAGGTATACCTCAACTATGAGAGACAAAATGAGAAAAAAAATCCAGAAAATCACATTGTAGGATTTTTAAAGAATTTATTTACAAATTATGGTGGAAAATAAGTATTTGGTCAATAACAAAATTTAATCTCAATACTTTGTTATATACCCTTTGGTGGCAATGACAGAGGTCAAACGTTTTCTGTAAGTCTTCACAAGGTTGTCACACACTGTTGCTGGTATTTTGGCCCAATCCTCCATGCAGATCTCCTCTAGAGCAGCAATGTTTTGGGGCTGTCGCTGGGCAACACAGATTTTCAACTCCCTCCAAAGATTTTCTATGGGGTTGAGATCTGGAGACTGGCTAGGCCACTCCAGGACCTTGAAATGCTTCTTACGAAGCCACTCCTTCGTTGCCCGGGCGGTGTGTTTGGGATCATTGTCATGCTGAAAGACCCAGCCACATTTCATCTTCAATGCCCTTGCTGATGGAAGGAGGTTTTCACTCAAAATCTCACGATACATGGCCCCATTCATTCTTTCGTTTACACAGATCAGTCGTCCTGGTCCCTTTGCAGAAAAACAGCCCCAAAGCATGATGTTTCCACCCCCATGCTTCACAGTAGGTATGGTGTTCTTTGGATGCAACTCAGCATTCTTTCTCCTCCAAACCTGTCAAATGCGGCTTTACGGAGCTCAACGGCTCTAGCCCAAGCTGTGATATAAACGAACGCTATTGGCTATTTTTAAATGGGGCGGGGCTGCTTGATATGTCCCGCCCTGTCCTCCTGTTTCAGTTAAAATGTCAACACATAGAGTAATGCTGCGTGTTTCTAAGCATTTCAGGGGACCTTTAACAGTTGGTAAGATTTGTGTGAATATTTTTGAAAGAACCCCCATACAGGCCTGCTGGCATCTCAATAAACCTCCAATGCTTTCAGTCTGCCAGCATAATGACTTGCAAAGGTATAATGGGCATATGTGTTTGTGTGTTTTCACTACAGCTCTGTGACATTTCTCATGTGTCTATGAACTGATTTTTAACAGCCTTTGTTCCAAATGTACTGATCCTGCAAAAGACCAATGAAGGGTTCAACCAAGAGATGAAAACAGATGATACAATAGGAAAGGGAGTATGAACATGGCTGTGAA
Source organism: Sinocyclocheilus grahami (assembly GCF_001515645.1). Lineage (NCBI taxonomy): Eukaryota > Metazoa > Chordata > Actinopteri > Cypriniformes > Cyprinidae > Sinocyclocheilus > Sinocyclocheilus grahami. The sequence goes on from NW_015505194.1 coordinate 1,427,788, forward strand.
CAGGTTAAGAAGTGCCACACTAATATTTTTAAAAACCAGAAGCTTTAAATTGAAGACAATATTTCATTCTCGAGATTAAAGCAATGGTGATGTCTTGAATAATTGCAAATTTCATCACTTGTTATTACACCTACGCTGGGTTTCTAATAATGGTTAATGCTTGAAATTGTATATAATTCATAAAGAAACTATAATGCTATAGGTTTATATGTTTGTATGATCATGGCTGTCAATTCAGGAGCAAGCGGTGTTCTATGCAGGCATCAGTAGCTCAGTCTAAACTGAATATACAGTGGGGAAAAAAAGTATTTAGTCAGCCACCAATTGTGCAAGTTCTCCCACTTAAAAAGATGAGAGAGGCCTGTAATTTTCATCATAGGTATACCTCAACTATGAGAGACAAAATGAGAAAAAAAATCCAGAAAATCACATTGTAGGATTTTTAAAGAATTTATTTACAAATTATGGTGGAAAATAAGTATTTGGTCAATAACAAAATTTCATCTCAATACTTTGTTAAATACCCTTTGATGAATATAAATGTGGTTGTTATTATAGACTCTGCTTATTAATTTCTGTCAGCTGGTAGATGAAGAGGTCCTACTGTTTTGGGTCAAGTGCCCTTTTGGGCTATTCTGTTCAGCTGTTGTTCATCATAATAATCTGGGTTTCATATTATTTTATATAAACCTCTTGAAGCTCAATCTGTCATTCGGGTCCCATTACTCAGTGAAAGCCATAGTGTAGATCTCACTGATCTCTTCTGGCTTAAACTATTTCAGACGTCATGCGAGCTTTAGAAGTCTACATCTGTAGTTTTTTTCTCATTAATTCATTTATTAATATGTGTGTGCATTGTGTTATTGTTTATCCTTGTTACGGTTCTAATGGTTATCTCAATATTCTTTGTTTACATTTTAATGTATTGATTCCAATTTTCTCTTCTCTTCTCTTCTCTTCTTAGGTAAGTTTGAAGCTTACATCCTTCCTGTTTTTACCTGTTTGGTGAGTAGGTTATGTATAAGTATGCATTTGGTTAATTACGACAAGAATTTGTGTTCCACTTTTTTCCCCTTCATTGTGTTTAGGACTAAAATATTAAGGTTGGCGTGTCGATCAGATGTGTAAAATGCACATTTTATTATTATTTTTTTAAATTCACAATTCACACAGTAGCAACAGTTAATATGAAGTGTTATTAGGGATAGACATCATGTTGGTTCTATATCAGTTATTGAACAATATTAGAGTTCTCTTTTTTGTATCTGTTGATATTGAATATTTATTTATTTCCTAATTTTTAACACTCAGTATTTTAAAATACTAACAATTTAATAATGATGTTCTAGGTAATCTTCAGAATATCTCCAAATTAATATCTATTTTTCATACTGTACATTATAATGTTGTGATGGCAAAATTTACTTGTAGCCTATTTAGTTTTAATTTACTAAAAAAAAAATTATAAAATGTTTATATCTGCCTTTTAACGGTTATCTGCCATAACATTAAAATAATTATCAGCTGATATCGGTCAGTTTTAAAACCTGTGCATCCCTAACTGCTGTGTTCTTAGTATGGATGTAACGATTCACTCAACTCACGATTCGATTCGATTCACGATTTTGATTTCACGATTCGATTTTGATTCATGACAAAATGAGATTTAAGACAAATTATAAATTAAATGTGTCCTTTTATTATTGCTTGGACAAAATGTGCACGTTTCTTTGTGAATATTATTGCTCTTTTGTTGGTTTTTATTGCTTCTATTGTCCTCATTTGTAAGTCGCTTTGGATAAAAACGTCTGCTAAATAACAAAATTTAAATATAGGTTACTGTAAATGTAAATAACAAAACTAAATTGAAATTTTAAAACAAGCCCCAAATCAAATAGGTAACACAAATAAAATAAATATCTTCATATAAACAAACTAAGGCTTTGTCTGTGCTCTTTCCATTTAAAATGAGAGGCAACCACTTCATTTTAATCATGATCCAAACAAAGATGCTGCATACATGGAACATGAAAGTTTTTAATCTAAATTAGGTTGTATAATTTCGAAATTTGAAGCAAAAACAGAATGGTTTGACTTCAGTTTTGTGAAACTATACATAACAAATATCTGCATGAAAGCTGAGCTGAATGAGGCGCAGATTCACTCTCTGCCAGCAGGTGGCGCTTAAAGCGTTTCCTGGTTTCCGCTGTAAACAAAGCAGCGCTGCACTTATGAACTTTAATATGCATTATACAGAGGCAAGATGAAAATAAAAAACACCATCTAAATTTTTCTAAAGACAGTAAGTTCCCCTCAGACATGTATTCATATAAACTCCTACCCCTAATTGAATCACGATTTGTTTAGCATCTCAACCGATTTGAATCGTCCCATATTTAAATCGATTTTCAACTGGCTCGCAGTTAATCGTTACATCTCTAGTTCTTAGGCATGACACAAGTGGAATAGTCATTCTCTAATGGTGACATTTTGCTTTATTTCTCATAATTAATAAAACTGCCCTTCATCAAACCAGCCCTTGCCATGCAGTGTGATTCAGTGCAGAATTTTCCACTGGTTATGTGGCTTTGGCTATTGCAGCCTGTGATTGTCTCTGATCTGTGGTCAGTTCTTGGTCTGGGGAGCAGCCTCTCTCAGACTGGCAGCGGCAAGTATCACTCTAACTTTGGTTAACCAGTTACTAAACCCGCGACCTTGTCAAGATGCACTCGTTTGCCTTAGTGCGATAGACGTCAGTGCTGAAGTGGAATTTAAACACTGCGCAGACCACATACAGACACTGGTTGGTAAATTTAGGGGAGGATAAATTGCAAATTACAGGTTTGCTTTTTCCCTGCCTCAAATTCGCATGTTGAGATTTTCTTTGACTTGTTTCTGGTTGTTACATTTCTCTGAAATACCAGGCAACTTATAACCAGTTGGCAGCAGAGGGATGTTCCAGAAGACTTGTACATGGGCTTTTTGAAACCACTTGCCCTGTCTTCAAAGAACTAATATCTGTGCATCCATGGCAGTGCTAATATCCTGTTTAAAATGTCTAGGTGAAATCATATATTTCAGGGCTCAACAATAAGTTATATATGAAACGAACTGAAATACAATAATGGTCTAATGGCCTGTGTTGCATTGTATCTACATCTTGCATTAGTGACATTACATTTCTACATTATATTTAGAACATTTATAAATGAAATTATATTTATAACTTAAGAATTTTTATAATTTTCCATCATTTCAAAATTATGTTTGTGAATTTGTAGCTGTCATGGAATTACATAATATAAGCTGTTGAATTTACAGATATTACAGCAAATGTAATGTTTAAAGAGCCTGTTTGTTAAGTAAAACAAAAATTTTGGCACATATGAGAATTTACTAACTAAATAAATGAATAAATAAAAATGAATTAAATGTAAAATGTCTTCTTGCTGGAAGGACAAGTATACAGAAATCCTTACGAAAAGAAAAGAAAATCTCCAAAAATAAGCACTTTCTGTCTGTTTTGTCTTTTTTTGTATGTTTTGTGATTTTCAACCTCACGATTCCTGAATCCTTCTGAGATTCTCACAGCTTTTACTCCTGATGGCTAAAGACACTTCATACTGTGGAGGACATATGTTGTTGTGAATGATATTCACAGCATTAGACACAATTATAACATCAAGTGAAATCTTGTGGCGTATATGTTATTGTTGAACAGACATGATCACACCTAAAGCAAGTTATAGAATTGAATGACCTGCCCACATCATTATCAGATGTATTATCTTTTTAATATTGCTCCAAGATCACGATTTTGTAGACAAGAGAAATAGTGTGGTAATTACTGCATTTATCCTATGACAGCTCCTGGGGTTTAATTGCTCTAATTGTTTGATTTAAGATTGGCTTCTTGACATTTTGGTAATGAGCAATTTTCTATTGTTCATTTTTGATTGTTAATGTCTAATGACTAAATTGCATGTTTATATCAAATAAGGAGTGATTACTTAAGCACCAGTGATCATGCCTATCAAGGATGATGAACAGAAGATCATTTTTATAACTCTATAGTTTTGTCAGCCATTTTGAGCTGTTTTCCTACTACACAAATGCACAGCTAAATGTTTATGCAATGTTAGTGGACAGGAAATTTCCTGGTGGGTTATTGGATGGCCGAGGACCTGCTTCTGTATTCCTCATTTTTACACATACAGTAAAAAAAATGAGCTCTTTCGGAGTAGTTAAAGTAAAATATTTAATCTGTGGAAGATTCTTCTAGTGATTCACAGCTAAAGACTGACTGGGCCCCTTATTTCTGATTCTGTTTGATTAACCATTCTGTTTGGGCTTGTTTGTGTGTTGCACACAGCTTATTTCTGGGCTTGCTTGTCATGTGGCATTTTAGTGAGCACTGTGCCGTTCCTTCAGCATCAGGCCTTCAGTATAAGTCCACACCACTAATGTAGCCAGATCAAAAATATGCCTCAGTGTGCTGAAAATTCACATTTCAGAGCAAGAAGAAAACCACTCTGGACTGGTTTGGCGATTTTGGGCAGCAGTGAAATACTGATTAAAATTCAGCCATTTTCATTCCGCATTCCTCACATCCCTATACTGTGATTATATATAAGGGCATATGTCATAAAAGAGTTTATTTGAAAATTGTGCTTCTTTTTTTTTTGACAAACAGCAAAGCCAAAAAGTTCACAATCAGGAAATTAGAAGTACCTTCGCTCATACACGTACTCTTCTGTTCTCCTTTTAGACAGGTGTGTATGTGTATGTTTGTTTGTCTGTCTTTTTGATGAAGAGAGACACCCTAAGGCTCCTTTCATCTATTGTCCGAGATAAACTCTGAATTTTCCCCAGCAAGCACTTTTGGCTTTGTGTCAACGCAGAAAACACCGGCCAATCTAGTAGAAAGGTCTGTTACTCTCTGTCTGTATGTTTTAGTGGGATGTTCATTATTGTAACACAAACTATGACTTTTTTTAGGCAAAGTATTATATGTTCACTGAACACAGAAAATAGGCTTTTAAGTTTTTTAAGTTTAGTTAGTTAAAACTAAGAATTCACCTGTACAGTTGGAAAATGAAAATTACTAAATGTAAATTGCAAAATGTTTATATGTGAAGAAGCTGATAGTCCAGTCATCATATGTACATATCATAAGCAGCGGTATCACCTGCTGCATTCATTTCTATGGTAATGTTGAATCTACACACAGCTGGAGGTGTGTGTGTGTGTGTGTGTGTGTGTGTGAGAGAGAGAGAGAGAGAGAGAGAGAGAGACTTGGGCATCTGTGCTCTGATATATTGATGTAAATCATAAATTCTCAAAAACATTAAACTTTGACAGGATTGTGTAAACCTGCATCTCTGTGCATTTGTGTGTCTGGTTACTTCAGCATTTTTGTTATCTTTAGGATTCTTTAATTAATAGATAACTGCATTTATTAGAAACAGAAATCTTTTATAAATATATGTCTTTGTTCTAAATAGGAAGTCATGGTAGGTAGCTTTTCTGCAGTTTATGGACCCCAAGTGTCTAATTTGCAAGTCATGGTAAATTTCATGGGAGCTTGAGCAACATTCCCTGATTTAATGAGATGGAGATGGAGTCTGCTCTGATATCTCGATGTAAGCAGCAGTCATGCATGTGCTAATGAACTTGTAAAGCTTTGACAGAATCAGAAACAGAGATCGTGAGATGACAGTGATATTTTAGATTGACCTTTTCATGTCATCCTACTCATCTGGGTGTCTATATATGAGTTTCATATGTCAGCAGCACTACACAAATCTTCTGTGACTAGTCTGTCATAAGGCAGTGGGATTCAAGAAGACATACTCTTTAGATGACACTTCACAGGGAGCAGGATCATACATTTATCCAAATAGCACCTTGGGGGGACTGAATGAGACATAAATGTCTGAAGAAGGTCTGTGATGTGTGTATATGTGTATCACATGAAAGCATAAAGGACAAACATAGCATGATTAAAAGAATAGTTCACCCCAAAATGAATATTTGCTGAAAATGTACTCACCCTCAGGCCATTCAAGATGTAGATGAGTTTGTTTCTTCATCGGAACAAGTGAGAAGAAATTTACATTACATCAGTTGCTCAGCAATGGATCCTGAATAGAATCCACTGGTGAGCAAGTGAATGGGTGCCATCCGATTGAGAGTCCAAAAAGCGGACGAAAATGCAACTCTAGTCCATTAACATCTTGTGAAGCGAAAAGCTGTGTTTGTAATAAACAAATCCTTAAAGATGTTTAGTAATATTTATCTAAAAGAAGCATTTTTTATGGATTATGGACTCATATTTTGACCGGACTCTAAAATTAAAATCCTTAATGGGAGTTGTTTCTTACAAACATGAAGCACTTCACTTCACAATATGTTAATTGATGGACTAACGTTGTGTGGATTACTTATGGATTATTGTGATGTTTTTATCCACTTTTTGAACTCTCTTTCTGATGGCACCCATTTACTACATCTGATCCATTGATCAGCAAGTGATGTAATGCTAATTTCTCCAAATCTGTTCTGATGAAGAAACAAACGGATCTACATTTTGGATGGCCTAAAGGTGAGTAAATTGTGTAAATTTTCATTTTTGGCTGAACTATTCATTTAAAGGAGAGATAAATATGCAGCTCAGAGTTTACTAACTCTAGCATCATCTCCGCAAGTTTGCATAAAGCCTTATGATTGTGTTTTCCAGCATGATTTGGAGAATGATCCAAAAAGCATCTTAAAGGGATAGTTCACCCAAAAATAAAAATTTGATGTTTATCTGCTTACCCCCAGGGCATCCAAGATGTAGGTGACTTTGCTTCTTCAGTAGAACACAAACGAAGATTTTTGCAGTCTGAAGTTGAATTTGCAGAAGTTGCAGCCTGTCAGTCATATAATGGGGGTGAATGGGAATCACGGCTTTGAGAGTAAAAAAAACATTCACAAACAAAACCAAATTGAACCCTGCGGCTCGTGACGATACATTGATGTGTAAAGACATGAAACGATCGGTCTGTGCAAGAAACTGAACAGTATTTATATTGTTTTTTACCTCTTGATTTACTGCAGTGTCCGAACTGTCCTGAGCGCGTTCGCATCTTCTTCTTCAGCCGGCGCGTGACGCGTCTTCTTCTTCTTCTTGCTTTACGGCGGATCGCAGACTTATAAGTGCATTACCGCCACCTATCTCTCAAATGGACCATTGACACTCTATCTACAATCTCAATTAGGAGTGTCTATGGTCCATTTGAGAGATAGGTGGCTCTTATCTGACAAGTCTTCAGGTTTGAGTCGTTCATTCATCACGTGACAGCATAAACTTAACCAATGCAGTCTGAGCCAGAAAGTGAATTGATTAGTTCATCTCTCGAGTCTTTCGAATCGTTCGTTTTTTTGTCATGTGATGTGACAGCATTGGATAGAGAAATTAGTTAATTTACAAGCTTCCTTACAAACGGGTGCATAGTTATTATTATTATCATCATTATTATAATTATTATTTACTCTTAGTTACATGATGCGTTTCTGGTCTCAAATTGTAGCTTCTTCTTACAGTTTATAAATGTGTGAATTTCTGTCATTATGGTTCTTTTTCATAACACTGAATGTTGTAACAAAGGTAATAAAGAGTTGGTTATTATTATTAAGTCTCTTTCCGGCTCAGACTGCATTGCACAGAAGAAGATGCGAACACACTTAGGATGTGCTCAGGACAGTTCGGACATTGCAGTAAATCAGAGGTAAAAAAAAATAAATAGTGTTCAGTTTCTTGCACAGACCAATCGTTTCATGTCTTTACGCATCAATGTATCATCACGAGCCGCAGGGTTTAATTTGGTTTTGTTTGTGTATGTTTTTTTGACTCTCAAAGCCGTGATTCCCATTCACCTCCATTATATGACTGACAAACTGCAACGGTTTGAGTTAAAAATCTTCGTTTGTGTTCTACTGAAGAAGGGGGTAAGCAGATAAACATCAAATTTTCATTTTTGGTTGAACTATCCCTTTAAGCTTGAATGGAAGTGAAAACATCTGACCGTCTGTACAGTAGTCACATGATCAGTATTACAAATCTGATATGAGTAAAACCTAAAAATAGTACATGAATCTGAAATATTTCCACAGATTTTTTTATATGACACCTGACTTTTGGTATAGTACTAGCAAATAGTGTTTATAAAACAGATACATTTGTGATTTTTACCATGTAGACTTTTATGATCATCTTATGTCATACTTGAAACATAGTGTGTCAGAGCTCAAGCTGTGGGTCACACTGACCTTGGATGTCTTTCTTTGCTGGGAAAAAATCACACACACACACACAGAGCCAATTCTTCACTCCAGAGGTATCAACACTTCTCACATACAGACACACACTGCTGCTTTCTTCTCGAGAGGCCATATGCTTGATTTGACATTTACACTTGAAGTTAAAGGTGAAGTGATGCACCATATGTGTGTGTCACATCTCTAACATACATCTACTGTCTGAACATGTGCTCACTTACCAGTGTGTGCTATGAAGAAGCATGCATTCAGCATATATTCAGTATATCGTTACTATTTATTTTATATTGAATATAATGTGTGTTAGAACATCTTGTGTAAGGTTTGCTGGATAAATAGATTTTTTTTTTAATTTTCTACATGCAAGTTAATAGTTTGCGTTCTGCACTGTTATGCATCGTTTTTGTAGTTATATATGCATTGTCAAAATGCAAGGATGCATGTAGGAAACCACACAGAGATGTACACTGAAGCAGAGCGAGTGGTTAGCATGCTGCGCGCAAACAGTTTTTGTTTGGCAGTGTAATTTTGCAAGATTCACAGACTGTGGAAGTCTAAGCTATAGGACAAGCCAAGTGTGAACTATAGGACCACGAATTTATCCAGCCTGACTGAAAAATTAATAAATAATGCATGTGTGTCCAGTAGAGCAAAACAATCTTTCTCTCTCTCTATCTCTTTGAGTTAGTCTTATTTTTTTATTTTATGCTAATCTGCCTCATTTTCCTTGGTATGTGCTATATATACTAATTAAAAATGTTACATTGCATTTTATATATATACATACATACATACAGTTTATATTATATTATTATATTATACACTATGTATAGTGTATATAAAGTTATGTTGTTTTCATATTTTCTCGAATTTGAAGCTTTGTTGTGTCTTCTCTTGTTCTTGAGATCATTTCCTCTTTCTTCAAGCTTCCAGCTGCAGAACCCATCCATTTAATCCTGTTAGATAGACCGGGCTTAAAGCTGAGGATGTCTTGAGCATCTTGTGCTGGAAGGCACTTTTTTACAACTGGAAAGGGACCAGTAGCTGTTTGTCATCCAAAGCAGCAGCACTGAGAGAGAAAAGAAAAAAGACACTCACAGAGGCGAGATAAAATTGTGATTCTATAACATTTCCCAACACTTTCGAGGAAATTGCCAAAAAGAGACAGAGGGAGTGACACAGCCTTGGGCAAAACACTGGTCAGAGAGTGTGTTTGATTTTAGCAGTTTCCAGGTTAAAACAAAAGGAACTCTATTTACTTCGCACTTTTGTAACAAGTAACCAATACTATAATATTGTTATACAATAATGTTCATATAAACATCATATTTTTAAAACCAGTATAACATCAATATAATTTTTATGGTATTATTTTATTTTATTTAGCATGAATGTGTTACAGAGAGAGCAGAAAGAAAGCAGGATAAATATATACAGTATAGAGATAGAGAGATGGAGAGACTGCATTGACCTGCCTGAAGCCAAACGTTGTTCATGCATTTAAATAGGAATATTATTAATATCCTAAAAAATAACACTGCCAAACTTACATGCTAAAAAAACAATAACTTACTTACACATAGTAAGAAATGGTTATAAAAACTGAAACAGAAGTGAAACAAGTAATAGGAAAGAGGAGAAATAAAAAGCGATACTTATCCTTTGCCGGTGTCCTGCCCGGTGGAGTCGCACGGTAGAGTCGATGGTCTTTACACTCGATGGTCTTTACACTCGATGGTCTTTACACTCGATGGTCTTTACACTCTTCGGGCTTTACACTATGGTCTTTACACTCGATGGTCTTTACACTCGATGGTCTTTACACTCGATGGTCTTTACACTCTTCGGTCTTCACACGAGGAGGCTTTCACGCGACCGCTGCCTCGGTAAACTAAGCTTTTTTATACCCGTCTAACAAAATACTAAATTAATACAGCTGGACACACTTTCCTTATTTTTGTTTTTCACAACAAATGGCCAAACAAGCGCAGACACTGACAAGATACAAGATACAGAACGAGACCAAATGCGATATCAGCACGTCTCCACACAGTAAACAAAACAAGCGTTTCCTAGAAACGACAACTGCACTACACACTAATGAGACAAGTAAATACACTTACGAGCTGCTTTTAACTTCCGCTGATAAAGACTGCTTCTCTCAAAGAGTATTTATTTACACTGTTTTCTGCTGGTGCTTGAACACACTTTCCTTATTTTCTCCACAACAAATGGCCAAGCAAGCGCAGACACTGACAAGATACGCGATACAGATCGAGACCAAACGCGATATCATATACATCAGTAAGAACTACAGTAAATACTGCTAAATATAAGTCCACATCTAGCCATCAGCGGATGCTGGAAAACAAAAGTGTGCTCTGGAAAATTACACCATATGGAGCAATAACAAAAAAATCTTATTGAAAACAGCACAAAATGACCTTTTCAGGATCATAAAACAACATAAATGAAATTTTAAGATGCTCAAGAGCAATATCTGAGAGTGTCTGTCTGTAATATAACAAGAATAGCAATATCTGTGTCATCTTGGTGTAGCATATGCATGCACTGTAAGTTCCTGAAAGAAATATTAGAAGTGGTCAGCGATTCAACACCATTGTTTTATAAGGATGATTCACTTTAGCCATGCTCTTTATCGGTTTTATCTTTTATCTGCTGATCAAACCAGACACAGGCCCTATAGCCTGGCTGATATTTTGTTATAATAAACTCTCTCTCTCTCTCTTTCTCACACACTCTCTCTCTCACACACACACACACACACACAAAAGTTGAGATGACTTCTGTACTTTGCCCTTGTGGTTCTGAAATGAGCTGTGCATGTATTTTAGAGATAAATAAGAAAGCTCATGCTAGACTAATTATTTAACACCAATGATTGGATGATTTTCTATTCAGAAAGACTAGTTACAGATGGATTGGTGTGTGAACAATGCAAATAAAAATCAGATGTTGTTTTCCATTAAAAACTCAATTTAAAATGTATTCTCTTAAAAATATTTTATGCAATTTATTATGCATATTAATGTAATATAATTAACATGTATATGCATATTCATATAAATTATGAATATAATGTTAAGCAGTTTTGTTGCAAGTAAATTTTCTCTACTTGAATGTTGTAAATGTGATATTTTACTGGAAACCAGACAAAATACTGATTAAGAATATGTAAATCCCACTGAATATACTTTTAACATACGTTCAGATGTTTCAGTTATTGATTATGTGCTTTGAAGGCCTAAAGACCACACATCTATAAAAACTGATGTGTGCTAGCCCTGGCTAATTACTTAAATGAACTGAAATCTATAAGCACTTTCAAATGCCATACGGTGTAATAAACATAAATGATTAGATCTTAATGCACAGGGTAAAAGTGTTCCATAGTAAACCACCATTTACATTTGTTCAGAGAGGACTCACTCATTTAAAGGCTCACTCGTTGCATCTGAAGTATAATATACAGTTGTAAGTCTAAAATGTAACTAATATGGAGTGCTTGTTGAAGTATACTGTATATATACTGTAAGTGTATTGCTTGAATTGAAGGATTGAAGAGCGAGAGAGAGGTCAGAAGTAAAGTATGTACAGTGTTTGTGATAACGGGAGCTGTGAGAAAAGCATAGTGGGTCATTTAAATATCAATCAGTGCCTCAGTGTTGTTCGTGTTGAATGGACACACACACATATGCATGCACACCAACACTATAATTGGAGCCCCAACAAAAGACTATTGTTGCTGCAAATTGTGTGTTTGCTATTTGTGATGTTTAATGTGATATTTCACCCTGAATTTCATTCTGCTACTGCAAAGAATAATGCATACCAATTATTTGATCACAGTAATTTGTTGCCCTTTAAGTTGTTTTTTGTAAAGATCATGATTTTGCACGGTGGTCACAGATTTAAATGTACAGATGCATCAAATGCATTTGATGTTTCATGCTCCGTTTAACATATTTCACCATTTTAAAACCCTTTCTCTAGAATTCTAATGATTGGATTTTAAACCAAAAGTTTGAGCATAAAATCAGTTTAAGACTAGAATACACTTTTCAGACTATGAATCTAGCCAGTCGGAGGATATCAAACATGTTTGATATTTTTAGCTGATTTTAGAACACACAGTGTTTTGATTTCACGAGATTGCTTGCCCATCCAGTCCTGATGGTTAATGGTAAACGACCTTGGCTTGCTGTCCTCAACGGAGACTCGAACCCAAGGCTCGAACACATTACGACATGCTTCCCTACAGTCACGTTATTACAGGGTGCAGTGTTTAAAATAATCACTCAGGCAGACATGAAACAAACATAATGTAGTCAGCGGGGAGCCAGTGACTTCTGTCTGCCTCTCTAAATCAAGATTAATGGGCTTGTGAATGCTACATTAATAGACTGTCACTTGAGGATAAATCTACAAGAGCATGATGATTATCCCGGTTTTACTTAATTTCCTCATTGCAGGTGTTTGTGTTGTGAAGATGGGTTAGAGCAGGATGCAGTTTGAAAAAGCCGGATCCAGATCCAGAAACTCCAGCACATACAATACCGTTCAAAAGTTTAAGGTCAACAAAAAATGTTTTCATGTTTTTAAGAAAAGTCTCCTATGGTCACCAAGGACGCACTTATTTGATCTAAAATACAGTAAAACAATTGTAAATTTACAATTTAACATAACTTTTCTGTTTATGGAGTTTTGGTTCCTTGCCACTGTCGCCTTTGGCTTGCTTAGTTGGGGACACTTGACTGACTTGCACATACACTATTGAAAAAGAGCTGAACTGGATGATGACATCACTGAATCATCAATGGACTGACTTTAGCTGGAAAATGACTCTTTGTTATTGTCCTCTTGTGTTATTGACAAACTATTTTCCTGTTTGACACTGTAAAGCTGCTTCGTCAGTATTGTATAAAGCGCTATATAAATAAAGGTAAAGAAAAGAAAGTAATATATTTTTCAAATTTATTCCTGTGATGGTAAAGCTGAATTTTCAGTCCAGTCAGTCAGTATTTTCAGTGTCACATGATCCTTCAGAAATCATTCTAATATGCTGATATGGTGCTCAAAAAACATTTCTTATTATCAGTGTTGAAAAGTTTTGCTGCTTTTTATGGAAGCCGTGACTCTTTTTTTTACTTTTTTGAGTAGAAAGGTCAAAGAAAAGCATTTTTTTTAGTTTTTAACATTATAAATGTAATATTATAAACTTGCTGATCCCAAAGGTAAGGTAGTGAAAGGTAGTGTATTGGTTTTGTGTGATATATATTATATTCTGTACCTCTTTTGACGACACATTCGTACTTTGGCTTGGATTACACATTTTTAATGCAAGTTGGAATGATGACTGGAAGATAGTGGTTCACTGGATTTCATTATGGCCAAAAAACAAGGTGTGTGTGTTTGTGTGTGTGTGTGTGTGTGTGAGATAAACTCTCATGTACTGCAAGTTGTTTTTTTTTTGATACAGCATACAGTCACTTTTTCATGCTGTCACTTTTGCACAACTTACAACCATATTTTTGTTAGGAAAACTGAAGAAAATACATTATTTTTGCATTTCTGAATCCACTGCTTTTCCTGGGATACTATAATAAGGCCACAGTTATGATGGGTAATATCCTTGTACATTAGGAATTGCTGACACAAAGCATTGTGTGAGCCGCAGGCCATAGACTACACTTGATTTAAATGAAGTGCTTCTGAAATACAGTCTCATTTCACTGTCAGTCAGCCTAATGGTTTTACCACTCAAAGGGCTGTCATGCTCAGCTCCAGTGTCACACATCTAATAAAGGGCCCTGCTTTCATATCTGGAGCTGTGTTTGGTTCCTGATGGGAGCCAACAAAAAGAAAAGAGTGTCACTGAGGTGTTGCATTTATTTAACATCATGCCGTAGGTCTAAATCAATGAGCTAAGATTTGGCTGTGTGTTTGTTTATGGTATTTATGTGAATGTAAAAAGAATAGACCTATACATGAATTATACATCTGTTTTCTTTGGATACTAGTTGTTGTTTTCATTGCTCATTGAATGAAATACAGCAGGTCTGTTAGTGAACAGAAAATAGAAGGATAGAGATACTCTATTAATTGGAATTTCTAGGCCACTGAGTTGCTTGAGGCTTTATTATAAAACATTTTCAAAATGAATTTTCATTCATTAGGAGAGAAACCCAACATGTGTGCACACGTCCACACTCGTGCCTTTATATGGTGAGGGGAACTATATTGGTGTTGTTTTCTGTTTTATTTTCTTAACCCAAGGCTTACCTTTCCATTCATTTTTTCACCCTGAAAGAGGCTTTAGCCCCGTCTAGTTTTAATGTCGTCATCCGTCATCATGCTGGCTAGTGGTGTGTGTGCGTGCACCAGAGTCAGTTTATCTCTCCATCTGTAATTAAAATCACTCATGGAGAACAGCACCACCGCTGAACAACGGCATCCCTGTTTTATTACACACACACACACACACACACACACACACACAAAACACCTGTCCTTACAGGCTGAGCCGCTCTTCACACACACACTTCCACACTCATTTGATGGAATTAATTTTTATCATCCAACTCGAAATTGGGTTTTGACAAAACTGTCACTTTCAAGGACCTAGATAAGATTGACGAGTGTGTGTGTGTGTTTGCTCATACTGTAGCTCTGATTTCTTTGAGGTGGAGTCAGAAAATCTGGAATCACTTTTCATTATTTTTCTCTTTCTATCTTTCTAAGATTTTAGACCTTTTTCCCCAATTATTAGGTCACTGAGTTTATAGTATGAAAGAAATATACAATTTCTAAACCAGGTTCCCAGGCAAGCCCCTCCATCTTTCATTGGTCAGCTAAACGGATAGCCCCACCCCAAAACCAGCACAACATTGGTTAAGCCATTATTGTTGTGTTGGTTTGGTGGTGCTGCTCAAACACATGATTTGATACAAGCCTATGAATGGTTTATTTATAGTTTTGTCTCTGTATATTAAGCTGGTAGAAAATACAGTACTGTTCAGAGGGTTGAGGTTTTTAATGTTTTTGAAAAATGTTATGCTCACCAAGGCTGCATTTATATTATTAAAAATACAGTAAAACTGTAAAAAATATTTTTAGAATTAAAAATAACTGCTTTGTATTTTAATATATTTTAAAATGTAATTTATTCATATGATGGCAAAGCTGAATTTTCAGCAGCCATTACTCCAGTATTCAGTGTTACGTGATCCTTCAGAAATCATAATATGCTAATTTGGTGCTCAAGAAACATTTCTTATTATTAAAGTTCAAAAGAACAGAATTTATTTGAAATAGAAATCTTTATCACAATGTCTTTACTGCCATTTTTGATCAATTTAATGCATCCTTGCTGAATCAAAGTATTAATTTCTTTATAAAAAAAACTTTGTGACCCCAAACTTTTGAACAGTAGAATATTTTTACATTAAAAATTGTACACTTCAACTTCAAAATGATAGGTTTCAGTCTCATATTCATTCTTTTCTACAACTGACAGATTCGAAGTACAACTGTAACAAACTACTTCTTATAGAGTATGTCATCTGGACATCTTTAGCATAATATTTTGACTGTACTATGGTTTATGGTGATCTTATTCTTGCATTCTAAAGTATATTGGCCAGTTAATACACTTGGGGTTTAGCCAGACACTTTAAGTTTAAGTTTAACTGATATCTTCTCTCTCTTCCTCTAGCTGCCTCCAGTCTGACTGATAGACCATTCACACTCATCCTCAAGAGAGTCTCTCTCTCTCACGCCTCTCTAAAGCATCGCTCACTTCATTCCAGTCTTTTATTCTTCCCCTGACTCTCACCCTTTACCTCACAATTCTTCCTATATCCATCGTCTCATCCCTCTAGAGATCTCTCCTGTCGGCCCGCTTCTGGTAATCACAGACAGATAAAAACAGATGGCAATACTTCTTCCCCAGTCTCTCTCACTTTATCTCACTTTATCTTGCTCTGTCTCTAATGCTGTCTAAGATCAAAGAGTCTGAAGCATTCAAATCAACCCCACAGAGTTCATCACATGGGTAGCTGACACAGTACAAGGTCATTTAACATTTATATTTTATGTACTCTTAAGGCTTTTTTATTTTATAATTTAAAAAAAAAAACTTTTTGGTACTACTGTGAGACAAATTCCGTTTTAAAAGTACTAGTATTCTGTTTTATTTCTTTCTTTGCTTTTTCCAATTAAAAGTATTGTTCACCCAAAAATAAAAATTCTGTCATCATTTACATACCCTCATGTATTTACAAACCTGTATGACTTTTTCTTTTTTCTTTTGAAGATATTTTGAGAAATGTCTCAGTGTCCTTTTTTATACATGCAATGAAAGTCAGTGGTTTGGTTGCCAGCATTCTTGAAAATATTTTCTCTTCTGTTCCACAGAACAACATAAGGGTGAGTAAATGAAATAAAAACTGTGTGCCTAAATTACAAAAGACATTGTACAGAAAATCTTTGTTACACCAATACCCTGTTCTTTAGAACAAGCATTACACATCAAACTGATCCTCTTGATTGTCTAGGATTGTGTCACTTTTTACAAAGCATTTTTGTGTGAACAAACAAATTGCTCTTCACTGGATGCTTGTCAGTTCATGCCTAGAAAGGTTACATTGTAAGGATGGCTGAAATGTCAGCAGCAGAAAATTGATTGGTAATGGATTGGTATGTGTTCAGTTGAATTTGCAAAATGTATTTCATTTATCACTTTTTGTTACACCAATGATCCATAAACTCTGTCCTCAGCATGATGCATATGTTTATGTAATGTATTCACTTTATAATATATGACAGTGCAGTAAGAAGCAGCTTTAGGAAAAGTCTGAGTACTGGTTTGATGTCATGATCAGAGTGATATTAGGATATTAGGATTAGGATGCATGTGTTGAGTTATTCATTTCGCTTAGTGTCCTGATTTTCATAATACTCTGCTGCCACCTAGTGCTACATCTCTCTTTCTTTCTCTCTCTCTTTCCATCTTTCAGTCATCTGCACCACTCCTGCTGTCAGGCACAAAAGCCAATCAGTGCTTGTCGTTGAAGAGAGAGTACGAGTGGAGAGGACTGTGTTGGTTCAGTCAGGGAACTCACACACGCATACATTAACATCAGTGTCTACATATCCCTCACATAGACACTTATAGGTAGTGGTACACACTGGAGAATGAACACAATTACCACACATACATACACACAGTTTGTCAGACCTATCCTAGCCACAGTCTTCCGATCAAACACATACACACACACACACACACACTCATTTACATATAAATTGCAGTAAGTAGGACAGAAGCTTGTTTAAATTTGATGAGCGCTTTTGTTCAAATGAGGACTGGAAGCACAGGGGTATCGAATGAATACACTTTGAGCTTCAACGTGTATATGTGTGCAACCTTAGCAATAGTTTGGAGACATTTGAGAACAGCCTTTATATATTTTCATATATAATAAATATTTTTTTCAAGTTTGTAGGGTTAAACAATAGAATGATTTTTGTGCCTGCATGTGCAATAGAATATCCACTATTTTCATTGACAGATATTTAGTTTGGATTGATTTGATTGGACTAGCTTATTGTGACCACTCGAGCTGTACATTGTCCAACTGCTAGTTCAACAGCACTAAAAATCAGGTTAGATGCTGATGTCAGTATTGTTTCTTGCTGTTTTTGTTGGAGATATTTGGATCTGTATAATAAAAATTTTTTTTTAAGTTGTTGGGGTAAAAAAAAAAAAGATTTTTTAAAAAAAAAAAAAAAAAAAAAAAAAGTGAAGTGACATGTGGCCAAGTATGGTGACCCATACTCGGAATTAGTGCTCTGCATTTACCCATCCAAAGTGCACACACACACAGCAGTGAACACACACAAACCGTGAACACACACCCGGAGCAGTGGGCAGCCATTTATGCTGCGGCGCCCGGGGAGCAGTTGGGGGTTCGGTGCCTTGCTCAAGGGCACCTCAGTCATGGTATTGAAGGTGGAAGAGAGCGCTGTACATTCACTCCCCCCACCTACAATCCCTGCCGGTACGAGACTCGAACCCACAACCTTTTGGGTTATGAGTCCGACTCTCTAACCATTAGGCCACGACTTCTCCCTATTGCACATTTTTGTGCCTGCATGTGCAATAGAATATCCACTATTTTCATTGACAGATATTTAGTTTGGATTGATTTGATTGGACTAGCTTATTGTGACCACTCGAGCTGTACATTGTCCAACTGCTAGTTCAACAGCACTAAAAATCAGGTTAGATGCTGATGTCAGTATTGTTTCTTGCTGTTTTTGTTGGAGATATTTGGATCTGTAGAGGTAGAGGAGCCAGGATTGACTGGAGAGCATCTTAATACCAGACTTGAACAGAGGTTTAAATCTAAACTAGAGCACAGAAATGCTATTATTACCCATAATTCATGGGATGACTCTCAGCATTCCTTGAAAGAGCAAGTTTTTCTCTTGGCTCAATTACTCAAAACCGCTGTTTTCTTTCCCTGCAATTACACAAAACATTTATTTTTTTTCTTGCTGTTTCATTGGAGCTTCTTCAGATCATCCAGGAGAAGCAAATGTGCTTCAGTAAAAAACAGAGAAGATGTGATTGAAGTATTTTTACAAATTCACTCATTCTGTCAATTGGGCCGTTATTGAAACATTTCAGAATCAGAATCAGAATGAGCTTTATTGCCAGGTATGTTTACACATACGAGGAATTTGTTTTCGTGACAGAAGCTTCCACAGTGTAACAGAATGACAGTGACAGAACAAAAAACACAGATAATAAAAAATAAATAATAGAACAAGTAAATAAGGAATAAAAATATATAAATCACAATTGTATGTGCAGGTATATTACAATAGTTTTGTATGTACATGTACTGTATATTATGTGCAAATTTTAGGTGTAGACTGAGTATGAGTGTTAGATAAATAAGTGTATGAGTGTATAAATAGTGTGTGTTCCGCAGTTATTGTTAAGTGTTCATGAGATGGGTGGCCTGAGGGAAGAAACTGTTCCTGTGTCTGGTCGTTCTGGTGCTCAGTGCTCTGTAGCGTCGACCAGATGGCAACAGTTCAAAGAGGGAGTGTGCTGGATGTGAGGGGTCCAGAGTGATTATGCCAGCCCTTTTGCTCACTCTGGATAACTACAGTTCTTGGAGAGAAGGGATGGTTCTACCAATGATTCGCTCAGCAGTCCGGACTACCCTCTGACGTCTTCTGAGGTCAGATTTGGTAGCTGAGTTCGTCCGTTTTGTTGGGTAGAGAGTGGAGGTTCGCCAGATGGATGCTCGGCAACGGCGTTCTGAATCCGCGCTGTCTGAGCTTCATGAGCGCGCCAGCTCGCTTCCCCCGTCTGTACGTCCTGAAGCGCTTGATCAGCGCCGCAGCTCCCCCAACTACAATGTCCAGCAAAACATCCGAATAGTCAAAAACCAGTGAAATATCGGGTGGTGTGTACTGCCGAATGTCCAGCAATTCGTCTCTGGTGAAACTGATTGCAGGGATATAACTAAAGACAGGACAAACTAACCAAAACAAAAACAACTGCGGAGCACGCCACGGAGGCAGCCATCACCGTCAGCGCCATCGTTAGAATCGTTCACCAAACTTTATACATTTTATGTTGTTTCCTAAATAGACAGTTATTTTCTCATATGATCTGAAATTCTTGAAATACCCACCAATCGGCTGTCTGATCTCTTTGACCCTCAACAAGACATATTGTTGGTATTTGGGGGAAGCTTGGCAGATCATAGTGGGTGGCCAGAGCGAAGAGAAAATAAATCAAATGTAGCAAGGAAAAAATTAATTGTGAGTGCAACTCTATATATATATATATATATATAGTTTATTTACAAATATATATTTTAATTAATTAAAAAATAACACAAGATGCCACTATATATATATAGTTTATTTACAAATATATATTTAAATGTTTGGTACTTGGTGTTTGCATCCTCAGGTCTCACTGATATTCCGGTTCTTATAAATGGCTCAGGTCCCTCTTTCAGTGCAAGTCTATGGCATTTTTCTACTCATTAACACATCCGCCAAGAGAACATTGTATGCCTAGTTGTTCAGAAAAGTAACACTTAGAGATTTTGAAAAATCCCCATTGTTACATTCGAGCATTAGTAATAGTTATGCTTGCCTTACTACTAATTATGGGGAGTGAAATAGCTCGATTTTCCATTTTTTTATGTTTTATTTATTTATTTCTCTCTTTCACTCCTTTTTATTGAATAAACTGTACGCTGACTCACTCCAGCAACTGCTGGTTTTCCTGCGTGAAATATCATACTTTCCTTCACTCTTCCCCTTCTCTGTATGTGGGTCATGTATACATGAGAGTTCTTCAGTGAGAAAGAGAAAGAAAGGTGTGTGTGTGTGTGTGTGTGTGTGCCTTTGGGCTGTGTTCTAAAGTTTGAGGGAGGATGCTGGCAGTGATTAACAGTAACAGGAAACGCCAGTCATCCCACTGGATCCAATCAGCAGAGCCCAACTGAACCCATTTACTGTCCACTTCAGCCAGAGATGTTTCGCTGCTCCACTCTCTCCATTGGGACCACAGCTGTGGTCTATATGGATGGATGTGTGTGTGTTTGTGCATATTTATTGTCACTTTAAGATGCATTGCGGCTGAGAGCTCTGTTGTGTGTAGAACATGTTGATGTTTATAACCTGAGAAGATGATTCTGTGGGGGTTTATGTATAGTTATCCTGATTTCAGCTCCCCTCTCCTTCCATGCATTGTTCTAATTCCCCACCGTCCTGAGAGAGAGAGAGCAGGCGTGGAAGAAACTGTACTGAGGGAGGAGGGAACTTGGAAAAGAGGAGGGAAGTTTAGAGGGCATTAGAACAGAAAAAGAAATAAAGAAAGACAAAGAAAGAAGAAGGGAGACCTGTCTATTCTGAGTGACATTAAAGCACCGATCTCTATTATAGCGGTGAGTCCTTCTTAAACTCCAGTGGAAACATTTACAGCCTGTAATTGTGTTGAAGAGATTCACTCAAAGTAGAGTTGTAGCACTCTGGAAAATATAATAATAGGCTGCTAACATACATAGTTTGGGAAATGATAAATAGTCATAGACAGTTTGAGAGTTTTGCTCTCACATGTAATGCAGTGTATTTCAGTTTGTTAGCATTTTGTCTAAGTGGACATTGTACTGAGTGCAGTACAAAATGATTTTGTTTAGTGATGTAGTGATCTCTTTCTGTCATTAGCCTGTGGCTGCTCTTTTAAACAGTATCTGTGTCATGTTGTCAACTACCACAGAACATTTAAATTTATATTCTCATTCCTCAGTTGAAAAAATAAAAAAAATAAAGTAATGCTGACAGTTA
The DNA here is from genome assembly GCF_001515645.1 of Sinocyclocheilus grahami. Classification (NCBI taxonomy): domain Eukaryota; kingdom Metazoa; phylum Chordata; class Actinopteri; order Cypriniformes; family Cyprinidae; genus Sinocyclocheilus; species Sinocyclocheilus grahami. The sequence continues at coordinate 1,449,514 of NW_015505194.1, forward strand.
CATGTACAGCGGAAGTCTATGGGACAATTCTATGGGACAATATATATATATATATATATATATATATATATATATATATATATATAAATAAAACATAGATTGTAATATTTCATAACATATTGTAATAATATTTCACAATATTACTGTATTTGCAGTATTTTTCATCAAGTAAATGCAGCCTTGGTGAGCATAAGATATTTCTTTAAAAACATTTTAAAAAATCTTCCCAACCCCAAACTTTTGAACAGTACTGTATGAATGAATTAAATATATGGAAGTTTGTCAGACGAGACAAAACTTCTCAGGCTTCTCCTACTTTTTTATTGATATTTAGTGCAAGTTTATCAGGAATTGACGATGTTGTTCTCTTTGACTCATTGATGGAAACAGTGCTTTATTCACAAATGTTTTATGTAATATTCAAATTTTGTGCATAAGTTAAATTCGCAACTTTGGATGGAAACATAGCTATTGACTATAGAAGTAAGCACCCTACAAATATGAATTTGATTTGCACTGTTGACACTCAGCAACATCTAGCAGAAGCAAAAGCACAGGAATGGACACAATGAAGTTGTGAGACACCCACTCATGTATAGCCACACACAATATCCCAGCAGTTTGGATTCAAACAGGAAAGGAAGTTAGACAATGAGTTATGTTTGTGCTGTGACGACAGCTTTTACACTGACAATGAAATTTCACTAACAAGCATTCAGACACACATATACAAAGCCCCTTGTGTTTGACTTCCTGTCTGGAAGACGTCCAACAGCATCTGGATGAATTCAGGATGAAAATAGAAAGGAGAGACTTAAGGAGGGTAGAGAGGAATCAAATAGTTTGCAAAAATTAGACACACTCCACAAACTACAAGTTGAGAGAAAGAGAAAATGACAGTGATTTGCCTTAACCGCTAGTAGTTACATCAGTGAAATCACCATAACTGGCATCCCGTCCTGATCGGAGCTGCGTTGCCATGACAATTGTAGCCGGTACCTGCTCGCCTGTTGTTCCCTGCTATAGTCCATTGTGAAGTCTCCTCTTTTGAATATGTTGGGATTTATTGTTCTGTATGCAGGAACATGTGCACATGGCCTGAGGGAGAAGCTCATCTGTGTTTGCTGATTACCTGTATCTGTGTCTTCAGAGCTGTCGTAATACACACAAGACAGCCTGTTCTTTGCCATGTGCATGAATGTTTATTAGTGGGCTTTGCTAAAGCAAGCATCACTATTATTATTTCCTATACTTACGGTTAGTGATTTGGACAAACCTTTAATACTAAGTATTGCAATTTGGTGCGGAACTCGTCCCACAATGTTTCTGACATAAAAGATACCTCAAATCTTGTGGCTTGTTGAGGAGGGTTGTTGTTTCTAAATCATTTGACTTACAATTTTTTCACAACCGCTCCACCAAATAACTTTGAAGTAGGGACCTGAGCCTTATATAGACCCAAAAATATTTTGGGTCTGCACTCCTCTTGGGCAAGAAACCACATAGCAACTACCCAGAACACCCTAGCAACCACATAGCAACCTGCTAACAGCCACTCTTGCTGTGTGATTTTCCAACATTGCTGTAGTTATTTTCATAGCTTTAGTCAGAAATGATACATAGGTATTGTGTTTTAACCCAAACATCAGCTTGATGATGTCATTTCCAATAATACAGGAGTGTGTCGCAGACAGCATATAATCAAGCCTTCCATCCTCCTCTGCTGTAGACTTAACTTGTTTTAGGGATGGTATTTTTGGGTAGTGTGTGTGTGTATCTACTTGAGCATATTTTAGGGGCATGTGTTTTACCCAAAAGTGAGCTCAACCTGACAAAAACCTCCTTTTTGGGATGTCTTCATTTGTGAAAACAAAAGTTTTTCGTTTTTTGGCAAAAAAAATCAGCAAGAATACATTAAATTGATCAAATGTGACAGTAAAGACATTTATAATCGATTTCTATTTCTGTTTAAAAAAAGCATCACAGTTTCCACAAAATATTAAGCAGCACAAATGTTTTCAACATTGATAATAATAATTTTTTTTTTTTAGCATTAAATCAGCAAGATTTCTGAAGGGTCATGTGACACTGAAGACTGGAGAAAATCCAACTGTTCCATCACAGGAATTAATTGCATTTGAACTCATTTTAAAACAGAAAACAGCTATATTAATTTGTAATATTATTTCAAATATTTTGTCTATATTATGTTACTGTTTTTTACAGTATTTTTCATCAAACATATGCAGCCTTGGTGAACATAAACAACTTTTCAAAAACAATTTCTTCCTGACCTCAAACTTTTGAGCGGAGTATGTATATTTACATTTGCTTCTTCTCAAAAATGTTATGTAGGGGTTACAGTTTGAAGGGCTAATTATAGACTTTTGCTTAATTTAATATTAAGATTAAACATTATGGTATGTCCCTATTTAAATATCTTAGTAAATGTGTTTGTGGAGAGAGAATTGAGATTGAGTGTGTTTCTTGAGTGCTCAGTGGGAGAGAGAAGCTTTCGTTTGCTGAATGAGGGTTTCAAAACTGTGTCATACTCCAGATGTGTGGAGACCTCATCCAAACCGAAGGCTTTACAGAAACTGAAACAGCAGTGAACCACATTTGCTTAGAAATGTCCTAGTGTGTGTCTATGTTGCAGGGATTCTTTGGTGGCATATTGGTGACTTTGTTATCTGCACTATATTACAGTGAGAGTGTCTTCTGGAGTGTGTCATTGGACTGTAAGCCAGTCATATCACTTCATTCCACATCAGTGATGTACATGGGTGTTTCTGTTCTGTAGCGGTGGCACACCACAGAGCCATGAAATTGTGCATGTAAGGGTGTGTATGTGTGACTTCATACAAATGTGTGTACATAAAATATCTTATGTGTTGTTTTTACTAAATGGTATGAAAGTGCTATATCAATATTCATGAGCTCATACAAGCCCATCACAAACTGGTTGCACGTGTGCTGTATAGGCACGTCTCTTGTACGTGTGTGTGAAGACAATGAAGTGTGACACTCCCATTCTCCTGCTGTCCACCCTCTTACACACTGACAGCATTCACCGCGCACACACACAAACACTAATGCTCTGATGCTGTCCATATGAGTGAGCGTGTGTGTAGAATGAGAGACAGGACTGGCTTTTGTTTTATTCACTGACAGAAATGCTGTTTAGTAATGAGCTCATGCCACAGTAGTGTCATTTAGTGGCAGTCAAGCACACAGGCACAAAACCAGTCAAGTACAAGACCAGTACTTGAACACACACACATACACCGCTTCATCATGCACAAACTGTGGGGGTGAACAGAATAAAATATGTTGTGTTAGGTTATCAAACTTAATTTCAACAGATTTCTTGATAAAAGTAACAGCATGTGTCAGTTCAACGGTTACAATTTATTGAGTGTGTGTGTATATATATATATATATATATATATATATATATATATACA
>NW_015505194.1:1453124-1454907 GCF_001515645.1 Sinocyclocheilus grahami
CCTAAGACAGGAACGTGTTTTAGGACAACTTTGATTAAAGGTTTTGATCCACTTCAAATGTTGACTAGTGTATAGCATAACTATACTTGGACTCCAAGATATGGAAAGATATCAGAATAGGCTATTTGTTTGCATATGATTGATACTTTATATTGTTTAAAAACATATGTGGATAAAGAGAGCGATGTCTATGGCGTTATGAGATGGCACTATTCCCTAAATACTTAAAATGTGGAGACCAAATATACCACCATAACGAATTTCTCATATTTGTCATAATATCATTATATTCTATGGGTTTAATGAATTTGCAGACAATGTAATTATCCGTGACTGTCATATTACTGTAAATTCACTGTCTTACAGGAGAGTGCCATTGAATGTGTAGCTAATATGAATGAAAAACTAAAATCAGAACTGAAAACAAACATTGGATGAAAAAATAAACTCCCAATAAATATGGGAGTTTGTAATTCTATCACAGCATTTATTGTGTTATACCTTGTGCATCATTTACATTTTGCATTTGATGTTGATTTGATAGGAACCATTATAATGGTTACTTATTGGCATCATTGTACACATTGAGAATGCCATAATGTCAGGTTCATATTGTTAGCAGATGTTTTATTCTTCAGCTCTGATTCTGGACTAATTTATTTATTTTCCACACTCCGTGTTTGCATATGTGTTTGTGAGTATGTACACATCACTGGTGTGTCTGGTTTATATCTGGTTTGGTCTGGTCTGGTTTGCTTGCTAAATGGTCCATGCTGAATCTCAGTGATGCCAGCAGAGACCGCCCTGCCTGCCTGCCTGCCTGCCACATTTTCTGACTGTCTTGCCATTTATCTAGCTGTCTGTCTGTCTGTCATCAGTCTGTTGGTACATTTAAATTTCTGTCTGTCGATTTGTCTGTGTCTGTCTCTAATGTTTAGAGACAGTAGGCAAACTAGTTAACAGACAGATAGATACATAGACTGACAGGTTAACACAGACAGACAGATGTATTTATTTAAAAAAATGTTGCAGATGTTAATCTTTAACTACATGTTGTCATATAAACAGATGGTCTGTAATTATATTGATTTGCCTTAAGTACACAAAACTTAATTTTGAGATGTACATCACTTCAAATTAGGGCTGCCACTAACGACTATTTTTATTTCTATTAATCTATCGACTAATTTATCGAATAATCGGTTAATCTAAACGATTAATTTCCCACAAAAAATCAACAATTTTACTTAAGAATATTTTATTAAACTATATTTTATTAAACCAAATGAAATCCAAATATATTTATTTAGGAGGAAAATATATATATATATAAAATCAATTAATTGGAGATGCTTTTGATTATTAAAATTTAATGGAACCATTCAAATGGAATCCAGAAAGTAATGGAAAACAGAATTTGCTAAAGATAAAACTGTAAAACTCAATTAATTAGACAGGCTTTTTGATTAATAACATTTAATTTAACCATTTAAACAAAGTATAGAAAAATGAAAATGGAAAAAAACTGAATTTGGAAATAAAACGGATTTCATAGGGCCCTATAATTATAATAAAAAATTTTATGGTAATAAAAATAGATGTAAGTGAACAATAGCCTTTAAAATTACTTAAAATACATATATAATAGCAATGAGGAAATTATAATTAGTTGAAATAAAGTATCAAAAGCAAGAAATCGTATGGTTTTATTGAACAAAACTGTTAAAATACATAATGTACTATAAACAATAGTTCTAATGTACATTACGCATTACAACAAAGG
>NW_015505194.1:1455190-1457149 GCF_001515645.1 Sinocyclocheilus grahami
GACAGAAATGCTATAGCCACTGTAATTAAAAGAATATGTGGACATCAAAATGTGTCAACTCAGAGTGAGGGTTTGAGCTTTTATTTTGAATCCGCGATGTATTCTCCTGAGTTTGCGTAGATTTATAAATGATTTACCTTACAAATCTGATGAAATGGCGCACGTTGCGTTCCCAGATGAACGTTATAATAAACCCAAACTCACAACAACATGCAGAGATGGAGTTTGAGACACTCCACACATGTAAATGATATCAATGTGGAACTACTGTGAACGGAGCCAATGTGTGACGCACGTACTTAACCTACACGCATGTAAATATACTGCGCATATACTGTATTAGAACGGCATCGCATATAATTATTAATTAAATCGTAGCATTTGTGAATTCACAATTATGCTTAATTATGATTTTTAAATGGGTTTAATATATCATGCAGCCTTGGGAAACAGTCTAATAATGTGTTTTATGGATTCTCGTCCGTGAAATGCGCCAGTTCCGGTATTTTGCCAGTTAGTCGACGCGAGCAAAATGAAGTAGAGGATTTTTAAAAATCGAATAGTCGAATCAAATCGACGAATCATGACAGCCCTACTTCAAATAATGATAAATTGTAGTTACAATAACTTGCAGCAATGATAACTTGAAGTTAGACATGTGAATCAGATGTTGATTCAGTTACCGCTCTGACGCATTCAGTGAGTTCATTCAGAAAAGGATTTGTCATACTGATTCAAACCGATATCTCCTGAATACTTGAGTTGTCTTGAACTATTCATTAAAAGAACCTGGTTTTAAGATTAATTTGCTTGTGAATCAGACTAAATCAGATGGACTTTATGGTAGTTATTTGTTAGGACGCTGTGGCCTTTCAAAATAAGCAATACAGGAAACACTGCAACAAAAAAAATAAAGACAGCCACAATACTATGAGCTCACGCAGTTCTCTTTAGTTCTGCCAGAGAGACTCAAAATAAAAGGAGTAATGTTGAAAGATGCTCATTCTGCTAAGACCTTGAAGACATAACAACCAGTGTTCGTTTATTTGAAGGGGTTTGGACTTTGTGTAAACTGGCAGAGCAGTGTTTTGATGATACGTGGATTTTTCCAGTAAAAAAAAGAGAGACTTTGTTGCTTCGCCATATACACACACGCACACACACAAAACATTCTTAGGTGGGCACACATGTAGCTGCATTGTTATTTTGCTGCCTTCTGTAACAGCTAGGTCTAATTGTGTGTCTGAAAGCTCCTGCTGACTTTGATGTGTTTATGAATATCAGTCCCAACATTTTACAGTGCCTCATACAATCAGAAATTTAAGTCAAAACCGTGTTTTGTAAAAGATTCATCCCTACTTACTTGAAGGCAATGAGTTTGACAAATGCTGGTGTGTGTGTGTATGTGTGTGTGTGTGTGTGTGTGTGTGAGAAAGTGAGATTGAGTCCTGAGTGTCTGACCTCAAATACTTCATTGCAGCAGCCCATATTTGAGTGTTCATGTTCCCTAACCACAAACTAAAGGACCCCTGTTTAATCTGTCTGTGAAGTTATTAGAAATAACAACTATGACTTGTTTTATGTGAGTAATGTCTATTTTATTTTTATAAATGATGGTTGTAACCAGTAAAACTCTTGTTACATAGAGATTTTATGGTCAGCCTGGTAAAGACATTTTGTGTTTAGAGCTGTTGATTTTGTTGGTGAAAATGGAAAAAAAAAAACATAAAACACATTCTTGTGTGTGTGTGTGTGTGTGTGTGTGTGTGTGTGTGTGTGTGTGTGTGTGTGTGTGTGTGTGTTTTCTCTGGGTTTGCGTTCATGACCCCAGGGGGAGCTGTTTCCTTACAAGTGCAAACTGTGCTTGTGCACTTGAAAAGAAAAAAAAAACTGTGGGGTTGAATCAGAAATAAATTATAGATAGATAGATAGATAGATAGATAGATAAAATTAATTTAT
>NW_015505194.1:1457498-1474621 GCF_001515645.1 Sinocyclocheilus grahami
ATATATTCATTCATTTTATCTATCTATATCTATCTATCTATCTATCTATCATCATTTTGTGTATGTGTAGATATACTTCTGTTTGTATAATAATTAGAATTTTAAAAAGTGAATTAAAAATCCCTATATGTAATTAAGGGTAAAGAGCACATCCCAGTGAGTCTTTGTCAGTGAGTAATCAACCTCACTGTGGAAATCATTGTGCAAAACCCATGGCTGAAATATTATTTCTGTTTCCATAGAAATCAGCTGTGGTCTGTCCCTTGTGGTTGAGGCCGAGAGCAGATCAGTCCTACCCACACTCAAACACACAGGTACTCACGGCATAGTGTTTATATCCCTGGTATCACCGCTGATGGTAGCAGGCATGTTTTTATGACAATGGCCAGTGGCCACAGCAAGCTCTCATCACTCCCTCACTCTACTGTAGACACACTAACAGACCTGAGCCAAGCGCCTCAGGCCAGCGGTCTTCTGCTCTCCACCCCTCCTGTGTCCTCCTCCCCTCTGCTTGTGTTTGGCAGGTAGTCAACTAAATTTCTCGCCTGCTGATTCTGCGTCTCCCCACCTCGCCTCCTTTTCCTCTTCCTCTCTTCATTTTCTCTGTAGAAAAGGAGGATTAAGAGATGACGTTCAAATGCGTAGTTGCTCTAAGTGATTGCTCGTGGTTCTTAGGAGATTGCTCTTTGGAGAGGAGAGGGCTAAAATACTCCTATTGTCAACTTTCTGCCTTCGAATTCTACTCAAATCCACCCATAGAAAACAAAAACATGCCTACATTACCAACACACCAAAAGAGAAACAAAAATATCCACCCATTTATATGTTTGTTTTTGTGTTTTCTTATCCTTATCTTTCCATCATTCTATTGTGTGCAGAAAGTCAACTGCGTTCTCCTGAAACTGAAGTGTATGTTTATGAATATTAATAGGCCTGTCAGTGTAACAGATTGGCTGTGTGTAAAGCTCCAAATCAGTACAACATTTTTCTTGAATGTAACTTCACTCTCCAGTGGATCGGTTGCTGTGGCAACAGGCCTGTTTGTTGTGGGTGGGAAGCAGAGACAGACAAACACCAGCATCTGGTGGACTGGCCTCTCTTCCAGGATGGTGTGGCGCAACACCACATAGCATGTTCAGGACAGGCATTCATACTTATTGAGAATTTGAAGCATTTTTTAAAAATGATTTCAAAAGAATAATCTGGGTTCAATTTAAGTTAAGCTTAGGTGACAGCATTTGTGGCATTATGGTGATCAGTTCAGTAATTTACAGGTGTGACAAACGCTTTCTACAACTGAATTAACGCCTGAGAAATTCAGGTTGTGACACAACAACCTTTACAAAAAATTGTATTCAGTGTATATGGAACCGAACTGAAAAACTTGTTGTTTATGACATTTTAGTTCAAATCGCTCAGCATAAGTCTTTTGGCACTGTAATACTACTTTGGTCAAAAATAGCAGTTAGCAAACGCGTGATGCCAGAACATTATTGTGATTACCATGGTGTCGATCATTGCAATTTTAAGAGTGAGTTCTGTTCCATACACACACAAATTTAGGGGATTCACATTCGTATTTAAATGCATTTGTCACTCCTGAAAATGTACAGTGTGTACATGGCTATAAAAGAAGTTGCATTAGCCTAAGTCTTCTGTTTAAACTTGTTTTAGACTAGTTTTAGACTTGACTGTTTAAAAGCTCTTAAAAGCATGATGGGTTCTGATTGGCTGTCAGTGTTTTTATCAATCTAAAAGTGACTCACAGAAAATCATTCCTCTGTGCCGTTATTGTTATAGTTGTGGTCTGGACGTATGTTTTTTTTTTTGTTTTTTTGGTGTGAACAGGCCTTTATTCTATAAGTGTTGTCACTAACTTGTACCAAACCCGGAATAAGTTTAACACCAGCTCAGTGGGAAAAATAGCCTTTGAAACATTGTAAAATGATGTTTGTGCTATGTTGCTATATGCTACTAAGTCCTATGTGTGGAGAACAGCTGTTTGTTCTCGTGATGATTACACACATCTGGGTCTTTCATGAGGATGTGAAAGATTCTGTCAGGCTTTTATTAATTGCTATGGTTCTGTGCAGTTCTCATAGTGACTAGCTGTGGGAAACCCTAGGAAAAGATCACAATGATGAAGTCAGTGGAAAACCAGAATCAAACATGTTTCTTATCTCCTTCTTACTGACATAGACAACATGTTCAGCATTACCACTATGGATTTATTTACATGCAAAATACTTTAATCAAGGATGAATTGTTTGATCGTTAAATTGATCAAAAGTAACGGAAGACTTTTACTTTCAATTTAATTTTTTTAATGCTGTTCTTTTTTACTTTTTATTCTAATGTAAATGTATCATGGTTTCCACACAAAAATATGAAGCAGCACAACTGTTATTATATCCTAATAACATAGCATAACTATTAGTAAGCCATAATGATTTTATCTTCATTCCGGGCTAATCTTAGTACTCTGTCTGTTGTTCTTGCCGATTTTCCAAATTGGTACATTTAGCCTGCAGTTGTAATTTCAACCAGCAGGGGGCTCTGTGTGAAAATGAATTGTTCACACTGTGATTACATTGGGCACAATGGTGACTGTGCACATTGTTGTGTAAAACAGATTATTTTTTCCTTGATTAAGTTTTCTTATAGAGAAATGAATCCCAGGATGACAGATTTACCAGACACATAGTAATATTATGGGGTCATCATGTGGAGAGCATGCTACTGCTCTTAAGAAAGATCAGAAACTGTTGATTTAAGGTTTGTTATTCCATCAAAAGTTAAATGTATGTCATTTGATGAATGGAATTACAACCTCAGCCAGTCTGCCAGCAAATCTCCAGATGAATGCGATTGCACATGGACAACTGGTTACTGGATGGCTCAAATGCTGAGTTCCAGTGTGCCAGACTAATTCAACTGAAAGAAGCACTTCAGCTAATAGCTGTTTACTCAGTCATGAGCAAAACAGCCAAACAGGGATAAATTATCCTGGCATTTCTGTACCCTCCAGTGCCTGGAACACCGAAAGAGTTTAGAGATGTAATGACAAAAGCAAGTGTTTTAGGAAAATAATTCTCTGAAACACCTTGAGTGACTTAAGGGGACATACCAAGTTTATGCAAAGAAGTTTATGAACAATTACAATGGTCATTTGTGTGTGTGTGTGTGTGTGTGTGTGTGTGTGTAATATGATTATAATGGTTTCCCCTTTTAACTTTCTTTACATTTATCCCTCATGTCTGGGGAGGAAGTGCAGGTTACTGTTGTCTGGGGAGGAAATGCAGGTTACTGTGATTACTTTTGTGTTTTTGCCACATCAGCATGAAGATCAGGAGGATAAATATCCGTAGACAGTGGAATGCTCATCTCGCCTTGAGATCTGAAGCAAACGTGCATCTCTCACACAGAGCATAGCACATTAGTTTTCTGAAACTGTATATTGTTTAGTGTAACTGGAGTGAAGCCTTCCCACTACCAGCATGAACCAGAAAACACACAAACACACTTCTCAACTTCTGAGAGTATTCTGTTTGAAATTAGTACTGGCTGCTGTTGAAAAGTCACCCATGTTATGACTGATCCTCAGGTAACATGACACCTTCCTGATCTCTGACAGTGCTGTGTGTCATTGGGTGAATTCCACTGGATGAAACACTTTACATGATTTCTGGAAACTATAGAATATGCTTATTGCTTCACAATTGATTTACAATTTAAAAAGAATGCCTAATAATTTGTACACAATTTTCTATAAAGATTTAAGGATTGTATGCAAACAGAGGATCTGGTGGTTAACCGTGTCAAAAGCAGCAGACAGATCCAGCAAGATAAGTATTGAAGATTTGGAATCCGCTCTTGCCAGTCTTAGGGCTTCAACAACTGAGAGCAAGGCAGTCTCGGTTGATTGTCCACTTCTGAAACCAAACTGGTTGCTGTCAAGGAGGTTGTTCTGTGTGAGAAAGGCAGAGACTTGGTTGAACACAGCTCGTTCAAGTGTTTTTGCAATGAAAGGAAGAAGGGAAACCGGTCTGTAGTTCTCTAAAAGAGATGGGTTAAGGGTGGGTTTCTTAAGTAGTTGGGTTATACGAGACAGTCTAAATGTTGAGGGAAAAACACCAGTGTGAAGGAATATGTTAATTATGTGAGTGAGTGCAGGTACAACTACAGGAGAAATGGCTTGAAGGAGATGAGATGGAATAGGATCAAGCGGACAAGTAGTAGGATTATTAGAAAGGATGAGTTTAGAGACTTCTGCCTCAGAGAGTGAAGAGAAGGATGTGAATGAGTGTATGTTTGCTGGTAATATGTGCTTGACAGATTGTGGTGTGGAAAATTGTGCACTGATGTTTTTAATTGTATTAATGAAACATGTTATGAACAAAGTCATTTAAAGTGCTTATTTTGTATAGATGAAATCTTATGAATCTTACGAAGCTGACTTTTCAGTAGCCATTACTCCAGTCTTCGGTGTCAAATGATCCTTTTGAAATAATCTCCTTTGTAACATTAAAATGCTTTTTTGATCAAATGAATACACTCATTCTGAATAAAATGATTAATTCCTTTAAAAAATGATTGTGACCCCAAACTTATGAATGGTAATATATTATTATCATCTTTATTTTAGATTTTTTTTTTGAAGAATGTTTCTTTCGTCCTAAGTTTCAACAGATCCAAACATCCAGCATCACCGTGGACTCTGTGGATAAAGCTGTAGATGTTACCCTATGCTCAATAGGCATATCCATACTTCATAACTTTAGTTGAAGTAGCTTATCATAGCAGAACAGTAAATGTTTTGCTGTCTACAGAACCGGAGGCTGCAGGTGGCCAGCATTTTGGCACTTTCCATATAAACAGATCCAGTGAGCCGGGCCAAACTGGCCCCAGTAGTTCCGCCACTGAGCATGTGGATCACTGGAATAACAATCACTGCTCTGCAAGAGAGCCACTGTGTGTGTCTTACACAACAACACCACCATCAGCGCCACAGGTGCAGAGAGATGAGCAAAAAAAGATTTCAATCGTTTGCATGGGATAAGCCCTATTTTACAGGTCTAAGCAATTTTGTGTGCTCATTATGTCTGGAACGACTGTTTGTTATGATCTCATTGCAGACAATGACAGACTCATGTGTTTTTAGCCTATAGAGCCACTTTCCCATATTTGATATTGGTTATATTTATAGGTGGTATGAATCGGGTGCAGCTGTGTTGACTTTCCCTCCTTAAGATCTATATGCTCTGTTGGCCCCCTGCAGCCTAAGTTAAGAGTTAAGTATTTCCTTGAAGTATTGTGTGGAAGTGTTCTGCAGGTTACAGGCCCTTTAGTGTAACAACACACTTTGGTTTGAATCCATCCAATTAACAATAGAGCATTACCTTTGCTCTACCATTTAATGCTGTTAGAAACTCTGTTTACTCAGCAGGGAACTCCCTTACAAACACATGGTGCCCTGACGCTTTGACTTCTTCCTGGTCCTCTGTGATCCAAATTGATTGACAGCATTTTTTTGAGCAAACGTTGTGCTAATCACACATACAGTAGCAGACATCTGGTAAAGCACTTCCAGAATATTGAATCAAACCACGTTCCTCAGAGGAATTTTAGAAAGTTAATGAACTTGTGTACGAGTATGTGAGCATTAAAGATCTAATTAGATCTAAGACTAAAAATAAGTTTGTATTATTATTATTGAGAATTAAGCATATTCAGTACTACTTAAAAATATTTTTTTGAGATCTGCATGTATGGATGGTTTCTCTCTGTCCCTGTATGACTAATGGAGGAATTAGAACAAGAGGGACTCGCTCTCACTTTCCCTCTATCTCTCTTTCAGGCTGTTCTGGCATCTGTCACAAGACTAGACAGTTGTTACTGTTTCAGAGAATGTGTCTCTGGGAAGCAAAGGAGAAAGAGGAGAGAAGAAGAACAGACATGTATAGCCACTTTTTTTGCAATAGACAGGCCTGCCAGGAGAAATATCCAAGTCATCCATTTATTTAATTCTGTCCTGTTGTCTGGCTTACTGCAGCTCAAATTACACAGGAGCTCAGATGTCAGTTAGATTAGTGAAACCGCTGTGCCTTTAAATCTTCCCTCCAGGACAACCACAATGGTCAGATGCCACATTACAAGATCTTTTGAAATATTATGATGTCACAGATTATGTTACATGAGGATGAAATTACTGTCGTGTTATTTTTTTCTACTAAATTAACTTTTTGACTGAAGGCACAATATTTGTTTGTTTAGTTTGAGCTAACACATATTAGACCAAATAAAATATTTCAACATTAAAAGTTTTTTGTTGCAATGACAGTAATTTGTTTAACTAATCTGAAAAACTGCTTTCAAACCTTATCTTAAAATATTTGATACCATAATTGTTTTCAGTCAAATTTTAAGATATATATTTCAACCTAAGTCAAAAAGGTTGAGTGCAATGCTGTATGTAAAACTTTCAGACGTGCTTTGAAGTGTTATGCATGGATAACGTTATGCTTCTGAAATAATGTTCTCATGGGCTTTTGTTTTTGAAAGCATTGTGAGCAAATGTCGCTTTGTTCCTTTGTGTCTGTTTATAGTGGGGAAAGTATTGCTGGAAAAGCGAAAGGAGAGATGCCCTTTTCCAGAGGTCTCTTGCGTCTTCATAGGTTGGTGAAGTTAGCGAGGATCTTTTTCTCTCGTTTGTGGCAGTGAAGCGCGAGAGCCGTGTGTTGTTTGGGCGGAGTAAACCATTGCGCCGAAGAGGGGGAGGCTGGAGAACTCAAGCGCAAAAATCGTCAGTGTTGTAGCCGAATGGTGCTGTCGTGGTTACTTCGGAACGTTGTTTGTCTCGCCGGGATTGGCTTTGATGGTATTTACGTATTGTAATTATTAAGACTTTTTATATCGTACACTAAAGAGAACTCGCTAAAGTTTGGGTTGGTTCGCACCGACGGAGTGCCAAGTGAATCGCTGAAATCTGTCCGGCTGTACTTGAGTTGAAGTTTCTCCGTACGGTGTGCGCTCCTGGATTTAAATGGAAAACATATCAGCGACCTTGATGAATATGTATTTCTGTACTTTAACGGGATACTTTGCATCGACTTTTGAACACGCACCACGGAATAGCGAAATACTAACTCCGATTTAAAAGACTTCTGGAAGTATTTTATGGTTTTAGGATTAACATTCGTCAACGTGAAATTTGAGGCTGTAAATCCATCAGTGTTTGACAATGGAGGAGGATCAAGTGTCTTCTCCCGAGGAGCCGCAGGCGGCCAGCGCCGCATCATCGGACAGTTTCTCCCGGCTCTGGTCGGACGTGATGGGGATGCTGGTAAGTCTGGAGTTGGGGGAGGGGTGTCACAGGAAGGCAATTTGAGAAAAGTCCTTCAACCCAAGGGGCTTAATTTATTGTAGCTCAGTGTGTGTGTAGTGGTTGTGCTTTGATGCCAAGCGCATGTTAAAGCAGCCCGCAGGAGCGTCAGGACAACTTCAGTTAACTTTCTGCTCGCTGTGAACAGGAGTCTTGAAGCTATATGGTTTGGTCTGTTGAGAGGCGTTGAGAAGTTTAGAAATCTCCAGGGAATCGTATCACATGGTATGTAACCGAAATGTTTATTATTATCATTGTAAGCTGGCGCACGTGCGGCGTCAGATACGCAACGTAACTCATACACGACACAGAACTTAAAATATGTTTTCCTTGTCGTTTCAATTCAGGTCTAATGACCAACTGCAAATACAGTATCCCTATTTTCATAAAAGTACGAAATTAGTGGTTACCTGTAAGATGGCTTGAATCGTTCGCACAGTCTTGCATGGCAACATTGAAAACGGGCCACAAAACGAGCATTGCAACAATATTATCATATTAGTGCATATATAATATTAAACAATCCATGTGTTTTCTCTGTACTGGTTAGCTAAGCGATTTAACTATAATGTAACATTTCGAGGGCTTTATACATTTTGGAGATTTTGGTCCTCTCTGATGCATTTTTTAGTGTTTATTTTACAAGATAAAAACATTTCCTTTTTCTTCTATGGCTTTGAGTTTGGAAATGTCTTAGTAATATGTATTCTCTCCCAAGGCTGTCTCTGTTGTCTGTTATTTGCACATTTTACTGGTCCTATTAGTTACAATTTATGAATCAGTTCAGAGTGTTGGTATTTCCACTGAGACCAGCTTAAATAGCGATGGGCACATTTTAATGTCCTCAAGGCCTAGTCATTGGTTCTTTGTCCTTTTTGGGTTTAATTGGATCTTTAATTGCAGCTGTTGTGTAGGAAATTGGTTAAAGTGGATATTTACATACAGTTATTCCCTTAGGCTTTATCAGATCCTTAACATGCCTGTTGTTAAGCACCCAGATGAAAGAGATAAAGGTGTGACACCCATTTCCAGTGAAAACGGCTTTGCCTCTTGATGGCTACAGTGTTAATTAATTATGTGAAAAGTGTGTGTATTGCTTTTATGTCTAGGAAAGTGAGATTACTTAATGAGAAAAGATTGTTTCTATTAAATCTGATGAGATCAGCTGTAACACTGACACATATTAATGATTAATTTCTTTTAAGTTGTACACCTTTCTTCCTCCCTCAGGCATATTTGTGACTCTGGACCACAAAACCAGTCATAAGGGTCAGTTTTTTTTAATTGAGATTTATACATCATATGAAAGCTGAATAAATAAGCTTTCCATTGATGTATGGTTTGTTATGATAGGACAATATTTGGTCGAGATACAATCTGAGGGTGCAAAAAAAAAATCTAAATATTGAGAAAATCGCCTTTAAAGTTGTCCAAATGAAGTTCTTAGCAATGCATATTACTAATCAAAAATTAAGTTTTGATATATTTACAGTAGGAAATTTACAAAATATCTTCATGGAACATGATCTTTACTTAATATCCTAATGATTTTTGGCATTAATAAAAATTAATAATTTTGACCCATACAATGTATTTTTGACTATTGCTACAAATATACCCCTTCGACTTAAGACTGGTTTTGTGCTCCAGGGTCATATTTTATCATGTGATGTTACTGTAAGATGATGAGTCTTTAGTTTTTTCTTTCTATGGAATATGTCTCATGTATATTCCTCTTCTTACAAATAGCCCTGCAGTGCTCTCTCCTCAACTGACGTGAACACTCACAGGATAATACTAAAACCACATTGCCTAAGCAGCAGGTTGAGACTTTACTTCTCTGAAGATGTTCTCAGTTTGGCTTCACCCCCAACAACAAACTGCAGCTATTGTTTATGATCCTTGCAGCTTTAATCAAATCCTCCATCTTTTGGCTTTAAACAGCTCTTTTTAGTGGCCTTCATCCATAGTGGTAATTTGGAGAATTTAAATTCTGTCTTTGCTTCGGTTATTTTGATCGTTTACAAATGTAGATCTGTGCATTTGCACTGCAGTGTCTCTCTTCACACAAGTGAATGCCTGACTGTATACAAACTATTTTTTGTTAATTGTTAATTTTCATGACCATGTAAGGGTTCAAATGCAGTCAGCTGGTCATTATTGTATCATATTGAAGGATTTTATTTTTCAACAATGATGATTAGATGACTGTATCTTTCATTACAAGGTAACTTAATAAATAAATTAGTTTGAAATATTGATATACATTTAAATTGAAGAAACATACAACTGAGTGCCAAGCCAGAGATGAAACTAGCACAGCTGTGTAGGAAATTGGTTCCCAGGGAAATGGTCAAATATACAGTTTACATAAACCACAATTGACCAATCAGAATAAAGTATTCTAGAGTGCCTTGAAATAAATATGGAAAATGTCTTGATTGCATGAAAAAAAAAATGATTAGACATGGTTTCAGTTAAGCTGACCATTAGACAGTCTGGGTCATTTTACTTTCAACTTTTACAAGCCTTTCAGATATGACTTGCTACTAGTGAATAAAATGTTGTTGTGGTGGGCACTCTGTCTATAAAAGTATGGTTTTATTATGGCATGAACTAGATTTTTGAAGTTGTAATTTCATTTTTGCTTTCTTAAGTGCATATATTGCTACATATGAGGCAGTGTTTAAGATTTACTATCTTATGCTAATGTTGATAAACAGCATTAATCTTAATTGTTTGCTTATCAAATATTTTTTAAATGGGAGCAACTTTGTTGAAGCTTAAGCTACAGTATTTGCATGTAACATGCAGTATTACGCTATAGATTTGAGAAGCATGTTGTCACAAGATTTAAACCGTAATGATGTGTTTGCTCCACCATTGGACATTACACAATGTATGGGAGAATGGCTGGCCATATCTGCAGTACTTAAGCACCTTGACAGTAACTGATCTTTATTTTGGATGAGCCATTGCTCCCCGCCTCTGATTCCAGTTAATTTCTCTCTCTTTTTTCACCTCTTGTCCTTCCCTTCCTCCTTCCTTATGCTTCCATCAGCCCTCTGTGGATATCCTGAGGAAGCCACCCCTAATGAGGGTGCGTCAGGACCCCCTGACCAACTTCTGTCTCACATCCTCTCTAACTCAAATACAACTCATGCCCACTTCTCCCCTCCAGGGTGGTGCCACACATCTCACAAAACCTACGTCAAGCAACTTCCCCATCCCCACGTTACTTTGAAGAGTGTGAATCATTTCCAGTCGTTTGGTCTCCTTTAGTCTTTAGTACAAGGCCATTAACACATTCTGGTCTTTTTGATACAGACAGGCCTCATGCCTTCTGAGTGTGTAAGTTTTAGTCTGTGCTTAGAAATTGTGTCGGGACACGTTTAGGCACTGGGCATTAGCATTTATGATGAGAAGTGCTATGATGTTCTCTGTTTCTGAAAGAGGCCACATTAAATTTGTTTTGTGGTTTGCGGTGTTACTCATTATTCCAGGATCAGCAACTGTAAAGGCATATTATGCAATCTCCATTAACACAGAAAAACAACTGAACAACCCAAAAACGAAAGAAAAATGCTGTTCAACTTTCTTTCTTTCTTTGCCTGGCACAGTAGCATGGTTTTTTATATAATAAATAAAAAGAAAACAAGAAGATAGGATATAAAAATAATAGAGAATGCTAGTGTTAGAGGCTCTTTTTTTATTAAGAAAACAAGTAGTAAGAATAGAAAAAGAATAGAGATTTATAACATTTATAATTTAGGTGTTGTAATGCATAATAAATTATATTTGTGACTAGAGATGCACCGATACCACTTTTCCAGTACTCGCCCGATACCGATACTTTTATTTTTTTTGTACTTGCCGATACTGATACCGATATTTTTATTGCATTTGTACATTTTTTAAATATTGGTTACAGAAACCAAAAGAGTATGTATAATGTTAGTTGGTTAACTTAATTTATCAAATAGATAGTCAAACCAAAATTTATTCAGACACCTTCAACTTTTCTCACATTATCACAGTTTATTCGCTATAGTTTAGAAATTGGTAATAAAATATGACGAGAACTCAGAGTTAAACTGTGTCAGAACAAATTCAGCTTGATAATGTTAGATAATTTTGATAGAAAGGCATGTAATGGATTACAATCAACCAAAAATTATTCAGACAGCTGTTAGTATGACAGTATTTACACAACTATCAATACTTAGCCGGCCAACCCTTAGCCTCAATGACAGCCTGTAGTCTCCTGGGCATGCTGTCACCCAGCTTCATGCAAACCTCAACTTCAGTTTTTTTCCCAGACTCAGTCTGAATAATTTTTGGTCCCAAATTTGTATCAGTTTTACTAGTAGTCCACTGTATGAAGAATTTTTGGGTATAATTTGTCACAGTTTAGTTTATTTTGCTATCCTCACCTACATAAATGAACTATAGTGTCCTGCACCCACTAGTAAAAAACATAAAAAAATTATGATCTCTGAATAATTTTTGGTTTGACCGTATATCCTTCTGTTATTTTCACACTTAATTATGCCCATTAAAATGTATTTTACAAGTTTTTGTTACTTTCATTGTTCATTTTTTTTTGCTCTATGGTACATCATCTTTAATTTAATAGCATTAGAGCTGCTCCATTGCAGCGGCTTAGTACTGTAATCACGCGCTTTGCTATAATAATGCGGGGAACCACTCGTTATAAGTCTCCTAACTGTGATCATTTCAGAAATATGTCACGTTTTTTTCATCTGAAACGTGCTGCGATTTATATTCCAAAGCAGTATCTGTATCGGTGCATCCCTGTTTGTGACAACCTATAGACTGCAAATGTAACATTTATGTTATATTTTTCGATTTAGCTGATGCATTTATTAAAAGTAACTTGTGAGGAATATCACTAGCTTTTAGAAATAGATTAGAAATGGAATATTTAAAAATACATTAAATCTATAATAAAAACAGATTATTAAAGCATAGATTCTATAGCTTTCAAATGTTTTTTTATGGTGACATTGGATGCCCTATCTTCCCCAAAGTTTGTGAGGACACTGCAGGGGGTTTGTGTGTAGATTAAAAGCTAATAATTAATAAAAAAAAGTAAATAGTCGTTTTAAAATATAAACAATAAAAACATTTACTAAAGAGTTTTATTTCTCTACTTGCATGCCATGTGACTGTTAACCAACATCAGATAACTGTGAACGTGAATGTTTTGTTAAATTATTGAAATATTAATTTAAAATCTCTGGGGGTACTACAAGAAAATATTCTAAATCAAAGGGGTTTGACTGACAAAAAAAGTTTGTGAATCCCTATCCCATATATATATTTTACTAAAACTCATACTACGGCTGTATTTAAAAAAAATGTTACTCCTCAAGTGCTCTCAACACCATGTGTGCAGTGCATGCTTCTCATGAATTCCTGGAATTAGTCAACACATTTGTCACAGTGCAGAAGCATTGGATTCAGGACTGTATCCAAGACTCTAATGGCTCTGTAGTCTTCACGCTGCATTCTGAATGAAATGTGTTTCCTTTGATTTAAGTGTTGTGAAAAGAACCGCTCTTATCGGATCTGCTCGCTCATTTGACAATGGATTCTCTATATGAATGCATTTTCTTTTTCTTTTAGGCAATTGAAGAATGAATGTTTTCACCTCAAAAAAAAAAAAAGTAAAAGAGCCAGCAGGGGAAATGTCCTGATCTTGCATTGTTTTGCAAAGCTCAGGCATAAGTGATCGGAAGAATCTACTAATGGCTTGAAGTCAGTTAATGTTTTCTTTCTCAGTTGTGTAGAAGGTTAATCAAAAAGCCTTTACCCTCTAAGGACTTTTGTGTCCCATAATACTGTTTCTGAGCAGGTGGGCTGAACAACTGAAAGGAATGTAGGTTAATTGATTAGCTCGAGTTCATTGCTGTCAGAGGGAAATGCGTCATCTCACTCTGTATTTTACACTGTCACTCTTTTCTTTCCTTGATTTTCTTTCTCTACCTCATACCAGAAACTTTAACTTTATATTTGTTACGATGGCCACATCAAAGATTTGTGGCTTTGCTGAACGACGGCAGTTTCATCTGAAAGAAGTGTGAATTTGCGGTTGGCTTCTGTGAGCAGACAGTTTCTCATTCAGTGCATTTTATTGTAAAAAGTTCATGTTCGATTGCATAATGTGGGCTCTGTCTCTCTTCCAGTCATTGTGACCCGTTCCTCTCATTTCTGTCCCTGTCCTGGAAACAGACGTTCCTGAGAGAATGTTGTTGCATGTCATTACACAACATGTTGAGTTTGGTTCATGTTGTGGGCGGCTCAGGACCTCAAATAATGTTGAAGTTAGCAGATTCTGGACAACTGAACTGTAATTAGGTGTTGTATACTTTTGAGGAGTCAACAGTGAGTAAAAAAAGACTCAGAGCTACAGAACTGAAGTGTAGTCTTCTGTTTTGTGCTACAGTGACTGAAATCTCACTTCCTTTTATCAACCAGGGTAAACCCAAAAGAGCAAATAATTTAGGAATTATTAATAATAATATCAGTCTATGAATGTTGTTCCAGATGGAAATCATAAACATAAGATCTGGCTGACTACACCTGCTAAGAGCCAAGGTTTGTAAGAGCCTTAGTCTGTACTGATGTAGCTTAGTTTTTCTTTTTCTTTTCTCCATTTCATCTCATCCAAAAAAAAGTACTTCCTCTTGGGTGTAGCTTTCAAATCTCATTTGTTTTTGCACATACTCAGACTTATTTTGAGGTGAACTATGCCTCCTTTTTCCCATCAAGCGAATAAATGTTAAGTTCCTCTTGTCAAACAAGTACCAGTCCCAAAATGTTTTTTTTGTGGCCAACCAACTTTAAAAGAGGTAGTTCAGATAGATCCACATTACTGGTTGAGGTAGGACAGTGAAACAGCAACAGTCTGCATTGGTTTAAGATTCGTATACTGATAGTATAAAGAGGTCTGCATTAATTTGTGTTTGAAATGGTTTACCCTGAATTTCTACTTACAGACAGAGATATAGCTTTGGGAGTTTTAAATGGTTGGCTTTATAGGCTGGACAGCAGAGTTTGGGTGGTGCTGTTTGTGGGCTCAAACAGTGATTTACAGTGGGTACGGAAAGTATTCAGACCCCCTTCAATTTTTCACTCTTTGTTATATTGCAGCCATTTGCTAAATCATTTGTTATTTTTTTCCCCTCATTAATGTACACACAGCACCCCATATTGACAGAAAAAGACAGAATTGTTGACATTTTTGCAGATATATTAAAAAAGAAAAACTGAAATATCACATGGTCCTAAGTATTCAGACCCTGTGACACTCATATATTTAACTCAGGTGCTGTCCATTTCTTCTGATCATCCTTGAGATGGTTCTACACCTTCATTTGAGTCCAGCTGTGTTTGATTATACTGATTGGACTTGATTAGGAAAGCCACACACCTGTCTATATAAGACCTTACAGCTCACAGTGCATGTCAGAACAAATGAGAATCATGAGGTCAAAGGAACTGCCTGAAGAGCTCAGAGACAGAATTGTGGCAAGGCACAGATCTGGCCAAGGTTACAAAAAAATTTCTGCTGCACTTAATGTTCCTAAGAGAACAGTGGCTTCCATAATCCTTAAATGAAAGACGTTTGGGATGACCAGATCCCTTCCTAGAGCTGACCGTCCGGCCAAACTGAGCTATCGGGGGAGAGATTATAAAAAACTGAAACAGAAGTGGAAATAGGAGAGATAAAAAGCGATACTTATGTCCTTTGCCGGTGTTCCTGCCCGGTGGAGTCGCACGGTAGAGTCGATGGTCTTTACACTCTTCGGTCTTCACGCGACCGCTTCCGCGGTAAACTAAGCTTCTTTTTAATTCGTTTAACAAAGCTCAAATTGAATTCAGCTGGACACACTTTCCTGTTTATCCCAACAAATGGCCAAGCAAAGTGCACGACACTGACAAGGTACGCGATACAGTACGAGACCAAACGCCATTTCAGCACATCTCCACAGTAAACAAAACGTAAACACAGTAAGACATGTTCCCGCTATTCTTTTTTTTTCTCTCAACTCATGTGAAGCTACATTCACGTAAGAGGCGAACATCTTCTGTCCTCTACATCCTCTTACAGATACAGACAGATGAGGCATGAGCTTTGAATTAGTCCATCAGTCAAATGCCCAGCTGGAAGCAGCAGACCCACACTCACTTTTAAAGTAGAGGATTGCAGCATTACCTCACCAGAGGCCTGGAATGTGTGGAATGATATTAAGAATATTGGAGGCAGGTGCTATACAGATGGAGCTGAACTAATTCAGATCAAAGGCCACTGCTGCTCTCAGTGCTGCTCAGTTTCATCCTGAAGATAGGTGATAGACTGACGGCCTGTTCCTCATGTATATCATATATATATATTATATGTCTTCAGCCCTGCTCCTGCGGAACCACTGTCCTGCATAGTTTAGCGACAACCCTAATCAAACATGCCTGAACCGGCTAATAAAGGTCTTCAGGATCGCTTGAAAAATGATAGGATGGGTTGAAAAAAAAACTTTGCGGGACAGTGGGTCCCCAGCATATTGAAATATGATTGTTTAAGTATATATATTAGGGCTGTCAAAAAATTTTTTTGAATTTCGAATATTCGTTGAATAAAAAAAAAAAATCCACGTTCGAATGCAAAAATGTTGCATTCGAATTTTAGGTCTGCGTCAGCCGTCAGGCAGCCTTATCAGTGGCACACGAAATGCGACGACAATGTAAGTGTCATTGCATTTTAATGCTTTTGTTAGCCTATCCAGTTGAACCCACTAGATGCGGTGCTGCAACATTGTTCATTCAATATATTGTGGAAAACGAGAGCATCAGTGTGGCGAAGATGTTGTTTACGGCAAAACTGAAACCAAGCCGTTCACACAGAACGCATATTTATCACATTTTCTAGCGGGGCATATATCAGCGTTGCACTATACATACATGCATGGTGCTGTTTTTTTTCTAATTGTTTAAGCAACTTTATTAATTATATATGGTTTATAAACATTATTTTAAACATTATGCACTTTTTTTCAAAGATAGTCGTGTTATTTTATTACGTTTTGAAGAAACGTGCATAATATTTTGCTCTGCGCCCTCTTGTGGCCTCAGGTGAGAAGCCAAAAGCTTTTTTTCCCCCTAACTGAAATTATGCCTTATAAATTTTAATATAATTTGAATTTTTTATAATATTTAAGTGAAAAATTCAAATTTAGTTTTTCAGTCATTTTGACAGCCCTAATAAATAAATAAATATATATATATATATATAGGTGCAACAGGTGATTGTCTTCAGAAACATTTTTTGTTATGCTGGTTGAAAGTCTCTTCACATTCCGATAGCAATCATTAAGTTAAGTGGTCTAAATGTATTTGTCTGTATTTATATATTATGTGGAAGGTGTAGGATCAAGAAATGTTCATCCAAGCATTTTAATATGCTTTCCTACCTGCCTGTCAACGTATGTATTAGCATACCTCTACACACCGGGTTCACGCAAACAGGATACGTCATCAGCTCGTTCAGGCATGCTGTGCAGACGGAGCGAGAATGGCAGACAAACATCAACAACCCGATCTTCCTTCCTGGTATTGTAGTACTTTTAAAGTTTTCTCACCAGTGAATGACACATGATGTAGCCCAGCAGTTAATCCTGTCCTCGCGCCAGCTCGTTAGAAGTGAGCTACGTGCATGAACTGT
>NW_015505194.1:1475407-1533022 GCF_001515645.1 Sinocyclocheilus grahami
GAAACATTTTTTGTTATGCTGGTTGAAAGTCTCTTCACATTCCGATAGCAATCATTAAGTTAAGTGGTCTAAATGTATTTGTCTGTATTTATATATTATGTGGAAGGTGTAGGATCAAGAAATGTTCATCCAAGCATTTTAATATGCTTTCCTACCTGCCTGTCAACGTATGTATTAGCATACCTCTACACACCGGGTTCACGCAAACAGGATACGTCATCAGCTCGTTCAGGCATGCTGTGCAGACGGAGCGAGAATGGCAGACAAACATCAACAACCCGATCTTCCTTCCTGGTATTGTAGTACTTTTAAAGTTTTCTCACCAGTGAATGACACATGATGTAGCCCAGCAGTTAATCCTGTCCTCGCGCCAGCTCGTTAGAAGTGAGCTACGTGCATGAACTGTGTTCCGATCGATATGATCTCTACACAGTGTTCATTGCTCCCTACTCCCTGAGCGGGGGAAATCCATTGAAGTTTAATTCACTTCGGAACATGGGCTGGAATTGGGAACCGCTGATGTAGCCTGTTGTAGTAATGTTGTCTCTGGTATTCTGGTCTGGCAATGAGCGTATATGCGTTCAGGGGGCGTGGCTTTGGACGGCTATTGCAGGGAGGGTGGGACGTTCGCTTTCAGTGCTATCAGGCTAAAGTTAGCATTTTCCAAGATCTCCTACTGCACCTTTAATCAAACACGGCAAAGAGTGTGGATGGCACAAGTATGTAAATACTAGAGCCCAACCGATATGGGTTTTTTGGGGCCGATACTGATATTAGGGAGTAAAAAAAGGCTGATATCGATATATTGGCCGATATTCTTTGTGTATATTATAGTACAGTACCAGTCAAAAGTTTGGACACTTTCCCATTCGTGTGTCCAAACATTTGACTGGTACTATATCAGTGCACTGCACAGTAAAGTTGAAGTTTATTCAACTTTAATTCAATTCCGTACAACTTTATTCCGTTGAAGTTTTTCACTTCGGAACATTCATTAATGGATTTGCGCTACTGTCTTCACACACAGATGAAACTTACTAGAGAAGTGTGACATAATGTACCTCTGTAAATAAATACAATATAAATTCACGTCTCGCGCACTTTAATGCCCTTTGAATGTAACGTGTGCATTCCCTTGGAACTGGAATCATGGTGGAATTTCATGTGTAGTCCACTTCACAGGGCACTTACGGTCGAATAAGACCATGCTTGAATGCTGCTGCCTGAACAAGAGACCTCCTTACTGAAGTGAAAGTGTTGACTGGTGTCACTATCTCGCGAACGCGTCGGCGGATCTACACCAAATTCGGGGGATCCCTTCAGCTCGAGGAGCCCTCTCGAATGCCACCCTCCACGCGTCAGTAGCCCCCTAGGATTGCGTGATCGGTCGGAGACGTACACTCGATTCACGTTTGAGAGGGTTCCTCGAGCTGAAGGGATCCCCCGAATTTGGTGCGGATTCGCCGCGCCGTTACGGAGATATGGCCGTTCAAAGTATCAATGGTTTTCTATAGCCTAAGCTTTAAAGCGTTTCATCCAGGTCACCAGTAGCAAACAATGGAGCGCGCTCTGCTGGACAAACTAAGTAATTACACCATTTCAAGCATTTTATCTGCGTTATATGTTCTGTAAAAATAAATTCATATCGGCAGCATCTTCGCCGATACCGATATATCGGCAACATGCTCATATCGGCCGATAATATCGGCAAAACTATTTATCGGTCGGGCTCTAGTAAATACATAAGAAACAACAACGGTGTGTCTTTTAAAAAACCTCTTTTGTGCAGAACTACCGTATTGGCCCGAATATAAGACGACCTCCCTTTTTCCAGATGTACCTTTTGGAAAAAGGCTTTTTAAAAACCAAATCTTGTTTTTTCTCAGTAAAACACATTTTGTCTTCAATTATTTTCATATTGCATATTTTTCCTATTTGAATTTTTGTTTTGAAAGTATGGTAAAAACTGGTAAAATGTACCAATAATCACATTTAAAAAATATATACACTTTTTGATATGCCATATCAAAAAAAACATGAATTAGGACATTTAGGCTATCCATCTAATAGTAGCCTACCAAAATCTTATTAACAGTAGAAGTTAAATCTTACTGTAGTCTTACTGAACTGGAATCATGGTGGAATTTCATGTGTAGTCCACTTCACAGGGCACTTACGGTCGAATAAGACCATGCTTGAATGCTGCTGCCTGAACAAGAGACCTCCTTACTGAAGTGAAAGTGTTGACTGGTGTCACTATCTCGCGAACGCGTCGGCGGATCTACACCTAAATGAATTAGGACATTTAGGCTATCCATCTAATAGTAGCCTACCAAAATCTTATTAACAGTAGAAGTTAAATCTTACTGTAGTCTTCAAATCTGGGTACTGTCTTACGTTTTAAAATCACAAAGGGAGTTTGGTCCCATCAGGCAATCGTGACAGTCACGACTCATGCAGCTGTAAGGTTTTCTTATTCTTTTGTTTTTACTCGCGATCTTTTCAACACGCATTACATTGTTTTTCATGGCACACTCGTTTTATGTGTATTTGGCGCCACCTATTGTTGTGGGTGTATTATTGACATGGCAAAGTCTAGACCCTGAATATAAGACGACTGCGTTTTTTCAGATATATTTCCAAGAAAAAATAGCGTCTTATATTCGGGTCAATACGGTACTTCTTTCCACCATGGATTCAAATCTCATGTTGACAGTTTAACAGCTGAGCCCAAGCCTCTGTTACTAATTTGAAAATGTCACTTTAGAACTAGTAATGAAAGAACGTTGAGTTGCTTCATTTGAAAGCTTATTACTTTATTAAAAGCTCACTGTATTATGTAGTGTAGAGTATTATGAGAGAGAGATAGACTGAGCGAGTGTGATTACCTGCATCTGATACAGCATTCATTCTTTAGCTCAATCTCATATTCACAATAAAACATTAGTATGAATGTCTGCGGAGGAAAGCAATATTTTTGTCATACTATCCTTTCACCTGTTAAGGGTGATTTCTGATGACAGCACTGCTCGGTGCATTTGTTGGCTGCATATTACAGCTATTGTTGAAAGAAAGTAAAAATAACTTCCTTGTTTACAACCCTGTTTCAGTCTCTTTCAATAGTCTTTACTGCTGACTCACTCATAAAAATGTCTCTTGTCACCATCTAATGACGGAATAATGTAACTAAAATCACCATCACGAACACACACGCTGTTTCCTAATACTAAATAATATTATTAAATACTACTGTTATTTATATAAAATATTATTTATTGAATAATAATATTTAATAAACAACAACAGCCATAATAAAAGTTGCTAGGCAATTCAGTCAAAAGCACAAAGGCAGCGCTCTGATATATAGCATTAAAGTTACATAAACTATAACATGATGAGATTTTGCCCTTAGCCAAAACGATTTGCTCTGGAACAAATACTAGATTAATGATACATTAGACTGCCCGTTAGATTTACCCAAAACAAATTATATCTCATGTTTAACCACTATAGAGACAATCAGAGCCAGTGGCAAATTCTAAGAAGATCTGGCCGAGGTGAGGCTGCTCTTGGTTGGTTCATGAGCGCTGAACACCTGCAGATGCCCTGGAGCTCACATCTCCGAAAATGTTGAAGCAAATTTTCAAATAGACTTCTCTTTTATTAACAAACCACATATTTGAAGTCTAAACAAGTACATTATTGTCAAAAAAACTCTTAAAACTACATTCCGTGACACAAAAACAGTATTACTTATAAAATTGTTGTGGATTGGGGCGTCCGCCATGACACTTGCTGTGAGAAATACTAGAAGCAGAGTGATACAAATGGTGAAACAGTTGGAGCTGTGTTATCACTAGAATATCACACTCCTCTCAGCCAATCAGATTCGAGGACCAGAAAGAACTGTTGTATATGTATATTTTCTTTCCTTAGTTGCTGTTAGTAAATTGCAAGTTTGAGTTAAAATGTATTTTTATATTCATATACAAAAAGTGGTTCCCTCAGTGCATCCTTTTTTTTCTCTTGATTTCTTGCTTGCTTGTGTCTGCTTTCTATATAATAAAATTATATAAAGTTATGAGACCAGATTAAGACTGGAATATGTTATTGGATGAAGGTTTTGGCCCTTCCACCTATCACTCAGAGCTAAGCACAGCTTCTGGCTTGTCATTACCATCCCAACCAACAGTATGTACTTGAAAAAGCTTGGCTAATGGCAACAGAAAAAAGCCTGTGGCCTAGTTGCTGTTGTAAAGTTTTTATTTAGTCTTAGTTCAGCTGTTCTATCTCTCTTTATCAAGTATCCTAGAGGAAGGAGGATGTGACTCTGTTTTTTTATATTACACATCTAACAAATCTCACATATTCACATCATGTTTTGTCTAAAAGCTGGATGTGCTTTGCAGGCCAGCAGATTGGAATGCAAAAGCTGGGATTTCTCACACAGAGCAGCGTTCCGTTGGGAGTTTCAGTATTCTGAGATCATGTGTTTGGAGTTTTGTTGGAACAGATTGGTTAAGAGACATTTTGTGAAGAACGAGAAAACCTTTTACCTTTAACCCTGTGAATATTATTCATAAGACATTGTTTATTTATAACTCAAACTACTCTAGTAAAATGAGTTTTCAATATCATATCAACAGCATTATCATGAGTTGTATGTCCTCAGCCTGAATTGATTTTTATTGTCGTTCACAAGCGCAGCCCTAGTTGCTTAAGTCCATGTCTATAATACACAACAGTTTTACCAGTGGGTGGGTGTGAGGCCCTGGTCTTCCTACCTTTGGTCCGTACACACAATGACAGGATGTATTTGTTTGTCAGTATGGTCCTGAGCAGGAAGAAGGCCATTGTGTTTGACTTTTCATTCATCAGGACTTTAAATGGCATCTATTACAGCAGCAGGAGAGATCCAGCCTAGCCTAGAACTTAGATACAACAAACATGCTCTTAAATGTAACTCTTCCATTTAGGAAAAAAACTATGCCACCTGCAGCTGCTGGGGTATTAATAGTTTTCTAAAGAAGTTGAAAGAAGCTAATCTCTAGTTTTGCGTAAAGGACCTTCTTATTGTATGTGCTTTTTGCAGCAGTCTGAGGTCATTTGCTGTTACGTGTATGTCACGAGCTTGTAGAAAAATAGGATACACCCACACTCACTCACACTGAAGTCAGAGCCAGGCAGCACCACAGTTGAATATGTCCACTTACAACAAGACAGCTGCAAAGGTCAGGGAAGGTCGTAAGGGCTGGGCAGTAAGAGAGGCCTTTCTTCGCTTGTGTGTATTGAGTTTATAAAGATATGTGTTGCACAGAAAATGCCACCAGGGCATGAAAGCTTAAACTAACTTGCCTTGTAAAAATGTTTTCTGGCTCCACCACAAAAAAAATTAAATAAATAAATACATTTTCTTTACAAAAAAGAACCAATAACTTGGTTTCAAAAACAAAAATTATTTAATTTTATATTAAATTATTATAAATTACACCTTTTTTCTTGGAAAATCATGGCTCTCAATGTGAAACATTACTGACTGGTTTATAAGATTGAGCCATCCTTGGCCCATATATATGTGGCACAAGAAACCCATCTCAACAAGCTGACAACTTCTCTGTAAACCATTAGCATGGAAATTATAACCACACAAATTCACAAAAGCCCAGCAAAAATCCTGTGGTCTCAGCCCAGAGTATCATGTGTGGAGTAAAAGTAATAGAATGTGAGGGTTAGATGTTTAGTTCAGCTTGTGTGTGACTGTTTGCCTCGTCGCAGCAGATGTGTGCAAAAAAAAGTTTTAATGAAGCTCTCCTACAGCTCCACTTGTGTTTGTTTGTGTTTCTGAAATTGTGAGGGGAGGGAGGCTTATTAATGAGAGATGGAATTTATTTGCAAAGTATCAGATTACATTTTTTAATGAAAAGCCATCAAAGCTTGTCTTACGTATATCTCTGTTTCTGTAGGATGGCTCTCTGGGTAATGTAGATGACCTGGCTCAAGAGTACTCGGAGTACTACAACACATACTTCAGTGAAGTCAGCGATCGAATGGAGGAACTACGTAAGCGGCAAGTCTCTCAAGAACAAGACATGGTAAGTTCAGTCTGAAAGGTTTGCTGCACATACAGCCTAAATTGTACATTTGCCTTTCTACAGCTGTGTTTGTTTTCTAGAATGACCAACAATTTCATTAAATCGCTTGTCACTAGAAAATTCTTAAGATTTGTTTAAACATACTTTCACCATGGATTTAATTCATCTTGGCATGTTTACTGCCTTGGCATTTAATCCCAATGAGTGAATCTGGCAGTCATTAGCACTATGAAATACGTTTTTGGGTCAGGTGGAATTAGATATTTTTTTCTCATTTAAAAAGTTTTAGCCCTTTAGTCACATGGTTGTGTCATTGGTCATCATATCGGCCACGGCACCATAAAAAAAAAAAACTGAGTATGCCATTTAACCTTAATGTACTGAAACATTTTCTGCAGAAGTTGTTTTGCAAGTTATCTTGTTTATAGTTTTTGATTTTGGGGTAAAACAAGTTGGCAAAACAAACTTCACTCTCTGACCTACATACTATTTTATACACTTGAGTTTTAATAAATTAGAAAATTTAATGCTAAAGATATTATCACTGTATGGCCTACTTGTTTTTGCAGTAACAGTTGTTTTAGTCATAAACCAGTGCAATAGTTTCCCTTCCATCTATGTTCCAGGGACAATGAACCGCAAGCACAGTTAATCACAAAATTCATTTATTTCTTTCATCACTTGGTGCTACAGAATGGCCACTGTGAACCTATGAGCTAACAGAAGGAAACGCTTGTCTTAAACCATTACAAAATGAAGACAAATGCGTTCACCCCCTGCCCTCTCCCCATACGTGTTTGGATTGTCTGCGGTTCTGTCAGTGCTCTGCGTTTCTCGTCTGCATCTCAAAGCATCTGTGTTCTCAGGGATGTAGGGTAGTGGGTCACCCAGGGTTGCTAAGAAGCCACCGGATTCATTATAACATGCAGCTGGGGTTGGCACGGTCCAGTGAGGGGATTTTGAGAGAAAGAAAGAAAACATTCTGAAAGTCATGCTCAGCTGTGGTGATTGCCTCAGACAGGAACCAGTCATTCTCAATGTTTGGAGAACATTAGGTGCGCTATTATGTTGAAGTGTTTCAATGGATTTTCTATTGGAATTCTGGAATTGAACAATACAGAATTCCACTGCGCACCACTGTCCAGAATCATTACACAAAATCACTGCTACTGCTAAGAATTAGCATTGCCTTTAATGCAAAACATCCCAAAACAGCTTATTTACATCTCAGTCTCATGTCATTCCAAACCTGTATCCAATTTTTTGGTGTGCCAACATGGTGTGCCCTACATTGTGACCACTACTGTACATAGTGATCTTTATATTTGTTTGTTATTGTACTATAGATCTTTAATTTTTTTTTATTGTTATGTGGAAAAAGCTGTGGAAAAGTTCTTCAAATATTTCTACTGCTGTGTTCCACTGAAATAAGAATAGCATATGGGTTTGAAACATTTTCTGACCAATGACAGAATTATAATTTTTAGGTGAACTGTTCCTTTATATGTTCTCTTTGCTGTGTTTTATCCATCTCATCTAATCCAGTATCCAGCTCCACACCCTGTGCTGTGTTTAAACCATACTAAAGCTAAAGCTGGTTAATACAGGGCTGAGCGCAGCACAAAACCTGGCTGTATCGTCCCACTTAAATCAGCACTGTGACTCGGCTGTGTTTTAGTAATCCTGATTCATGCCTTTCAGTGCTATTGTTCTTTCAGAGTGAGCTTTATGAATATTGAGTGCTTCATCTATTATTAAATTTCCACTTTTTAAGTTTCTTTACTTTATTACAATATCTCTGCCCCTTTAATAATAAAGCTGGCGCTTGAACACACTTTCCTTATTTTCTCCACAACAAATGGCCAAGCAAGCGCAGACACTGACAAGATACGCGATACAGAACGAGACCAAACGTGATATCAGCACGTTTCCACACAGATATACTGTATATATGTGTGTGTGTGTGTGTGTGTTTGTAAAATGGCACAGCTTTTTAAACATCTGAAAGTACACTCTTAACATCAGTCAATCAAGCAAACTCGGAACCCGGTAGTTCCTAAAAGCTGAAGAATGTGTGAAGGTGTGAGAGAAAGCGACAGCGAGTTGTGCGCCTTCACAGCTAGAGTTTACAGTATGTCAAATACACAAACTCAGATGTGCTGCGCATCTATTGAGATGAAATGAAAAATATCTCGGATCGCTTGACGGAGAGTGAAACTCTGAAGCACTCAGTCAGTGTGTTCGGCGAATGAAAATATATCTGAGCTAAACTTATACTTGGCCTCCAACTCACACACTGGCTAGTAAAATCTAAGAATTTATTAGCCAGTGGCTAATATTAGACATCATTTAGTCACCCAGAGTGAAGATTTAGTCGCATATGCGAGTGATTTACTCGCAATGTAGAGGGTTGGTTTAGTAATACAGATGATTTTGAAAACTCAGCATTCTTCTACTCAATCTCATATCCTTCCAAACCTATATCCAGTTTTTATTAGATTATTTTTATATTTACTAATTTATTAATTAATTTGTTTATTTCATATTTACACAGCTCTTTCCAGACACTGTCCTGGATAGATTCATTGGGGGAAAAAATAGAAGTTGTGAAACAGAAAGGGGATACTCATTGTGTCTGAGCTGAGTGGCTGCTGTCCAGTCTGAGGGCAGTAACAGGTGATTGTCCTCTTCCTGATTGGTAGTTTAAAGGCCATGTTAATGGCTTGATATTTCAGCTTTGCCTTGAGAGAAGTGACATTTTCATGACCTTTGACATTTTTGGTGCTTCGGAAAAGTCAAGATACTAGTCGATGTCTTTCAGTCTTCTCTCTGTTCTTGCTGATCCTTTTCTTCCTCCTCATATCCTCTCACTAATTTCCATAAACACTGTCACCCAGCTAACCTCTTTCCCAAAGGCATGTAACCCTGTTTTAGAGGCCAAGCTGGCAATGGGCCCTTGGCTTTCTCCCCTCAACCCAAAAGAGGGGAAAGGTCACCGGTTTAACCAGAGGCAACACTGAAGGCTATTGTGAATGAGGCACGAATGTTGTGGTCTATTCATACTTCGACAGAATGAATCTCTGAGCACATGCAGGAATCCACAGTGAATGACTTGTATCCAGAACAGCATCAAATGAGGCCCATGTTTTCCCCTTCACTGCCAGCCAACCTCTTCCTTTCTGACAGAGGTGAAGTCTGTGTGCTATTTGAAGCTGTCTGTTACTTTCTCTTCTCTATTTCTATTCTCTGGTTTATTCTGAGGGATTCTCAAATGCCCTAGACATTCCCGAGTCCTATTTGAGGTTTGATTTCTGTTTCATTTCCTCCGATATCTCCACAGAGAGCTGACAGGGCCGGTTCGGGCTTCCACATTTGCTCAGCACTCTTCCTCTCTATCTCGCTGTGCTTTTATAAGAGCTACCCTGATGACAAAGAGTTAAGAAAACATCCTCTACTCAATGTGTTGAATAGATAAACCCCCCATTTTACATAGAACCAACTAGACATGCTGCTATTTTGTCATACAGAGTCACTCTCCTTTATTCCATTTGCCAGACAGAGAGTCTCTATTAGCCACACAACCGGGCTGTGGAAAGCAGTGTTAGTTTTCAGCTTGAGCATCAGTTTTGAAGGCAGAATAATAACCGAAAACATCAGGCTGAATGGCTCCTCTTGGGTAGATTTAAACTTTAGACATAAAATCTAATCATATTGCTTTATTGATGACATTTTTGTACCGTAAGAAGTCATGCAACAGTAAGTTACCCTTTGGAAAAATCAAGTTTTGTAATTTGTTTATAATTATCAATTGATTTATATATACAGTGGGTACGGAAAGTATTCAGACCCGCTTAAATTTTTCACTCTTTGTTATATTGCAGCCATTTCATGTCTATTTATATAATAGCAATTTCAATCAAAATGTGGCTGAGCTATTGTCACACTACTAAAACTAGCCAACTTAGCAACGTTGCTAATGCAAGTTACTCCACGATACTTGAGGTTGATATGGTTTGGGGGAGATCTACTTCAACATGTTAATTCTGTAATTGCTATTAGAGTCATTTTAGTCAAGGCTTTGGCACACACCCTTTTCTTTAATGATTTGTAGCTCTTCTGTCCCTCTCTCTGTCTCAGGCTCAGGCTCAGGCTTGTTGTGGTTTACTCAAAGGCATGTTGTGGCATTTTGATTTAATTCCTGTTGGTCTGAATGTAGGTCATGTTATGGAAGTGAACCTTTGTTCGAGGGGGAACCCACATACACGCACACTAAACAGCAGGTGATGTGCAAAGATTGTGTTCAGTGTTGCCCAATTCTTTCTTGATACTGACGTAAAATACTTACCTGTGTATTTGGAGTGTTTATTCCAGCATGAGAAACAACTTCTTTCCTCCCCCTGACTGGTATTTCCAGGTAGAAACCACACAGCTGGAATACTGGAATAGTGTACCCACAAAGCGTCATACACTGTGAGTGTGTATGTGCGTGTTTTGTTTGTGTTACAGCAGTAGGAATGGTTGGTCTGGTTCTACAAGGACACTTTCTCTACCTGTTACTCAACCAAATGTCTCTCCTGATTGGGCAGTAGGAGCCAAGATTCTCCCCATGAACGACCGCATCCACCCACACAGCTGTTTTTGCTGCCAGCCTGACTGTGTGTCCTGCCCTGCACACTGAGACTCTGTTTGAATTTGTATAAAACACCTCATTAGCCTCCTTCAGTTTGTTTATTCCCCCTAATGTTGCTGTGCCAGTCATTCCGCCACATCTTTGTCCATAGGCGCGGGAAGTGGGGGTGCTGAGGGTGCTGCAGCACCCCCTGTTTTTTTCTGTGGGCAACTGTTTAACTGTTGGGAATAAAAAAAAAATCATTTTTAAGTGCAAATAGCCCACCTTGTTGACAGAGGCTATTTACACTAACTCCACCCACCCGCCCACCAACATGTGATTGGGATAGTCAACATTACAAAAGACGGTTATTAATCGGCAGATTCAGTGGCGTAGATGGTAAAGCGTGAGTCATACTACTTTTGACGCGATCGACCCGGGTTTGAATCTGCCTATTGGCAAATTTATTTTCTCCCTTTTCAAATATCAAATCACATCAGAAAAGCATTTATTGTTAATAAAAATGAAGGTAATAATCAAAAAGTTGAAAATAAAGTATCGGGCAGGGTTAGGTGTAGGGAGGGCTTTTGTCCCAATAAGGTGGCATCCATTTAATAATTTGAATTAAAATTAAAATTTACACTAAATAAGTTGTTATTGCACACTGTTTTATAATGTATTACAATGCTGAGGTGCAGATAATTGACACTATTTGCAATAAGTAATTAGCTGAATATCTTGCTATTTTAACTATCTATAGCTATTTGCACTTAGTCTAAATAGCATATCACAAAAAAATACTATTTTCCACTAAGTGTAAATAGCATCTATCGCTAAGAAAATATGCTATTTTCACTTAGTGTAAATAGCCTCTATCACAGAGTGAAGTGCAGCACTTTTCTTTTACACGTGATTTGGAGTTTTCAGTGTCTCGGAGCAGCTCTGTTCGCCATAAAAGATGTTCCATATGACCCCAAAATAAACCACAAAATAAAAGGTTGATAGTTATTATTCTATTGTTATATAACCCTGACTGTTTGACAGAGTTGCTTAACACCTGTATAGGGCTTGAATATGTTCTGTAAAATTGATTTTTAGTTTAGGGAGTGGCTGTGTTATCATACTTCAACATCTCGCAACAACTATGTTGTCTTTTTTTGTTGCTTTTTTTAATGCGAGTCTACTCTGTTGATCTGTATATAGTAGTGTGGGTGTATGTAGTAGTTGACAGTATGCTGCCTTTTAAGCCAAATTCATCTTCAGCATGCATAGGGCCAAATCCAGTCATGCACATACAATCACAGACACACAGTTGCTCATCAACCATCAGCTGCTGGACCTCACAATGAACTTTAAATAACCAGTCATTAAGTGGTTGTCTTTTAACTCTGCACTTAGATATGTCCCTTTTAGTGGTATAAATATTGACACACATTGAACTTAACTATGTCAAGAAGTACAGTGTCTGTCTATGTCTAGTGTATATATGTACTTACACGACCAACACGAGTTGTTGTGAAGGTTGTGAGTGTGTGTCTGTGGGTCTGTGACAGTGGGTATACATGGGCACAGAGCGTCTCTTTGTGTGTGGTGTTGTGTGGATGTGTGTTTTGGATGACACGGCCAGCAGCAGTGTGTACAGATAATTCAGTGTGTGCCAATGGGAGCATGTGCCCAGTGGGTATGGGGCAGTTGATGCCCTGCTGCTGATGATACAAAACACAGACCCGTGTGTGTGTTTACTTTGGCCAGTGTGTGTTCATATGGGAATAACTTCAACTTGCCCACTTTGTGTGTGTGTGTGTGTGTGTGTGTGTGTGTGTGTGTGTGTGTAACAGCGAGTGAGTGAGTAAATTATCTTTCTGTCCTGGATGACTCCACTTTTGCAGCACAATGTCCAATTTACTACTTAGCTTCTGGACTTTACCAAAACACCACTGAGTGCTAAAGCAGACGGACGGAGTGGCTCAGAGACAAAACACACACAAACAGCCACCCTGGCCTAAAAACAGTGCTTCCCTCTGATGAAAAATGCTTCATTTGCAGGAAAAGAGGCTTGAAGATTACTGCTGTGATAACTGAGGGTCTGCACTGTGCTGTCCACCATCCACATACATCCAAGGGCCATGTGTGATCAGATCCTGGTGTTTTGTTTTGGGGGGCCTTTTTCATGCAAACATAGTGTATGTCTTTCAACATTCTGTCATAATGATATTAAATAACTATAATCAGCAGCCTTTGCTTATTCTCCCTTTCTACTACATATTTTATATTATTATTATTATTATTTGTTTTATTATTATATATTTTTTTTATATATATTTTATATATTTATTTAATTTATTCTGTCAAATTTAGTGTTTACTAAATAAGGATTCTCCAAATTGCACAACACAGTGCATTTTACAGATGCCCTGGGACTAGAGTTGTCACAGTACCAACATTTCTGTATTCGGTACCATTACCAGTGAAAATCCACGGTTCTCGGTACCAAATTCGGTACCAAAACAAAACACAAAAACATGCTTTCTGCTGCCGCCGAAAAACAACTGTAAAATGTTGTCTGTTTTAGGGTTTGCTGGTGTGTTTCATGATCTTCCTCAGTCTGCAGCTGTAAAAGGAAAATTTAATATACTTAAGTAAAGCAATGGGCTGAGTCTGACCAAATGCAACATTAGATCATTGACAACAGCTAAAATATAACTTTTCAGTAAATAACAAACCTCAGCTTTTATAATAAATTTAGATAAGATACATATATTTTAAGTCAAGTGTATATCAAATAGATGGAAACTGTAGTATTATAAACACTTTACAATAAGATTCCATTTGTTAGATAACATGACCTATCAATAAACAATAGTTATAGCAATTATTCTTCTTAGGGTTAATTTCAAAATTTACTAATACATAAAATCAAAAGTTCAATCTGTTAAAATTATTTAATGCACAATGAACAAACACGAATGTTTATATGTTTGTATTAACATTCAAAAACATTGTTGTAAAAATATATTGTTCACTCACTGTAATTTGATGTTCGTTAATTACACGAAGTCATCTTAATGAATGATATCTTATTGTAAAGTCTATACAGGAGACACAATTTGACTGTACTTTCATTTAATCCAAACTGTGCGCATATTTAATTTTAAAAGGCTTCTAAAACCTGCTAGAGTTATTCAGCCAAGAATAACAACTTACTAAGTTAGCTAAAAAAAAAGCCCAGAACTGCTTTTCTGATGGACTGATGTGACAAACAATGTTAACCATTTGTACATTCTCTAACATGCATACTATTTTAGATTCACAATTCATTTAAAAGCCTCTTGTGTGTAAATATCATGTCCTCTTGTTTTTTTTACCCTAATGAAAGTTATAAAAGCATTAAATAGTTAATAAAGAAACTTAATTCTAATGCTCATTGTATTAGCGTTAGCCGCTCTAATGCTAACGATTAACTACGCTAATAATGGCAATGTTTATTTCAATCCGACATTCAAATTAAAATATGGAATAATATTCATAACAGAAGATCTAAATATAAAAAATTAAATGAAACCTGCTTGAACTCTTTCTTTTGATCCAGGTGTCGGTCTTTAAAGTGTTTTGTTAGTTTGATATTCTATTTTGTTAGTTTGAAATTTCCTCCTTTTGAGGTCGCCATGTCTCAGTGCTTTTTTGAAGAGAACGCATCTGCGCACACTTCAGATAGCGCATCAAGAACCGGGTTGACCGGGTACTCGGTACCACTGGTACTCAAAAAAAACTGGTACCGTAACGTTTAATTTTTTTTAGTACCGACTTGGTACCGAAGTACCGGGTCTTTTGACAACACTACCTGGGACTATTAGTTTTTTTTTTTTTTTTTAACTGTTGATGCTCACTTTAACACAAACGCAGATGTGTGGAGGTCATTGCATGAGCAGAAGTCTTAGTTTTGAGAAGTGAGTGAGCAGTGAGAATGAGCAAGCAGTGATACAGAGTGTGTACTGGAAACAAGAGTGGTTGATAAGAGTGGCTGATAAGACATACAATCCCTCAGGGTTGCTAAAAAAATAAAAATAAAAAATTCTAAAAGAGCCAGCTCAACCTCTGCCCAACTAGGCTATTCTGCCAGGACACTTGCCAGACCTGTCGCTTCAAGACCACGGCCAGTAAAATAGCAGACAAACAACTTGGGGTGGCAAGATTCCTACACAATGAGGTTACCTGTGAAGTGCGAGTTCTTCTTGATTTACAGGCTTATTACTCCTCTAAAAATATTTGAATTTGAACTTAAGACAGTTGACAACATTTTTTTTCCATCAAAGATACAATGTACAGTCATGGCCAAAAATATTGGTAAATATGATCAAAGAAGGCTGTGAAAATTAATCTGCATTGTCCTTTTGATCTTTTATTTTAAAAATTTCATTGGATAATAAGAATTTAAAATGGGGGGAAATATCATTATAAAATAAATGTTTTTCTCAAATAGACGTTGGACACAATTATTGGCACCCCTAGAAATTCTTATGAGTAAAATATCTCTGAAGTATATTCCCATTCATATTCACAATTTTGAGCACTCCAGGGTGATTATGAACATGAAATTATCCAGCCATGGCTTCCTGTTTCACAGGAATATAAATAGGAGGGAAAACAAAGGCCAAATTCCCTTAATCATCCATCACAATGAGAAAAACCAAAGAATATATTTCTGATGTGCAGCAAACGATAATTGAGCTTCACAAATTAGTGAAGTGACTTTAAGAAAAGAGCTAGAGCAGTGAAAATTCCCATTTCCACCATCAGGGCAAAAATTAAGAATTTCCAATCAACATAAAATGTTACAAATCTGCCTGGAAGAGGATGTGTGT
Source organism: Sinocyclocheilus grahami (assembly GCF_001515645.1). NCBI lineage: Eukaryota > Metazoa > Chordata > Actinopteri > Cypriniformes > Cyprinidae > Sinocyclocheilus > Sinocyclocheilus grahami. The sequence continues at coordinate 1,490,971 of NW_015505194.1, forward strand.
CTATATCGTCCTAATGCACGGTGAGGAGGAGAGTTTGAGTGGCTAAAGACTCTTCAAGGACCACAGCTGGAGAATTGCAGAAAATAGTTGAGTCTCAGGGTCAGAAAACCTTTTTTAAAAAAATGGTCAAACAGCACCTACACCACCACATGTTGTTTGGTAGGGTTTCAAGAAAAATTCTCCTAGCTCATCCAAAAAAAATCCCCAGCATATTCTGTTGTCAGACACGACTGGAACTTCAAATGGGACTGGCTTCTATGGTCAGATGAAACAAAAAAATTTGCTTTTTAGCAGCAAACACTCAAGATGGGTTTGGTGCACATGGGGATAAAAAGTATCCCATGTGTACAATGAAATATACTGCTGTATTCTTTATGTTGTGGGCCTATATTTCTGCTGGAGGTCCTGGACATCTTGTTTAGACACATGGCATCATGGATTCTATCAAATACCAACAGTGAAAAATAAATAAGTGACTGGCTCTGTTAGAAATCTTATAATGGGCCACGTTTGGATCTTCCAACCATACAATAATCCAAACACAAACCTCAAAAACAACACAAAAATGGTTAACTGAGCACAAAACCAAGCTTATGCTATGGCCATTCCAGTTCCCTGACCTGAACCCTATAGAAAATGAGTGTGGTGAACTGAAGAGGAGAAGCACCATCATGGAGCTGGGAATCTGAAGGGTCTGGAGAGATTCTAGATGAAGGAATTGCCTCTGATCTCTTGTCAGGTGCTCTCTAACCTCATCAGGCATTATAGGAGAAAATGTAGAGCTGTTTAACTGGCAAATGGAGGTTTCAAAAAGTATTGAATAAAAGGGTGCCGTTAATTGTGGCCAATGTGTATTACAGAAAAACATTTATTTCATAATGATATTTCCCCCCCATTTTAAATTCTTATTATCCAATGAAAGGTTAGATTTATGTGAATTTTTTAAATAAAAGATCAGAAGGATTAACAATGCAGATTAATTTTCACATCCTTCTTTGATCATATTTACCAAGGGTGCCGATATTTTTGGCCATGACTGTATGTCTCATTAAAGATTACATATTCTGAGAACAATTTAAATTGTTTTTATAATATTTTATTTATTTTGGCATGTATAAAGTAGAAAAAACTCTTAAACTTAGACCAAATATAATTGTAACCAAAAGATATCTCAAAAAGATTTCAGTGAACCTGATTAAGATGCATATCAATGTTTTCCAGTCCTCATTATTTTGGTGTTATATTTTGTCTATGTTGCTTATATGGTAAGGTGTTGATTGACAGTGTTGGCTCGTACGATAGTTCATGTGTTGTATTTCCAGGAAGTTTAGTTCATTCCACATGTTAAATTTTTTTTGCTCTCTTGAGCAACTGCACAGGACAGGCAGGTTCAGTGAGCCTCAGGTGATGTGTGCGCAGGGGGCAGAGGGTGTGGCATTCTTAATCACAAAACAAGCTCTTGGCATATGGGTGTGTGGCCCTGTATTAGTGGCAGTGTGTGTTTGTGTGTCCTTGTTCCTAGCCCACTCTTTATGTGTGTTTCACAGGAAAAAGCAGACACCAGCTTCAACTCATCACAGCTGTGCTCAGACATCCAGGTCAGTCGACCCACAATGCTGTGCATATCTGTTTTCAGACATTCACACACCTGCAGTCATCATCATAACTCACTGTTTCAACACAACACACTTTCATTCACAATGCCTCGGTGATAAATCAGCTGACTGCATGCTCAGATTACAGTGATTTGTGTATTATCAGTGATTAAAATCAGTGTGTGATTGCAGTAATTAACCACAGTGTTGTCTGTGTACACAGGAATCATTTGACATCAGCAGTGAGGTGTCCACTCCAGAGACTGAGAGAAAGTAAGAAAATCTCAATGCACTCAATAATGTGTAGTAGCTGGTTGTCTCAAAAGGCATGGAAACACTTTTTCAAAGGTAAACAATACTAATGAATCAGACCCAGGATAGTTTTTAATATCTAAACCATAAGCTTAATGGTTTACCCAAACCTAAAGGATAATTTGCAGGCTTTCTGACTTGAATGTGACTGCTGACCTCTCAGATATTATGATCACACACATCAGGTCTGCTCTCCATCCCCCATCTACCCCTGAATGTAAGTGTGTGTGCGTGTGTGTATATGAACGGGTGTGAATTCCTTCGTTTTACTTCTTCACATCTTGGTGCTTCCAGACTTCCTTCCTTCCGACCATTGTTCTTAGATGTTTAAGATGAAAGTCGCTGATTAGAGAGAGGAAGAAAGAAACTCAGACTTAAGTGAGACTGTGAGTTTATAGTGCACAAGGGTGTTAGTCAAGCTGACTGAACGATCTTTATTTAGCATGATTGCTTAAATAAACCTAACACGATACACATGACATCATCTGTGCCCACACAATTGTGTAATTGTCAAAGGGTCAGTTTGCTTAATTTAAAATGTATTAGTCATGTTGTGAATTTCAGAATATTAGAGTTTTTGTGAAGATGAGGACTTTGAATGATGTCAGTGCACAAACAGCGTTGTGTCTCCATGCATCTTGTCCATGTTGATGGTTTGCTCCTGTGGGGATGAGCAGTCCACGTGCCATGGGAAAGATTCAATTCTACTGCTGTCATCCACACTCTCTGGTGAGAAGTAGAATGCTTAGATAAATGTAAAACACATGGAGCTGACACATCTTTCATCATTTATGTGTCTCTGCGGTCCTGTGCACATGTGGCTGGGTTTGACTGGTATTCTGCTTTGTGATGGCTGTGAAACTAGCTTTGATTGACAAAAGCAACTTTTTTCGATTTTTAAAATTTTCAGTCAATATTTATATTTAATAACATTAGCTAGTTGATTTAACTCTTTAATCTGTTTGTTTGAATGGTCTGATATAATCTTATATCTATAAGAACAGTGAAAATTAAATAACATTGTAGCCCACTGACTTCAAATGTATGGACCAAAAAAATAAGTTTTTTTTTTTTTTTTTTTTTCCAAAATGTCGTCTTTTATGAATCAGAATGAGTTTTTATTGCCAGGTATGTTTACATATACGAGGAATTTGTTTTCATGACAGAAGCTCCACAGTGTAACAGAATGACAGTGACAGAACAAAAACACAGATAATAAAAAATAGAAAAATAGAACAAGTAACTAAGGAATAAAAATATACAAATGCCTCTGCCCCTTTAAAGTCAGCATGAAATGAAAATTCATCCTATCTGTTTTATAAATGCATATTATAGATTTTCTTGTGAACAATTCAGCCATGCACACTGGGCCTTCCGGGAAAACCGGGTTTCTCTCTGGTGACATTTACAGGATTTCTACGATCATTTAGTCCGCTTAAACCTACTCCTGCAAGCTCAGTTTCACCTGCCTTCACTTTTGAGAGCATCACCCACATTTTAAAATCCAGTCAACAACCGATACATAGAACCAAGATCTGATGCTGCTTCTGTTTCATTGTGACTTTAAGTATTCTGTGAGAGCAGCTTTTATTCTTTCTGCCTTGACGTCGAAGCAGAAGCAATATGCTAGATGTTTGTCATATCGCAGTTCAAATCGTAATTACAATATTTGTCATAATCGCAATAGGATTTTATGCAGCCCTGTTTCATATCTTATTCTTTAGAATTGTCTTTTAACGTTATCAGCATAGTGCCATACCGGACAAAACAGTCTTTGCCAGATTACCCCGACTTCCTGTCTGTATGATTAGAAGAAGCCTTGGCTTCCAGAAAGGCTGTTCATGCTGAACAGCAGAGAACCCGATGACAGTGAGAGAGGCGCGCACGTGTGTGTGTATGTTTAGAAGCCCCTTCATTCTTATGTTGGCAGAGTCTTCCTCCAAATGCACATTACTGTTCAAAAGTTCAAGTTTTTAAAGAAATGAATCCTTTTATTCTGCAAGGGCACATTAAATTGATCAAAAATTGACACTAAAGACCTTTGTGATGTTATAAAATGTTTCTATTTCAAATATGTTATGTTATTTTGAAATTTCTATTAATCAAAGAATCCTAAAAAAAAATAACTGTTTCCACAAAAATATTAAGCTATAATATAATAACACTGTTATAAAAAAAATTCAACATTAATAATAAGAATTTATGTAGCTTTTAACCTGCTTTTTTACTGAATTATAGGTGGTAGAAATGTAACCGGACATAGAGAAAATGTATGTGTTTGAGTGTGTGTGACTTTAAGGAAATCCCTCAAGCTCCATTTACCATGACCTCTAGTCAAGGTCATTTCCTGGATGCTTCCTTTGCGATCTTTGTATATGTGTTTTTGTGCTCAATCGTATATGTGTTCTGAACTCCAAAGCCAGGTGTAAGGAAGCAAACCAACCAATCACAGGACACCAGGTGCACCCTGGGATAGAAGTGTTCCTCTTCATCAGCAGTTTGACTAGAGGAAGTCAGCCCACTCCCAGCTCTGAAAGAGCAGTGAACATACATCACTGTAGTGATACGTCACTGATGAGAGCAACATCATGTTCCTCTTAATTCAATAGTGAAGACATGCTTGCATAGTAATATGACTGATCTCACTCTTTGGAAGGCCAGTTCTGATAATATGCATAACATAAGACATAAGGCAAGCTGGCTACATTCACAGAAACAGAACACAGTTGTCTGTGATTTTAAATAAAAGCTAATTATGTTTTTGTTCATACCATTTTGTTCAGTTTGTAAAGGAAATGTACAACCATATTCCATAAACAAAGTGACTCCTTTAAACATTGAAGACTCAAGACTGAATTTTGGGAGCAAATTTGGTTGATTGGTATGTACCTATGATTTAAACAAGCACACGTAAAGGTGCACTAGGCGTTTTTTGCCAATGTTGATATCAACCATGTTGATATTTGAAAGCACCAAAACAAACACGCCCATACCCCAACAGGACCTCGCCCCTATTTTGATAACTCCGCCCCACACGTACGTTCACGACCCTGGCAGTGACGATGGCAGAATCTGCTATGCCTTGTGGCCGCAGCATATTCAAGCAAAAGCCAACACAGAAAAGTTGTGTGAAAAAGCTAAATCAATGTAACTCACCAATCAAGAAGAAACAAAGCAACCTTGGCATCCGATTCCCTTCCCGCTCCTTGAGTTCTCTCCACCGCTGGAAGCTGTTCCAATATTTACGCGGGTCCTACCTCTTGCCTGATTGTAACCCTTCTTTTTAATGTTTTGTTCCTCCGAAATCTTCCTATTTGTTTTTTTTATTTTTTATTTTTTTAAATCTGCCATCTCGTTATCTATAGTCGATTTGCTAATATCCGTCCTGTGCACTCACTAAGTGCTCTCTTCTCCCCATCATTATTAGACACGCCCCTTACTGCTGATTGGCTGCAAGTGTGTTTTGGGACTCGGTCCGACACTGTGGTCAAAAGTGTTTTTCAAAAATCGCTTAGTGCACCTTTAGTGGGATATTCTTTGCTAGGGCTGCACGAATTATAACGTTGAAACGTTATGGGTTAGGGTTAGGCCCAATTATCAATATTAAGGCTATTCTCTCTCAGGTTATTAAAATTGGTCAAACTTAGAGGTTTATGTAGTAGGAGAGGTAGTCAGAACACTAAAGTGGGTTGAATCAGTTTTTAATTGCATATCTGAGTGGTTGAAAACGTCTCGGGTTACTTATGTAACCATGGTTCCCTGAGTAGGGAACGAGACACTGCGTCCTCTAGGGGTCGCTATGGGGAACGCCTCGTCAATGCTTCCCAAAATTTTCAAATTGACAAAAAAATTAAAAATGTAATTCTCATAGACGTGGTTACTGTCTGTTACTAAGGTTACAAGACATTATTCAACCCAAACAATTTGTGTTGCAGCTCTTAGTAAATACAGTTGTCGATCCCAAACATGCTACATACTAAATTGAAGGACACAGTTGAAGCTTGTGGAGAAAGTAAATATTCCAGTGTGAAGTGTTCTTCCATCACATTCTCCAAATAACAATCTCAGCGAGCCAGGGATTCCTCTGTTTCAGATATAGTAGACATGACAGTCACTTGCAGTGAAGGAATTCCACTAGCAGGGCTTTATATTCTGCTAGACATACACCAGTAAAGACACAAGACACCCTGTGAAATGAAAGAAAGAAACTGACAGACTGTAACACGTTTTTATTGTGTGCTGGTCACACTGTGCTTGCACACATACAACTGTCAATAGCAGAAATCCTGAGTGGAGCCTAATTTACTGAGCTGCTCTTCAATAGGGCCTTTTTAGCATGGGATGCAATTGGCAGACAAACAGGAGACTCCCTTTGGATTCTGTGTGAGGAGAATGAGAGGTTAAACAGAGAAAGTTTGTGTTGCCATGGCAGCATAATGATATGATAATTCAGGGAGGCCTCCATCATGCCTTGTGTCTCAAACACACACTTGAGTAAAAGAGCAGAGTTGACGTCTTTATTTGGTCAGAGTGTAGTGGATGTCCTGAAATATGCAAGAATCTGCGTTTTTAACACGAGCACATTTTCACAGTCCTTGTAATTACATGTAACATCTAACCTGACACTAAACACACACACACTGTCCTCATGAGTGTGTGTAGATACTGATAGCTTTAGCAGTGAGTATGTCATAGATGTATTTTGGACACATGGACAGCAGATGAAAAGCATACACGCACGCATGCACCCATGATGATTTAAGCACAAGTGTGACTGTCTTCCTGTGGAGAAAACCAGACCGGAGCACATAGGTGCACAAAAGTGTATGTTAGTGTATGCTTACATGCCTGTGTCAGTGTTTACATTAGTGTACACTAGATTGAGATTGTTTTCTTAACCCAAGGATGAGAATCCATTTTCAAATAAGAAAACCACAACACATACACTTGCATACTTGCGTTTATGTCCCCATCTGTACAACAAACACATTTGAGGCAGTTTTCGTCTCCCTCTGTATTTTGGGTTTTGTTGAAGGTTGACTCAGTTCAGATGCTTCCTCTCACTGGCAGTTAACACATGGCCCAGTTTCACACAGCATTTTACAACCGACTGTTTGACAAAGTCAACATGATCCATGTCACATGACAAATGGGAATGTAAACACTGGATATTTTCTCAAGTCAGGATGGGGTGTCCAGTTGTTCCGTATTAAAAAAATTTTTTAAAAAAAAGGCTAAATACGGTTTTGACTGCAAACATTTTTTCCCCTCATACACTACTTTTCAAATGTTTTGGGCCAGTAAACAAAAAGGTATCGCTAGTTCCACAAAAATGTTAAGCAACATAACTCTTTTCAACATTAATAATAATATTAATTGTTTATTTATTATTATACAAATGCCAAATAGGCATATTAGAATGATTTCCTGACAGAAGCAATGGTGGCTGAAAATTCAGCTTTGCCATCACAGGACAAAAGTGCGTTTTGACATGTTAAAGCAGAAAACATATTTTAAAATGTATTATTTCACAATATTACTGTTTTTATTCTATTTTTGATCAAATAAATGCAGCCTTGCCGAGTATGAGACAAAGACACCAAATTGTTGAACGGCTGTGTACATGCAATTTTGTAAATGTAATAAAATGTCATCAATACATTAATTGGTGTGCAGACAGAGTTTAGCCCCTTTAAAGCATGACATCTACACACATTCCAACAAATATGTTTGTCCATCACGATTAGTTGCTCAGGTAACTCATCGACTAACTGATTTAGAAAATTAGTATGTAAGAGTTTGTTTAAAGTGGTTTAGAGAAACAGCTTTCAAAGGTGATGTGTCTGTGTTAGAGTAGCCACATTTGTTTTGTCAGTATCAATATGTAATCTGTGGATTCTTAGTGCACTGTTAATCCTTTGACTCCGTAAATGAGTGCTGGGGTGTGTTAGATTTGTGTTATTTTGGTATTTTCCAAGGGCACTGTGCTTCAGATGAGTGGAAATATAAACAGGCAGTGTCTGTCCTGCGGTGGCTCTTGTTCCCTTTTTCTCCTTCTCTCACTTTCTGTCTTCCTCATCTTGTTTCGCTGCATCACCAGAGCGTCTCATCTGTGCCCTGTGAGCCTCAGGAGCCTGACATATGCTCTGTGAACAGCACCACACTGCCCTCTACTGCCTCAAATCATAGAAATCTCTCTCTACATTTGGTTTACACAAATCCAGCCGCCACTCATTCATACATACTACCTGTCTGCCAGTAGGAGATAAGGCCGTATATGAGAAATGTAATGTTCAGTGCTGAGGTGTTGAAGCGTTTTATTGTACATGTCTTAATTCCATTATTTTCTATATTTTTCATCAGAATTCCTCTGCACAAATCCAGCTCTGAAGATGGATCAGGTTTGTGTTTCATTATGAAAACTGTTCAGCTAGTATGATGTTCTGGTGGTTTTGAGGAAATTACATTGGAATTATTTGGTGTTATACCAGACTGGAATGTTCTGTTGACAGGGTTCACTGTAAACACTAGATGGGCAGACTTGTAGATGTTAGATAATAGATGTAGAGTCAGTTATTTTTGTAAAGTGTTAAATTTAGGTATTTCAGAGTGTATGTTTGTACAAAAGTTAATGAGTTTGATGGCCCTGATGGCTTTCTCCTCTCTTCACATACAGGAAAATGGGACAACAAGAAGAAAAACAAATCCTTCTGGCAGAACTTTCGAAAGTCACAGAAAGGGGTCACAAGGCAAACGTCAAAAGGTAATAAAAACAAACTCAATCTGTTTTCTCATGTTTCCTCCCTTTATAACTCTTTGGTCACTTGTTTTTATTGTTCAGAGACACTATATGAGAGAAGATATGGCCCACTCATAGAAATAAGAATGGAAGAAATAATAACACTAAATATTGTGGCTGTAGTTCCATCTTTCACTTAAATATCCAATGCATTTTTGATATTGATTGTTTACTCTAGAATGAGAAAAACTAGACCAGTTTTTTTTTTGTTTTTTTTTGGCTTGCAAAAATGAATTTATGGCACCACGGTTGTCATATTATTGCTGATTTCAAAATATGTTTTTGAAACATGATCTTGACTATATGATGATCACTGAATGGACTGACTTGGCATAAAGGGGCTTTCCCTTGTTCTTGTTGCTCACCTTTGACCCTTGACCCTCCAGGAGAGGACATTGGCTATGTGGCCAGTGAGATCACTATGAGTGATGAAGAACGGATCCAGCTGATGATGATGGTGAAAGAGAAGATGATCACAGTGGAGGAGGCGCTGGCACGGGTAAACACATCCTATTATCCCCGAACAGTAAAACAAATGAGCTTTCCTAGCTTACATTCATGTGTACTAACCTTACTTACCTGGACTGATGCCTCCTGCTCCTTCTTTGCTCCAAACGCACATACACACACTCACATACATTTAAATGCATGCGTACTGACCCTGCATCTGAGAGCTGCAGTAGATTTCTTAGTGCAAATCATGTTTTGTTGAGATGAAGGAGGGTGTTTGGTGTCTAATTTCTGACGTAGGGTTAGTTGGGATTGGTTGGATAGATTTCTTATGTCCTTTTTCACTGTTTAGGTGATTTGGGTGATTGTAGGTCTCTTTTTTTCCTCTGTCATTGTTTTTTGAGTACATGATGATGATTCATTATCATCTGATAATCAACCTAATGGATGATTGTAGAATGTGGCTTCCTTCTCTCCACAAGGCTGACATTGATTCATTTAACCAACTGGGGTTTCTACATCCTTTAAAGTCTCTTCTGCTTCATTTTTCCTCCTTTGGGCTGGTAGTTAATTTACCTCTGTAATGAGCAGTCTTGATTGACTGGATCTAAAATTTGAATCAATGCTAAGCCTTTGTGGATAGTTGACATCATACATGCTATAAGCATGCATGAACGTATCTGTCCTCTTGTGTTTATGTTTGAATGCAAATGTATTTTTTTTTATTAATGTTGCTTTACTTGTTCTGTGTTTTTTGTTATGGTTTTTGCTATGTTTCTTTGTGTGTCCAAAGGCGTCATGCATTTATTTATTTTATTTTGTTATTTAAGATAGGATAGTCTAGTGGAGCATAGTGTAGCATGAAAATGGACCCAGGATCAACCTATGATCATTATACATTTTTATTGTATAAAAAGAGCAGCTTTGTCGTTTTGTTCCAGTGGGAAAAAGTGGAAATTAGAGTGACATAAGGGTGGGTAGTAACTTTTTAACCTAAAAACTTTTTAAACTTTAATTTTAATAATAAAAAACAAATACCTAATAAATTATTATAGAATATAAGTATTCTATAAATGAGTATAGAATAAATAAAATATATTTTTGATAAATAATATAATGTAATATAGTTTCTTATCTCCTATGCTCATTTATTTGATCAAAAATACAGTAATAACAGTAATATTGTGAAATATTATTACAATTTAAAATAACTATTTGTTTATTTAAAAAATATTTTAAAATGTAATTTATTCCTGTTATGGCAAAGCTGAATTTTCAGCAGCCATTACTCCAGTTTTCAGTGTCACATGATACTTCAGAAATCATTCTAACATTTTCTGACATTCCGAAACCCAAACTTTTGAATGATAGTTTATATAAATACAGATAATTAATAAATAAATAAAAAACTGTTTAAATTGACATGGCGTTTCTGTGTGTGCCTGTGTGTCTTTTTAATGTATTTAGCTGGTGACTGGTGAAAGCTTTGTGTGTGTGTGTGTGTGTGTGTGTGTATGTAAGGTTGTATGGGGTGTTCTGACTCTATTTCTGTAATAAATAGGGTGTCTGAGTGTAAGGGCGAGGGGGCGGCTCTCTTTGACCTCTTGTTCTCCATAGTTAAAGGAATATGAGAGGAACAGACAGTTGAGCAGCAGTACAGACACAGCAGAGTGGACTGAAGGATCCAGTCCCACTGTTAACCTCTCCTCCGTCTGCAATGTAAGTACTATACTAAACCACCCAGACTGTAGACCTGATAGGAGGTTTACAACATAACCTCATTCAGTCACATCAAAGTTTATTTTCCTCCTGCAGTAAGTGTTAGTAATGTCTCTCACTGTACTGACTGATTGATGTCTTGTGTGTGTGTGCCTATGGAGTTAAATCTCTGCAGACCACACTAGTGACATTGTGGTTTATAAACTCAGGCAGTGGCAGTTCTTACATCAACCCAGTTCATCCCCTTCCCTGCTATAACCACTGTGAACACACTTTCATTTGTTAAAAACTTTAAGACTCATAAAGCTTAGGATGTTCTGTAGGTACCATACATTAAATGTGCACTCAGTATTTATCGTCTTGGATTTACATGATACATAGTGGTGTGAGTATCATGCTTCAGTTTTTGATTTCACTGTAAAAATTTGCAAACTGAGTATTGTTAGGCTGGTCATGTGATCTGAACGTGGCTTTTATTAGGTTACTGATATGACTAGAGTCTTCATATGTGCATATGAACATAATTGAATTTTTTTAAGTACTATTAATTTCTGTTGAGGTGAAACTTTTTAAATGAGTAATTTACTGAGTGCACCATAAATTCTAAATCAATACTAGCAGTGATCTGAAAGCTTATATGTCATGGGTGTTTGAATGGAGATGATAATGTTGTAATGCCTCAGCTGTAAAGAGCATCTGGCACTGGCAGCTCACTGTAAAACCTCTAGTGTTGATGTCATTTCTACTTGGCATGAGGAGTTGGCACACTAAACATCCCCTGGTGATGAGGTCATAATGTGAGTCTTAACTGAAGAGTGATATGTGGCCATTTCTGCCTCCTGGCCTTTGAAATCAGTTTGATATGTCACACTACTCTGGCTCTAGTTACCATTACAAGAGCATGCTTTGTGTAGACCGTGTATATGTGCCTGTGCACAGGGCCGTCCCAAGCATTGCATGAAGGGGTACTTGGTTAAAGCCTTGAAAGGTTTGGTAACAGTGGATTTAGTTTGCCCTCTTGGAGAAATAAGCTGCCAATACACAAATACACACATAGTTATCATGGAAACTTTGAGCAGCTTCCACCCTCTGGAAGTAAACATACAGCTCATTTTCTAATGGTCAACAGCTAAGCTGTTTTTGCAATGCTTTTTGATGTTAACAAACCACAGCACAGCTTCGCTCCACGCTTAAAGCTACAGAATGACTCACTCTGGCCAGCAAAGCCTTGTGTCCTCTGAGAGGAGTCACTGCCAGTTCCTGCCGCAACGCTTTCTGTGTATCTTTATGTTGTTTGTGTGTGCAGTCAATGTCATTTTATGTCCAAAAGGATTAAATTTGAGGAAATTGAAGACCTTTTTTAACTGATTTCTGAAAATGGATTTGAAGAGAAAGATAAATACGGCTGTTGTGGGTGAAGCTCTCCAAAAACTGTGAAGAAATGTCCTTGGATATGTTTAACACCAAAATCAAAACCACTGTGACACTGTTTATTTATATATATATAAATATGTTTATATATATATATATATATATATATATATATATATATATATACACATTATATGTTTAGATTTTTTTACAATACATTTTTACTCTTTAGAAATTCAAATATTCCACAATCCATTGATTAAGATTTAATTTAATTCTGAAGAGTCCTTAAAAAGGTTTTATTTTCATTCTGCAAAATATAATTTCTTGTAATTCTTTTGTTTGGGTGAAATATGACTCGGACATTTGTTCATGAGATTCTCCCTTTGTACTGTTTTACCCGTTATAGCAAAAGGAGAGGAAATGAGGTAAGCAAATCGTATTCATACAAAGACCCTGTATCTCTGAGCCCCGGAGGGTGTTTCTGAAACACACACATTTCCTCCTGCCTGTCTCTGCCACACATCAGCATGTGCAAATTGAATCTCAGCATCTGAATGAGAAAATGGATCTCTGTAGGAATCTTGGCCCCTGGGTTGATGATCTCCTATTTATAAATGGAAATGGGTCAGCCCTAGTCTGCTAATGGTTAAACCGACGGGCACAACTCTCTGGGGATCCCACTGATCTGAGCTCAGTTTAACATTAGTCAGAACACTGAGAGCTTGCTGTGTGTCCACAGGGTTCCCCTGTCATGAGATCAGTGTCAGCTGCATTTAATATGTGACCCATCATGGCTCCACCGGAGTGAGCTGCTCTGGGATCAGTGTTAGTAGCCACTGTCACAGAGGATGTACTGTATCTCTATATGAATGGACTGCAACCAGACCAGCCTTTCTTCTCTCTGGCCCACATTCCTTTTCTCCTCTGAAGACCATTAAGGATGTTCAGGGGTCATATGGCAGACCTCGCAATGTTTCCGGACACACAAGCTCATGCCTTTTGCCACAGTCCCTCCCCTGCCTCCAGATATCGCAGTGTTTCCTTCAAAAAACTGTTTACAGTTTGTATTCATCTCGGCGTGAAATGGTGTTGCATTGGGATTTTTGCATGGGCTGCTAACATCTAACCTACAGGAAACTACTCCTGGTAGGAGCACAGCTGGACACATTACTACACCGATTCTTGTTTTTGTGTTCTATTTCTCTCTTTCTTTCTTTCATACCTTACTCTTGTTTGAAATGTGATTTTTGTAAACTTGTTGGCAATGAGCTTTTAGCAGCCCTTAAGTCTTAAGATTGTCCAGACGTTATTTTCTTCATATGGGTGCTTTTGATTATTATGTAAATTAGTTTTTCTGCTCTGTTTCTCGGAATACACTTTGAGCTGTTTGAGCCGTGTTATTGTGTGTCCATCATCTGTATTTCTCGTCCGCCATCACAGTGACTCTTCTTCTTTTTAAATGATGGCCATTGTGGCCTTAACTGATTAGGAAAGATTATTCAATGCCTATGGTGAACAATTGAGATTTTGTGTGTGCATGTGGTTGAACTTTAGATTTCCAGTAACAGATCACATTCAATCTCAGTGATTTAGTGGAACACTTAAGTGTGTGGTGTGTTGGGATACACCGATATAATTGCAGATAATTGAAATTGGTCAAAATAGCTCAGTCGCTCCTGATGGTTTAAAAACACTCTGTGGTTAGCACCGATTATATCCTGTTAGTTAAAAAAATAGCATGTCATCCCATAATGTGGTGTATGTTTGCAGTGAACAGAATGTTTTTGGAGTAGAATGACTCTTTTAAAAATTGCAATTTGCAAGTTTGGGGTTTTGGGAGAAGGGATTAAAGAGGTTTTGTCTGTGTGTATCAGAGGTTTCAGTATCATAAATGATGTGTTAACTGCGAGGTCAGGTTATGTTAGATGTTTGTTTGGGGGAGTGATCATAAATCATCTCAACAATATAGTCCCTATCTGAATTATTCATTTGGACTAAGAAAATTATTTATTCCACCACAAATGCTCACTCATACTCATCTGGTATGTTGAAAAACAAGACTTAAGTGTTTTTCCTGGACTCAAAATTTCATAACACATAACTCCATACTGCATACGTCATGTCCTTAATATCAAAAGCCCATCCTAAACATGTCATAATCTGTTCATACCAGATAAAGCCGTAATTTTCTGTTTGTTTTTTTGTTTTTTGTATGTCTATGTGAAAGATATTTTATGTATTTTATGTTCATATGAAGTGATATAATACTGAAGTTGAGTTTTCTCTCTATAGTCTGTGGAGCAGTCAGATGATGAGCAGGAGGACTCTGTGAAATTCAAGAGGCTTCACAAGCTGGTCAACTCGACTCGACGTGTTCGCAAGAAGCTCATCAAAGTGGATGACAGCAAGAGACATGGCTCACAAGGTAGCTGGAAAAGACTATTGTTCATATGGCATTAACTCAAGTTTGTTTTTAGAATATATTTTTTAAATTGAAGTGTAACACTTATTTTAGTTTAATAACACTGTTAAATGTAATTTTTAGCAAATCTCAAAACATTTTTAAAAAAATTCACAATATTGTATTTTTTATCAAATAAATGCAGCCTTAGTAAACGTTGACATTAAAAGAATCTTACTGACATGAAATCTTTTTTATGATTTTATGACATTAAATGTTTTTGCATTGTATTTAGACAAAATAGTACAGAATTTTAATATCAGTTATCAGCCAGAACATTTAATTAGTTAGCAGCTTTGTAGTATTGGCTAGAATTTTTATATTGTGCATCTCTAATTTAATCTTTTTTTATTTGATATCAGTTCTTATCCATACCTTATTCCACTGCTATTAAATAATTCATGAGACAGTATTGCTTTGAATAGATATTTCAGTTTAGAGAAGTTTTTGTTGTGATCTTCCTTTTTCTGCAGATTCGCTCAGTCTGGATGCAGCTCCCTTATGTGATGACATAAACGCACTGTATGCTGAAATCCACAAGAAGCCGGCCCAGTGCACAGACTCCTCTTTGTCCTCTCTTGCCCAAGAGAAGCTCTCTCTGGATGGGGACACGGACAGTCTGACCACCTCGCCCTCCACCAGTAGCCTTGATGCCTGGAAACCTTCTCACAAGTTAGTGAAGACCCCCGGCGCACATCCCCACGGCCTGATCCGCCCACCGCGGAAGAGTAGTGCTGGATCCGGGCTGGGTATAGTGGGGGGTAGTGGCTCCTCTTTCTCCGAATTGGAGGGTTTGGAAGACGACAATGCTAAAGTCTCCCGTTCGACTACAGACGGAGAGATGCGGAAGGCCTTGTCATCTTTATCACACGGGGTAAGTACTGACAGCGTCTATGCTTTTTACGGACTCACTAGACTCCGCCCAAAGCCGCACCCCCTTCTGGTGTCTTTAGATGACATTAACAACACCAAACGGCCACCCGTCTCCATGTGGCAGCGCAATAAGCCTGACCCAAACTACGCATACTCCACCAAGCACCTACTCTACCAGCGTTCCTGCAATGCTCAAAAATCCATCGCTTCCTCCTCCACCTTGCCCACTTCCCCTCCCACTCGTGAGCTTCCATTGGCCAGGGAGAAGGGGAAGAGCTGTGGGGGCGGAGTGGTGGGCAGCTGGCTGTTTCCACCGAGGCGTCTGAAGGGAAGGACGGCGGTTAGTGAGCTCAACATCACATACGTGGTGGAACGCAGCCTGTACGGCCACTTCAACTGGACCGGGCTGGTTAGGCCCGTAACGCTGAGCAAAGCAGACAGGCGATGGCTCCTGGAAGACGAAAGAGATGTGAACAGGAAGTGGGCATCCAGCATGGATCGCTGCACCAAGCGCGTGCTCTTACGCATCCAGCAGAAGTCTGTGAGTGTGCCGGAAGAGCAGATCTACAGTGCCCCTGCTGCACTGGAGGAACAGGCTGCTGCAAAGCTGCAGAAGAGAATTGCAGTAGGGTACAATTTAGAGACAAACTGCTTGAGTTATATTTCAAGACAAAGTCTGATACTGAAATATAAACTGTGTGCTGTCATAAAATGCATTTTTTCCCCTAAAATCTTCACCCATCTCTGGGGTGATTATTAAAGCTAGAAATCCCTTAGACTGTCAGTTAGCCATCAGTTCAAATGTCAAAATTTCATAATCTAAGAATAGTGTAAAAGATAAACAGAATGTGATAATACCTCAAGTCTTATCTTTCCCCATCCTGAGCTTCTCTCCTTTCATTTCTTGACCTATTCTCTTGTAGTCAGTCATGTGTGTCAGAGCATAATTGAAACTTGCAGTCCTTGACAGACAATGAAGAATGGTAGAAGAAGAAAATAAATATGGAGTTCCTTCTGCAGCTTTGTAGAGTCTGCCGTCTGCGGATCCTCATCGTCATTCATAGTGAATGTGAACATGACCGTGATCTTCATCAGTGAACTCTTTCATCCATTTTGGGTTGGAAATGCCTCTTTCAGCCTCAGCATGAATGCTAAAATTTTATGATTTTTTTATTATATTTCTTTTGGTATGAGCTACTCTCTTTTATTGAGATTTTTTCTTTTAAAGTGCATGATGTTATTCCATGGAACAAGCAACAGCTTCTCATACTACTACATTTGATCTATATCTGTTTAATTTGAACAGAATGTCCGCTGCTTTTGTAGAACTTGTCAACAAAATGTCATGACATGAAAGCCCAGTTCATTTAAATGTAATACATCACTTGTATTGGAGTGATGTAAGATGTTGCCTTAAGTCAGTTCACATTGGTTTTTTATTTCTCATTATTTTTTCAGTGCCAATTTTCAGTTCATTCATCAAGGTTTTACAATAAAGCATTGGTTTGTTTACATAATGCTAAACAACTGCTGAAAGATTTATTTTGAATTAAACCGGAAATCAGGTCATACCATGAACTATTTATTTTGGCAGCTCGTCATTTTAAAATGTGTGGTTTCCATTATAAACAGCAGCATGAATCATTGAGACTCTTGAATCGTTTTAAATGACTCAATCTAAATATATTCGTTTGCTTGTCAATTCACAGTAATTATGTATTTTTTCCACAGAGAACGTGTAGCTTTGGAGGATTTGACCTGACTAATCGTGCCCTCCATGTGATCAACACAGCCGAGCCTAGTGTGAGTATACATGCGTTCTTTCTCTCGCTTCCTCTTGACTCCAGCTCTCATATGCAGCTGCAGTGTTTGTGATCCAATTGTGGATTGGCTTTCAGTGTGCTTAATCGCTCTCTTTCTCTCTCTCTCTCTCTCTCTCTCTCTCTCTCTCTCTCTCTCTCTCTCTCTCTCTCTCTGGCGTAAGGAGCAGGAGGCTCTGTACAGGGACGCTGTGAAATCTCCCACCACGTCCCGTATCTCTCTAGGGAAGAAAGTCAAGTCTGTCAAAGAGACTATGAGGAAACGCATGTCCAAGAAATATGCTGGGTCTCTCTCTGAACAGGTACACACAGATGCCCGTGTGCTTGCTTTTTATGTGCTATATAGCAGGTTTGTTCAGAGGTGAGACACTGCCTTTACTCTAGAGGGAAGTAAGCACATGTGTGCCCTACTTTCTATGTTTCAAACTAGGGTCAAACATCTCTTTATATAGCCTAGAGTATGGATACAAGCTCAGTCCAATTAAACACACCCATATTCCCTGGCAGTGTAGAATACACACTCACTGCCTGTGTTCACATGCTGGTTAAAATCTGTTTGTCACTAATGATGCCTTAAAATGCTGTCTCTGTAAGCAGCTCACTAGGTTTTAGTTACAATTGAGGCAGGAATTTACATACTGTATGACATGTCTCATCTCCTTTAGCATGTTTAATGTAGATCTCTGGATATGTATGTGTGTTAGTCAGTGTTGAGCTCATCTGTGCAAAGAGAACTTCATGTGCCACCACCATGTCTGGCTCAATGTAATCATATATTATGTTGGAGTGTGACCTAGTGGCAACTTAGTGTAATTACTTTGCTACACTAGAGGATGAATCTCACAGCAGTGCTGCAAGCGAGTGTCCTTTTTGTGGCCTTTATATTATATGCATCACATGCTGTCCATTTTATATATTTTTTTTTGTTTATAAATAATAATACACTTTCAATTCTCAAATTTTTTCTTTAAATAGTCCAGTACAGATGGAATGCCCAGTTGTCCTCAGTCTCCTCAGCCAGACACAGACTCTCTAGAGAAGCCCAAACTCAAGGCAGGAGGGTCTGTAGAGAGTCTGCGCAGCTCCCTCAGTGGGCAGAGCTCCATGAGTAAGTGTTTGTGATGTTTGTGTGTGTGTGCTTGTTTGTGATATTAGTCTTATCCTAACTCTGTGTTAAAGCCGGCATGAAATGGAAATTCACAATATATGCATGTTATTGATCTTAACAATGTGAACAGTTCAGCAATGTATACGTTTCTTCTTTTTTCATTCATTTTAGCCTTTAAATTTTTTATCAAAATGTCATAAATCAGTCTTCCAGTGGAAATTATAGACTACTCTCTGGTGACATATGCTGAACTTCTCCAAGCATTTAGTCTGCATAAAACCCTCTTTCTTACAATTGACTGCAAGCTTGCATAAAGATCTGCCTCCATTCCATCCAATCAATACGTGATGAATAGATGAATCCCTGTCCTACTTTTTTCCTGTTTCATTAATCTGTTTCATTCTGTTTTATATGTCACAATATGTAAGAAAAGATCTGTCACTACTTCAGTTTCATTGAATCATTGATTGTTTGTGCTACAGACATTAATGGTGCCTTAAATCACGTAGATGTTTTTTTCTGGCAGTCTGATTAATGATTTTTGCCTGTTGAAAGAAACCAGTCCTTTTGTAATGATTGTGCTGATCCTCTCACAGGTGGACAGACTGTGAGCACCACAGATTCATCAGCCAGCAACAGAGAGAGTGTGAGGAGTGAGGACGGTGACGATGAAGAGCCTTCATACAGAGGCCCTTTCTGCGGCAGAGCTAGAGTTCACACTGACTTCACACCGAGTCCATATGATACAGACTCACTCAAACTTAAGGTACTGAATTTGTTAATCAAATTTGTTTACAATGACTTTGTGTTTAATACTACTTTTATTTTAAACAAAATTTTAACAACCCAGTGTGATTAAACATGAAATGGTCCAACTTATATGTTTACTTAGCAAATATTAATTTGAGTTTAAACCATTTTAATTAGGTGAGAAAGAATATATGAGACATTAAAACTAACATGGCTCTTTTGAATTCATTTAGCAAATTTGAAAATGTGTTTTAGATTAGTTTCTGGGTGTTTTTAAAATTTTCTTATTTAATAAGAACTTTGAATCTCATTCAATTTCTCTCTTTTTCTGTCAAGAGAGGAGATGTGATTGATATCATCAGTAAGCCGCCCATGGGCACATGGATGGGTCTGCTCAATAACAAGGTGGGCACGTTTAAGTTCATCTATGTGGATGTCCTGGCTGAAGAAGAGGAGAAGCCTAAACGAGCGGTTCGGAGGAGGAGGAAGGGCAGGCCGCCCAAACCCAGCTCAGTCGAGGAGCTTCTGGAGAGAATCAGCCTGAAGGTGAGACAGAGACCATTCACACACACAGCGACATTTCTTGAGATATGTACATGCTTTAAAATTTGACTGTTGAATGTCTATAATCATCTATCATAAATCTGAGTGTGTGGCTCATCTTTAATCTTTACTGACAGAATGTAAGAGCAGGGTGGGGAGAGATGAGAAAATGAAAAAGTGGATGCTGGTGTGAAAAGATGGCCAGCTCTTGTTAAAGCAGATTAGCTATGAGAAAGTGGGACGAGGTCATTTCCCCATGCCAGTTAAAATTTTTATTTAAAGACAGAGACATACACACCCTTCAGACCTCCCACGAGCTCCTGCATTATTACATCTCTAAATAACACCACATTACAGACCTTACGGTTACACACAATAGACACGAAGGATGCATTTTAAGCCTCATTGTGTTAATGGAATATAATGATAGTTGGCCATCACAAAAGAGTTTGAAGTCTGGAAACATTCCCACACATAAATCCAGCCGTAGATGAAGATGAGGGTGGAGTGGGGTATTTTTTAGCTGTAGGGGGGCCTACATAGTGCTGCTGCTCTACAGGGTGTGTAATCTGTGAATGTATGTGTGTGTACTTTAGGAGCACATGCCTACGTTCCTGTTTAATGGGTATGACGACCTGGATACATTTAAGCTACTAGAGGAAGAAGATCTGGATGAGCTCAACATCAAAGACCCCCAACACCGGGCCGTACTGATGACTGCTGTAGAACTACTGCAGGATTACGACAGTAAGTACACACATACACTGATGTTCAAAAGTTTGGTGTCGGTCGGATTTTTTAAAGATTATCACTTAGGCTGCATTTATGTGATTCAAAATACAGTAAAAACAGTAATATTATGAAATTTTATTACAATTTAACATAACTTTTTTTCTGTTTTAATGTAATTTATTCCTGTGATGCAAAGCTGAATTTTCAATTTTCAGTGTCACATTATCCTTCAGAAACCATTCTAATATGCTGATTTGATCAAGAAATATTTCTTATTATCAATGTGAAAAACACTTGTGCTACTTGATATTTTTTGGGAATTCGTAATACATTTTTCTTCTGAATTATTTGATAAATGGAAAGTTCAAAATAACATTTACTGGAAATAGAAATCTTTGTAACATTATATAATTATTTACTTATTTCGATCAATTTAATGCTTCTTTGCTGAATTTAAAAAAAAAAACTTTCTGACCCAAACTTCTGAAAAAGTGTACACATTTTCTAAATACACTATATACTAAATGTTCTAAACGGCGAATGTCTGTAATACATGGAAATAGCCATCAGTTAGCAATAGCATTCATTAGCAATGGCAGTTATTCAGATTACTCGGGATCATCCCCAACAACTTTACACTTTTTTCCACTTGTTTATAAATGAATATTTAAGTGTTTACATTTCCTAACTTTGTGTGTGTGTGTTCTAGGTAGCAGTGATCCGGAGTGCAGCGCCCTTTCTGGCTCTCAGGAGAAACTCCTCTGTGAGGGCCGTGGCCTCATGGCCGACTCCCCACGGGACTCTGGTTGCTACGAAAGCAATGAAAACCTAGAGAATGGTAACCAGGCGCTTGTCTAGTATCTCCATACCAACCGCATCACCATGTCCAGCCTAATGTAGCAACCCCATGACACCATCCTCTCACCTCTGGTCCACGCCTCTCTCTGCCATGACTCTGTCCTAACAGCCAATGAGAAGCTGTCATCACATCTGGATTTAACCCAAGCCTGTCTGTCTGTCACATCTGCTGTGACCTGTTCTCTATCTGCTTCTCTGCTTCAAGAGGCACTCTGTCATCATTCCGTTTTTTTAACTTTCTTATCCAGCCTACCCAGACTCCTGCTTCTGCTTTCTTCCATTCTGTTAGAAATCATAAATCCAAAAACTGCAGCAACTCTTGCTATTGCTAACTGATCAAAATTCATCTGCTGCCTCAGAAAAATCTAAAGCGAGACCGACAGAAACTCAGCGAAACAAATACAAGGCTTGTGCTCACAGCAGGACTTAAACGTGACGATTTTGAGAATGTTCTCCATGGCAAAACCACCACAGACCCATTTCAGACTCAATTTAAAGTCCATTTCAAGAAATATCACTCCATATTTGTGTGGTGTTTGTTGTTGTCATATTGCACAAATTCTTATGTGCCTAAAAAAGAAAAGACTTTATAAATACAAAATGGAGTTGATGAGTCACATACATTTGTAAGATGATATTCTGCGTAGATTGTGTAAAAGTAGGAGCTAATCTACTATTTTAAAGGATTTTATCCAAGAGAAAGTATCATATCTCATTCTGTATTTCCAAAGAAATTCAATGTTTAAGGTTTTCACTCTTCTGTTGTCTTCTTAACCTCCTACTGGCATCTTATAACACTGACTGATCCCTCCTCCTGTTGTGTATGACAGTGTATAAGTCTGTGTAAGTGTGTGTGTGTGTGTGTGTGTGTGTGTGTGGAGTACGATTGTTTAGGATGGATCAGAAATGTGTGCAATCTGCCAAAGTGGAAAAATAAATCCATCCTGTGATCTCTAGCATTCTGGTCTGCTTGCTTTTTTCATCGGTTTTCATCACTTGATATTATTTTATCTGTGCTGATAACCATTTATTTCTTGTGAGAGTGGCAGTACAGAGCTTATTATATCTTATATTAAAGCATGTGCTTCCTTGTCACCATTAGAGTTTTTTGAGTCATTGATTCTGTTAAAGTAGATCTGATGTCCCAAAAAAAATACTTAAAATGCATCCATGAATGCTCCTTGCTTTCTTTTCCAGATTCTTCGATTCTCAATCATGACATTATAATTTATGATCTTTTTGTACATTTATCTTAAAGGTCCCTGCATATAAATACTCATCTTTTTGCTTCATTTTATTTATTACCTTTTGATGTGGAAAATTGGCAGAAAATGGTGCTTTCAAAATAAATCTTTTCTGGATTTGTGGTTTTCTTCACTTAATGTCTTAACACTCACACTTAGCGCTCACCCAAACTTTAACCCGAAACTAACTCTTAAATAATCCCTAAAAATTCAATACAACTAATGAACACATCTAATTGAAATATGTAATGAACTACTGCCCAGTGGTAAGCTGTTGTACACCTAAAAGTGCAGTTTTTTGCACTTTATTGCCTGACAGTTTTCATCACATTGTTTCAGACTAGTAGTTTGGTTTCACATATAATATTGTAGCTCTTCCACTTACACGATGCATAAATCACACCAATAATAGTGTGTATTATTTGCTTGGCTCTTGCATCAATGAGAAAGTGGGAGAGCTGCACTCTCATGTGTGAAACCAAATTGCCACAATAGTAGCTCTTCCTGATCATCAATTTGATGACATCAAGGGTTATTCTGAGTAACCAAAAAAAAACAAGTCTGAAGCCTTTGAAGAAAGAATTTTATGTGATTAATGAATTTATGTGAAAGCACGACTCTCTGTTTCAGGTAAGAGCCGCAAGGTGTCGCGCCACAGCCGTGGTTCATCTGGATTTGATTGTGGGGGTGTAAAGTCTCCAGACTATCCCACTCTTCCCATGACTCACTCCACTGAAGTTCTTCAGCAGCAGGCCAAGAAGGAACGCAAGTTCCTGAAGACTTTTCTGCCCCGGCCCATAAAGGGCTTCAGTCTGCGAAGCCTCGGCCTCAAGAAGGGCTCCAAAGCAGGACAGACCTCCCGCATACTGGTCAGCCGAAGCTGTGAGCAGTTAGATGGCCCCCAGGAGACCCCTGAGTCTTGGAAGCGCTCGCATTCTCTGGGGGATATACACTGGGAGCAGGCCTTCAATCAGAGGAAGAGTGAGAGTGAGGATAATGGCAGACCAGAGGGCAACAAAAAGGAAGTACAAGCCGATCCTGTAGAATCAAAATTGGACCAGATCAGTAATAAGGCTGGAAGAGAGATGGGCTCACTGCAGAGACCTACAGTTCCCACACAGCTTCCTCTCAGTACAGTCAGTCCATTGCCTGCTACTCAGACCTCACATGGCCAACCAGTTTCTGCCACAACTAGCCCTGCTCCTCGGACTCACCCTAAAAAGCCACCCGTCCCACCTCCTGTGCCTGCTAAAAAGTCCAAAGAACGTCTGCGCCACCCTTCACTAGTGCTGTCCGGTTCAGTGCCAAATACACCAACCCTACCCCCAAAACCCATATTCACCCCAACCACTCCCTCCGAGAGCTCCCCATCAATGCCATTATCACCAGGTGAATCTCCAGCAGCTCTGAGTCCACCCTGGCTATCTGACCTACCTGAATCAGCATGTCCTCAGATCCACGGAGCTAAAGTTACCCTCAGCAGGAAGATCTCCCATGCCAAAATGACCAACCTGGAGACTCTGCTGGAGGACCGGATGTGCTTGGAAGGCATTGACCTCACCGAAGAGCCGTACTCTGATAAAGTAAGTCATGATTTCACTTCAGATGAATCTAGTAGTAATGCTGTTGCCTACCACAATTTTTCAGGTAGGGTAGTAGTAGAGTCCATAGCATTCACAAAAATTAATTCCTTTGATAACTTTTTGGAATCATAAAATTGCATCATATGGCAGAGTTCCTCAAATCTGGCCCTAGAGAGCCACTGCCCTGCAGAGTTTAGCTCAAAGTCTGATCAAGCAAACCTTCCTCTAATTTTCTAGTAACTCTGAAGACCTTGATTAGCTTGCTCTCATGTGTTTTTGATTGTGGTTGGAGCTAAACTCTTCAGGGCAGTGAAGAACTTTGAGGAACCCTTCAGTATAGCCTAATGGACTTAATGTTCATGTGACCGCAAGTTTGCATGAATTGCATCATATGGTAAAAACGGTGTGGAAAATGGCGGCACTATAGCAGTTATAAAAAGGTTAGCAGACTAAACAGAAGCACAATGATTAACAGTAGGGGGCTTGACTCAACCATGCCACTGTTCCTGGAAAGTCATGGCTGGTGTATTTTTTCCTTCCATTTACTGCTGGAAGTTCTTTTGAAAGTGTCAAAAGAAATGGAAAGAAACATACATTTTAATCAGTGCTCATCTAAAGACTAATTTCCACTCATCAATTTCCATATAAAAAGATATTCCTATAGTATCTACACAGTAGGTCTCTGTTGGAGTCTGTACAATTAGTCAACCTTCTTTTCTTTGTCTATTTTTAATTGCTAAATGCACGGCTTAGCACAGACATAACTATCACATATCCTGTATCCTTAAAAAGCAGTGGGAAAGTGGAAGGATTGGAAGACTTGCTTGAGAGCATCTTGAATCTGGTATTTCTTCTTGTGTCCTCGGTATGTAATGTCCATGCTCATCATCAAACCAAATCTGATTCAAAGTCACTTTTGAGATTATCCAACACAAAAAAGGTGAATAAGAGGTGAAAAATGTCCACTCCCTATAATGAAAACACTGAAACAGTTTGTGGTTTCAGACTGCCTGGAGTTTTAGTGCTTTTTATTGGCAGCCAGTCCTATTATGCCTGGACCCACAGCCTATCGGATGTACCCTAAATTGGGAGTAAGAAATAGTTTGAATGACTTTGAGTAGATTTTGAATTAATCTCTCAGTGAACGAGATGCTTGTAAGTTAAAGCTGATGTGTGTGTAATGTAAATTAAATACTTTTTCCTCTCGCAGCTTGTTTGCTGTTCATTGTTTGATTTCCCTGAGGAGTGTAAACACTGTGGCTCTGTGGCACTGTCAAAAAAGCATTGCTCTGCTTGTGTAAGCTTTGTACGTGTATTGCCCTTATTGAGCTAGCTACAATAAAATACTGCTTGGTTTGCAATGAAGCCACATTGTATATTTGAGAGAAGATGGCTATTTGGCGTGCTAACAAAGGCATGCTGAAAATGATTAAACTGGATCTTAGTTACGCCACACAGGGTGATGTTAGCATTAGAGCACTGAATCTCACATTTAACAAACAATTTAGTCTTGCTCGCCTTGTAATGCTGTAATTGGCACATAAAGTTTGCTTGTTTGTGAGTCAACCTCTGTTTCCAAGAGTGCTTGGTCTCCACCAACCGTAAAGTCAGTTAAAAAGCCACATGAAATAAACTTTATGATCTGATAATTTCTGTTCTTATTCAGAGTCCACAGTCTGAGACGAATTTTGTGCTGCTCACATTAGCTGGGCGCTAATCACGGCTTAGCTTGAAACAATACAGCATTAGCAAGGAAAATTCTCCTCATATTTTTAATATTTTGATGAATGAATTTGTGTGTCGGCCCGTGCAGGGTTTTAAGGTTGCTAGAGATGTTTTCCAATTGCTTAAACGAGGTGGCGAAATTCACTAGATCTTGTTTTCCTGGCTAATCTTTAATTTTCTCTCTGCGTTTTTCAGCATGGCCGGTGTGGTATTCCTCAGCTCTTAGTACAGAGGTACTCGGAGGACTTTCAGCAGCCAGTGAAGGATGTGGCGTCCAGTCTGGATCAGATCAGAGTTAAAAAACTCCGCAAGGAGCACCGCATGGCTGTGAGTTACTTTAGCAGATTCCGTGATTTAATTTAGCACACGCATGTGAGTCAGATTAGATCATAATTTACTACATTAGCACTGACATTTAGCGCTTTGTGTTTTCCTTTTCTCCACAGATTCCCTCGGGAGGCTTGACTGACATGTGTCGGAAGCCAGTGTCTCCTGTTCACGTGAGCTCTGTGTCTGATTGGCTCGTGTCGATTGGAATGCCCATGTATTCTGCCCCTCTATTGGCTGCAGGCTTTGACACGCTGGATCATGTGTCGTCCTTAAACGAGGCGAAAGTGAGGGAAGCGGGCTTGAAGCAGGACCATCACATACGTATTCTTCTCAGTGAAGCCCAGCTAGTCACAGCCAGCAGCTCAGGACAGTCATAATACTAACTCGGGCTGTTATGAACTTGACTAAATGGATCAAACTTTGCTGGTGAAGGGACAGACCTGGACAACAGCTGCCGAATTTTCTCCCACATTTCTGTTTTATAATCTCAGCCTTTTGGCAATTTCAGAAATGACTGATCTGACTTCCAAGGACTGTTATTGTAGGCCTTTCAACAGAAGTTTCCATAGAAGCATCTAGTTTTGGCCTGAAACATCTGCCTGTCGAAAGCAAGCAGACTTTTAAAGACTGTTCTGAATCCCTTTTTCAGGAAGTGTGAGATTTATTTAGGAAAAAAAACTGTAAAGTAAAAATTTTTTTGTGCTTATTGAAGCACTTGAGTATCAAGAGTATGTCACCTGGCCAAAGCAATGTCATTTCATGCAGGTTCGTTAATATAATATTACTTTATCTCTCAAAGCATCCAGTATGCATATGAAAAGATGTGTACTGTCGGGTGAGTCATTCCCAAAAGCATGATGTTTCCTTATGGGGATATTCAGAGCAATGCACATTTTGATTTCAGGTCAATAGTTGGAAACGGTTTTAGAAAATGTGTACTATGTTTGTACAAACTGTTTCATTTGTTTGTTTCTTCAAGGTAACATTTAAGCATCACTCCTTATAATCTGCTTAATATAACATTGGATATTCACAGCATATTTATTCTTCCCAGTCTTCTAAACACAATATTCAACATGCATCACTTACTCGGCTGTTGCGGCATATCAAATTGTATTACTGTAACAGCTCTATCAATTTATGTTGCCTGTTATCTTGAAATGATACTCCTGCATATCGTGTACCTCTTATCATACTCCTCTCTGATGCAAATGTTGCATCACACAGCTGTAATATGCTTGCTAGAGTGAAATGTGTACAGGTGTTTATTTTTGTTTTATTTTATTTTTCTTTTGTCCCAGATTGCCTTGCACTTTGACTGGGGTGTTGAAGACATAATCGCTCTTGAAAGCACACAGTCTTAGCCTTAAAATACAAGTAAATCAAATCGAAACTGACTCCTCTGACTAACTTAGAGGAGTGTTCTGACACTAGTCACATATACAGACTGGTGCTTTACCCATGAGTTAAACGGGTTCAAAATTGAGAAGAAAGATCCATGAAGCATTATTTATTTTGTCATTCAGAACACAATGCAAATGGCATGCGTTTGTGTGTTTCAGGGAGAATAAAGTGTTGTGGACAACTTTTTCTTGCACACATCTGGTGATTCTCTCACCAAAGACAAACAGCATCTGGCAGACTCACTCTTTAATGAAAACTGAGTGTGAAATACAACATTAGCTGAAGTCTGTTAGTTACGTCACTTCACTGCTCACAGATTTAAAGCATTCCATCACTCTGAATTAAGCACAATGAAGCGTGTTTCTCCCACAATCACTCTCAGGCTGGTTTTGATTGAGCGACTGAGTTGAAAACTCAACTCCTTTCAGTACATGTAGTTGCTTCTACATATCTTTTGATTTTCCAGTTACGAAAAGACACCACTCATGTTTCCCCGAGGACTTGCAGTTTTAGGAAACGGTGTCTTTTTGAAAGCTTGCTTCAGAATTGTATTTCTCCCTCATGCCATTTATTCTTTTGTATCTTACCCAGCACAATTTATAGACCGTAATGCTCAAGGATTTAATGAATGTTTTAAGCAGTAGAGAATCGATAGATTCCTTTGTATCAGGATGGATGCTTTCAGTTGAGTGCTTTGATAACAATAAGGCTTTTTATGTGATTAAAATCGAAACTATATTTCATGAAATGTTACTGTAAAAATGCACTTTATTAAAGAATGAAAGTTCTTTTTTAATTCCATTGTGGAGAAAATGAGATTACAAATTGACACATTTACAGTTTTTAAGAAGTTTGTTTTCAGGGCAGATGTTGATGGTTGAGGTGGGCTGTTTAAATATCAAATCTCTGTTAAAAAAAATTATAATCACTTGTTGATTCATTACAGAACTAACCATGACCAGTTAATTATTTCAACTTAAATGCTATAAAACTGGGTCTTAATTGCATATATGAAATGATTAACTGAGGTTGCACATTCTGTATATGTAATTGATATTTAAATAACTTATTTTTGCTTTTACATCACATGTAATTATTAGCTGTACTATACATCATAAAGCAATACTCTTTCACCTATAGTTAGTTAGTGATCAGTGACCATTGTAAAATATATGTATAAAAATGATTTTATCTGGTTTAAGTTCGCTAATGATTGTCTATAAAGGTAGCTTGTGTATTTACAAACAAAAATGTCTTAAAATATTTGTCCCTTTGAGGTGTAATAAAAAAAGAATATCCTACACTGACTGTTCTCCCGTACTCTGCATTTTCAGCTATTAGCCAGTCTTCAGTGTCATGCGATCCTTCAGAAATCATTCTAATATTCTGATTTGGTGCTCAAGAAATATTATTATCAGCATTCAAGGACAGCATTCATAAGACTATACATTTCTTTCAGGAAAAACAAAACAAACAAAAAGAACTGTAGTGTATATTATTTTTCAGCCTGTCTGAGATCAATGATACAACCCCACTGATCTTTTTTTTAATTTTATTTTTTCATTTTCAACTTTATCTTCAAAAAGAAAACAAACTCAAAAAGGCCTTCAAAATGATGAACGAATACATACCCACAGCACATATATTTGATGCCCTATTGCATCAGTAAAGATAGTCATCTACACTGAAGTGACTCTAAATTTCTCTTGCCACTAGTATCAGCAGTACTGTATGCAAATAAATATCCTAATAATGAGAACAAATTAGGAGACATACTATTATAATTTTTTACTTTTACTTTAATTACAAAACCCTCAGGAAAATATATCCAAAATGGAGAGACGACAACAAACACAGCTTGAAGATAAAAAGGAGGCCTATTTTTTTCCCTTGATCAGCTCCGATTTGGCAAACACCAGACATGATTATATTCCCAGTGGGTTAAATAAAGACATTATTTCATTTGATTTAGAATGCCTCAGTGAAATAAAAGATATTGTGTTGCACTATAAATGAAACCATTGTGAGGCAGACTGCTTTTATCATTCTAACACTTACTCACATGGCTGAAAGAGTCCGATTTAGTTTTGCTAGTTCAAATAGTCAAAAACCGCTCAGTCATGAACTTGGCTGAATATTTGTTTCATTAAAATTGTTTCTATATTTGCTGTTATCCTTATTGCCCTTTGTTTCAGAACAACAGTATGTCTTGGAAATCTGGTTCCAAAAGCACAGCTGTTTTTACACTGTAGATAGATAGATAGATAGACAGACAGACAGATAGATAGACAGACAGACAGACACAGACAGACAGACAGACAACTGAGATAAATATTGCACAATTATTTGTTGATCTTTCTTATGAAATATGTATTTTTTATTAAAAAGATATGGATTAGTTAAACTAATTAGTGGGTTTGCAGCTGAATGTGTGTTAGTATTTTCATAGTATCATTCTCTCGCGCGCTTTCACGCGTCTTCCGCCTGGTGGTGCTGAGCGGCACACGACAGCGCGTGAGTGTGAGTCCATCCTCCGGTTGAACTCTTTCCTCCACATTCAGTAATCTGACACCGACACTAACCCCTAAAAGCTGAGGATGGATTCCCAACTTCATTCGTAATAATAGCTCAACTAGAGCCGACGAGAAAACACGGCCGAGCGGGGGGTAAACATCTGAACGCGTGTGCTCGCGCGCATCCATCTGTGAAGTGACTTTAGTTTTTGTTTAAATGTTGACTCAAAAGTTTTTATCCAAAGAGGCTGATGGGTGACGACCATTCTCGGCGCTTCCATGTGAGGAGACGATGAAGAATTACATCAGCAGTCCCCGTCTAAACAAGCACAGCAGGAAGGGATTCTGGTTATGGGCTCTCGGGCTTCGCTTCTCTCTGCGCGATTATGGTTTCTGCATGGCCACACTGCTGCTCTTCTGTCTCGGCTCACTGTTTTACCAGCTGAACGGAGGACCCCCTAAAGTTCTGCTGGAGATCAGGCAGTATCTCGGTAAGATTCGCTCTAGTCCTCTGGCTTTCCCCAGTTTTTGGAGACTTGTACCGACTGCTGTCTTGTCACAGCATCAAAGTGTCCAACATTTCCATTGTGTGTAGCCGAGGCAGATGTTTGATTTTCCTGATCTTTACGCAAACGAAGACGTGTCTGAATTCAGACAGGTTTGGGTTGCGAGGCTTTTGAGGGATATTTACATCCGTAAAGTTCGTTTAAAGAGACATTTTACCCCAAAATAAAAGTCATCTAATAGGTTACTCACCCTCACAACCTGTTACAAACCATGGGATGTTAGACAGACAGTCTCAGTCACCATTCACTTTAATTGCATCTGTTTTCCCCCCAACAAATGAAAGTGAGTGGGGACTGGGCGACTGGCATTTGAAGAAAGTCATGCAGATTTGGAACAACATAAGCTTGAGTACATGATGACAATTTTCATTTTTGATGAACAATCTAATATAGAATGAAGAACTGTTTATTTTCTTGTTCAGTCTTTATGAACTTATGTCTGTTGCCTTTAAACACAAGCAGTATGTGCCTGCTGATGTAAATTAGAGATCATGTTCTCTCTGTCAAAGTAAACCAACTCATATTCATGCTGCAGCTATGTTAATGCAACAGGCATCAACTTGTGTGTGTTATTTTTATCTTTATGCACAATCTGTGTGTTTAACACTTACACTATAGTTTGCTGATAGGTAGCTATTCAGAGGTTAGATAGTGCAGTCTTTGTGTGTCTTGGTAAGGCAAAAAAATGTTTTGATATAAGCTTAAGATTTTATTTAGGTTTTGGCAACATGGCCAATTTTTAGTCCATACTAGATCAGGTCTAGTTGTCATACAGGCAATAAAATGACAACTTCTTAAATAATTGCTTTGTTTAACTATTGCTGAAATGTTTATAATGGGCAGTTTAATACCATGTTCCATTGGGACAAAAGAAAAAAAGAATCACTGGTGTAAAAAGTGTGACTATTTCGGCACTTCAATTTATTTATTTTGAGCTGTCAAAGGAAATGTGCAAAAGGGCTGTGAGAGCAAGAGAGAGATGCAGAACACATGGGTCATAGTGTGTTGTCATAAAGAGCAGTCTGTGTCATTGTGTTGAAATGAAATTGAAAATAACATTACCATGAGCAGTGCATGATTTCATTCTGCTAGAGTGTGTTTGTGAAAGGGGTCAGACTGCTCTGTCATTCCATTTTAAGGATGTAATGTGCACATGGCTCAGTCGTCTACTTACCGACAATTCATCTATAATCTGTCAGGTTATTTTAGCACTATTAAGGCTACTGTATCATATTTGATACACAAATTTCTAAGGCCTTTTTATCATAATGATCAACTACTTTGTTGAAAAAATACTGTTGTGTACAATCTTGCAACTTGCAACAATTAAAACTAATGAGCTTTGTTTTAAATGTTACTAAGACAAATGATTGGGATTTAGAGTGTGACAACTGATATTAATATGCATTTAATGTAAGTAGTTTGCTATACTGTTATAAAATGTCAGAGGTTTACGTTACAATTTCCTCTTAAGTTTTCTTATTGTTACTCCGTTACAGTGTTTTTTGTTCTCACGTATGATCTCATTATATCATTCTATATATTGGTCATAAAAGCCTGATGTATCAAGTATGATACAAACCATAAAACAAATATGCAATTTAGATATTTTTTAGGCTATATTTTGTCTAAGAGTTTCAATAAACTGTTCCATTAAAAAAAAGGAATACGTTATTCTGACTCTGACTAGTATTTCATATGTCAGGCTTTACAGGGTTAAGTTTCCATAGATAGAAAGAAGCAAACCAGTCAGTTATTGTCTGAACAGTGAACCAAAAATACATCTTATGGGAAGTTCAACCAAAACTGAACATTGTCATAATTTACTCCCCCTCATGTTATTCCTGCCTAACATCATCTTTTTTGTGCCACGGATGAAAAGAAAATCATACAGGGTTGTAACAGCAAGAGAGTCAGTAAATGATGGCTATGGTTTAATTTTTAAAGGTGAACGATTCCTTTAAGCAAATACAGCAATGCATTCTTGAAGTACACTTCAGCTTTTTTCAAGTGGCTGTTAAGTGGGTTCTCAACCACTTTCATCTGTCATCTGCTCAAGCCTCACCCTTTACCATCAACACCTTTATCAGGAGCACCCATGGTTGCCAGTCAGCTCCTAAACTCCCCCAAAACACAGTACATAGAGCCAATCTTGTCCACAGCATAAGCTTTGTAATGTTATGGCCACATGTGCATGTAGAGAGATCTGAATTCCTTATTTCAGCATATTTTAAACTTCAATCTGTAAAACATCTACATTCCTGAATCAAGTTAAATGGGGGTCAACAGCTGACTTACTCACTGCCAGTGCAGAAAGCTGTTGACATGTCATTGGCATTGCACATATATACATGGCAAGCTTGTTGCAGAGTAGATGTAGCGTATTCTGGATGTATTGTGGGAAATGTATTGTGAACAAATGAGCTATGGCTAGCCAGGGATGTGCTGCACTCCTAAAGCTAGGCAAAGGAAAACAGTGATTCTCTGCAGGAGGGTACACAAGGTAATATTTTTTTTGCACACAGAAACACCTTTCTTCAATCTTCAGTTTCAGTGTGCTTCATTATGAAAAACTAGAGAGTAGAGATGCACCGATCGATCGGCCAGGGATCGGAATCGGCCGATTTTCCTCATCATCGGCCCGGATCGGTGATCGGTCGGTCAGTCTCACTTTTTTCCGATTTCGAACCGATCCGTTTTGTTACCAGCGGCACAGGCAATAATATCAGCCGCGCATTCTCACTTTCATCTCTCCGACGACCCCTTTTCTCTCACACACGTCTCCTGTTAAATAGTGCTTGTATTGCGCATTATAGTCATTCCCGCAGATTTCACGCTTATACCACTGATCTATATTAGTGGAGCGCACAATCCGCACTCAGTCTCAAACAGCTTGTGAGCCACAAATACCAAAATGAGTGGCTAACTGCACTAAAACGTTCAAATACATACAAAATTGTCAAAATGCCCATCTTGGCCAGTATCCAGTTAAACACAGTCAGTTTTGGAAAGTTAAATAGTTGAGAAAGAGAATGCATGTTGTGTAACAGTATATTGGGTCCGTGGATAAACTCTTAAAGGGTCCGCAGTCCAATATTCCTGCTGCATGTTAATCAAAGAACAAAAGACAAAGAAAATAATGTTCTGCCACTGGATGTGTTAAATTTCTGTAGTATTTCTTACCTGAATAACAACTTAACCTGAAAAACTTAGTTTCATAGCTCTCTTTATTCTATTGCATTTATTTGTGCTGTTGTGCTGTTGTTTGCCATTTTTTTTATTTGTTCTTATTTTATTACTGACTTTTTACTTGTTTTTTTATGAAAATAAAACTTTGCGTTGAAGAAAAGTAGATTTTTGTTTGTATATGCTGTCAATTATAGTTCTTAGAAAGAAAATCGGAATCGGCAAAAATCGGTATCAGCAGATCACTAACAAAGAAATCGGAATCGGCGCATCTCTATGAAAAACTCCACAATGGTATTGACAGAGCATTTGCAGCTGCGTAGAACGAGAAATTGTAAACAAATAATTGAAAAACAGTGCAAATAATCAAGTAATATTAACAAATAAAAAATTGATGGAGCAAAATAAACTAAAATATAATGAAGTAATGCAATAGTGGTTAAAGACGTAATATTGCTTGAACAAGTCATTAAGAAAGAATGAAGAATAAGACTAATTGTGCCAAAAACAGTGATGATGAGCTTGTGTTTAGTGATGGAGACACAGACTCCAGTCAGATCACTCACTGACCCTCATACTGTGGTGACAGACTCATGCTGGCATAGTCCTTATTAGTGTTCCCCTCATAAGACACAGTTTCATTGTTTAGTACATTATTAAATGTGTGGTGCATCAGTGTATCTAATTTCATGATCAACTTTCCCGGATGTCTGTGTATTTTGTCAGAAAGTGCAGCTCTGTCTTGGGTTTGGTTTGATGGCAGTGTGTACACAGTTTGTCTACATTTCTCTTATGCTCAACAAGCTCACCAGTAAAACTAATATTGTGGGATATTATTACAATACCTTTTTTCACTTTAATATATTTTAAAATGTTATTTATTCCTGTAATGAAAAAGCTTTTTCAGCTTATCAGTGTTGAAAACGGTTGCTTAATATTTCAAAAGAGAAATAGAAATTGAAATAGAAATCTTTTGAAACATTATACATGCCTTTACTTTCACTTTTGATAAATTTAATGTATCCTTGCTGAATACAATTTGTAATTTCTTTAAAAAAAATGTAGTGACCCCAAACTTTTGAACAGTGGTGTAATTGGTTTTTGTTGTGTTAGTATTATTCTGGTCCAGAGTGTCAGAGCGATGGTGGTTAGTAGGTGTTAGTGAACTATCAGGACATTATCAGGACTTAATTAATATTAACAGAACTCCAGACCAGAGAGAGAGAGGACTGGTATACAGTGTATTAGTAATAGTGGGGGTCACTGAGTCTCTCTCTTTTGAAGCATCTGTCCTGTTTACTTTAAGAGCAGGTGTTACTTTTGGCTGGGCTGTAATTCGGTGTGTGTACACTAAGTGAACACGTGTGTGTGTGTGTGTGTGTTAAGTCATTCTCTTGGACGGTGCTCAAGTGCAACGCTGTCATGTAGCTCGACTAGTGTGTGGAAGTTCAAGATGGTAATAAGTCTTTCCACTCCAGTGTTACACCTTTACTTTTCAACTAGTTTTCTCTTGGGAGTTGTTGTTGTTGTTTCAGTTGTTTATAATCTGTGGTTTTCAGATCAGAAGTTGAAGCATAGTGTTTGTGTATGTGTTTATACACTACAGCAGTGCTTGAAGTGGAAAAAATAACATGCCGGATTTAGTGCTGGGCGGTATGACCACAAATTTATATCACGGTATTTTTCAAAATTATACCGGTTTCACGGTATATGACGGTATATTTAGTGTAAAAATACCACACTAAATAGTGACTAAACACGACCCCTTTTAATGTTAACCAGGAGTCACTCTCATTTATAATTGTGGCATTGTCTGATAAAAGCAACATGCATCTACACTAAAGAGCGGCTATGCGGTTGGTTTGGCTATATTTGTGAGACGTGGGAGCTGATGGCAGAGAGAGGTGGATATTTGTGGGGGTCAATGTGGATATTGTGGATGAGTTCTTCTGTCATCACGTTCTATTAGTTCTACAGCTTCAGTTTCAGAACTTTCACGCTTAGTATCACATACAGCTGTTCCCTCACCACAGTGC
This sequence comes from Sinocyclocheilus grahami, assembly GCF_001515645.1. Lineage (NCBI taxonomy): Eukaryota > Metazoa > Chordata > Actinopteri > Cypriniformes > Cyprinidae > Sinocyclocheilus > Sinocyclocheilus grahami. The sequence goes on from NW_015505194.1 coordinate 1,526,952, forward strand.
AACAGTGAAAACAGACCCCTTTCAAACAGTGTCGCTTTCCGAACGTTGTTTAAGAGACATACACCGGTACGGTATTTAAAAAATTCATATTATAACAAAAATAAACACCGATATTCGGTATGAACCGGTATACCGCCCAGCACTAGCCGGAATATACAAACTTTTAATAGTTCTTAGGGCTGGACAATAATTCAATATCAATATGTATCGCGATATAATTTTTTTCAATAACGGTGATATGATTTTTAAACACATTTCCAATATTTCGATATACATTACCAGTGTTTCCCATACATTGATTTATTTGTGCCGTTTGACTTCGTTGAATAAACATGAGCACTGCACGGGCGTTGGTGTTTTATATGAATGTATCTCTGAAGGGAACCGACTGTCTTCAGAATAGTTTCGATGGCATTTTCATTTGATCTGATAAAGTAGCGTTCATGAGCGGAGCTGCTTTGATTACAGCCGTTACTGGGGAAAGCTCTAGTTTTATCAATCTAAAAGCGCCTCCTGCTGGCAGACAATCAGTTTTCATTTTAAATAAGCCCGTCTCCAGCAACATTTCCAGTTGTTGTTGTTGTTCAATTTTTTTGTTTTCTGCAGCGACTCTAAGCACTTTTCATACCCTTTTTTCTGACTGAAGCACATTTGTTTCAATCTATAAGAATAATCAGCCTACACTACCAGTCAAAAGTTTTTGAACAGTAAGATTTTTAATGTTGTTTTAAAAATTTTTTTTTTAAAGAATTCTCTTCTGCTTAACAAGGCTACATTTATTTGATCCAAAGTACAGCAAAAACAGTAAAATGTTGAAATATTTTTACTATTTAAAATTGCTTGAATTTCTTATATGAAATAAAAAGCTTTTGTAACGTTATACACTACACCATTCAGTATAATTTTTATTATTTTTTTGGGAAAGAAATTATAGAAATTAATACTTTTATTTAGCAAGGATGCTTAAAATTGATCAAAAGTGATGATAAAGGCATTTATAATGTTACAAAAGATTTCTATTTCAGATAAATAGTGTTCATATCGATATCGGAATTATATCGTATCGACCGAAATTAAGAAATATATCGTGATATCAATTTTGGCCGTATCGTCCAGCCCTAATAGTTCATTGTATTTATTTATTTAATTAATTAATTTATTGATTTTATTTCAACTCATTTTAATTAACCAGATCATATTCATTAATATTAATTTAGAATATAGACAATCATAGAATATATGTAATCGTCTAGATTGGCAGTTTGTTTAATCTGCCCTATATTAAACCAATCCCTTTTTGTTTTCTATTAAAAACAAATAGCAGAACATGATTCTATCAATTTGCCAATTCAATAATTGGCAAATTGATAGAGGCCATAAATGCCTTTACTGTAAGGCTATACATGTCACAATCAGCTGCTGCCTGCTGGTTATTAGAACGAAATAATGATGTTTCTCTGTCTCTGTCATTTACTCTGATAAGCAGTTTAAATCTGTGCATTGATTGAGTGCTCTCTGTCACTGCACTGTAAAAAATTTTCACAGATCTTTCTTTCAACTCAAATTTCTAGTTTAAATGAACTCAAAAGGTTAAGGCAACCAGGTTAGGCTAATTGCTTTAAGTTAAACCAACAAGTTTTTAGTGGGATTGTGTCTTTAATAATTTCTGTGCATGATGTTAATCTAATACCAAATCCAGAATAATACATCTAAAGTAGGCCATGTCTTCACATTACATTTTCCCTGCAGGAAAACAATAGTGATGAGGTTTGAACAGCAAAAACTTTACAGTGGATGGGAAACTGTCTCGTATTGCTTTTGCATCACATTATGTAAATGCCATTTATAACAATGAACTGCAGATGAAGATATCATGACAATCTATAGGCTAGATAAACACACAGCTTGTCCTCTGCTTCTGATGCTGTGGACTGAAGAACATGCTGAATGTCTAAAAGACGAGGGGGAAGCCATAATGTACCTAATGTTATTGTGGCTCAGTGGTAGAGCATTGCGTTAGCAGCGCAAAGGTTGTGGGTTAAATTCCCAGGGAACACACATACTGATAAAAAACGTATAGCCTGAATGCACTGTAAGTCGCTTTGGATAAAAGCGTCTGATAAATGTATTTATTTATTTAAATTTAGAAGCCGAAGGATGCTGCCATTTTCATATGAGATTTAAAGGGGACTGAGGCGATCTCAAATTCGTGTACAGATTACGGAGCTAATCAGTTTTTTAAGAGGGCTGAGTAGAAAAATGGCCTAGTGATGCCCATGGTACCGGCAACATGTGAGATTAGGTGGTTAGTAGTAGAGTAGGTGTGGGGGAGGGGTTAGGATTAAGGGTGGGGTTTGGATTAGGCAATCAGGTATAGCGACTTCAACAAAGGGGGTAATAATTTGGCAGGGGGTTGAAGCTGGGCACAACACTGGTACTGTGTACTGTACACTACCATTTCATAACCGGCCCACTTTGAGCACTGCATTACAGTACTGTTTGGGGTATTTTTTTTTCCATGAAATTAATACTTTTATTCAGCAAGGATTGACAAATGTGTCATGAACACCAAATCAGCATATGTGACCCTCGAGCACAAAAGCAGTCATAAGTAGCATGGATATATTTGTAGCAACAGGCAACAATACATTGTATGGGTCAAAATTATCAATTTTTCTTTTATGCCAAAAATCATTAGGATATTAAATAAAGATCATGTTCCATGAAGATATTTTGTAAATTTCCTATCATAAATATATCAAAACTTAATTTTTGATTAGTAATATGTATTGCTAAGAACTTCATTTGGACAACTTTAAAGGCAATTTTTTGCACCCTCAGATTCCAGATTTTCAAATAGTTGTATCAAAGCCAAATATTATCCTATCCTAACAAACCACACATCAATTGAAACCTTATTTATTCAGCTTTCGGATGATGCATAAATCTCAATTTCAAAAAATTGACCCTTATGACTGGTTTTGTGGTCCAAGGTCACATATTAGAATGATTTCTGAAGGATCATGTGACACTGAAGACTGGAGTAATGACTGCTGAAAAATCAAATTGAAATGAAATTTATTGCATTTTAAATTATATTACAATTTTAAATTGTAATAATATTTCATATTACTAATATTGCTGTTTCTACTGTCTATCTGATCAAATAAATGCAGCCTTGGTGAGCATTTTTTTAAAGAAGAGATTCTTTAAAAAAAATAAAATAAAAATGTTTTAACTCTAAGCCTTTGAACGGTAGTGTATATTGAGTAGAATCATTGGAATGTTTTGGCAGACTGAAAGAGGGGCAGCCTTTGCTGTGATGCTTATGTGAGTGACACGTGTTTGTGTTGCTGTCTGAGGAGTGTTTATGGCAGATTGGATTGGCAAATTCTGTGAAACACTGGGTGTTTGTGCCATTAATCATAATTTATGTTTCCTTGACTTTCAGACCTTCTTGGACTATAAAATCACACGCATACACACTAAAATACTGCTTCTGGGAGGTTTTTATGATTGAACAAACCAACCAACTTACATAATTATCTCTGGTTAATATGGATTAGAGTGGAATGTTGGAAGGCCACCGCAGACACATACATAAACACTCTTCAAGAGATGATTTTGATCTTCATTGATTTATTGTAGGTGTATTGTATTGTACCCCTGAACAGTGTAGACTCTTTGCACTGATATGACCTTAAGGTGGGAGAAACTCAAAAGAGATTACGATGATGATTATGGTAATAATAACAATAATAATAATGGTCTCAGCCACAGGCGATATCTCTGACTATCGTCGATACACGATGATATTGTCTATCAGCACAACCCTAATACATACACACTAGGCATGGGCCGGTATGAGATTTTGACAGTATGATAATCTTAAGGAAAAATATCACGGTTTCACTGTATCACACAGTATTGTCGTTACAGCTCTAAAATGTGTTGACTGAGTAAAAAAAAACAAAAAACTTTTTTCCGCTGAACACAATATATTTTGTTTTTGAGCAACATACAGAATATTAGGAACAGTAGAATTTGTTTATTTTTGCTTTGATTTATTTCCTAAAAAGAAGAAAAATAAAGACTGACATCTTTATTTAACCTAAATCTGTAATTACAATGATTTAATTTTAGTTATATAATTCATATACATATAATTTCATATCATTTAGTTATATAATTTCATATACATAATTTGATTTAATAATAACCCAATTTGAAGCAAAAACAGAATGTTCTGGCTAGTTTTGTGAAATTATACTACATGCCTGAAGGAAGCAAACAGCAGATGCTCTGAATGAGATGCAGATTCACTCTCTGACAGCAGGAGGCGCTTCACCAGATACAGCGTTTCCTTGGTTACCGCTGTAAACAAAGCAGCGCTGCTTTAATATGAATTATACATAGACGAGATTAAAAGAAAACTTTTCTAAAAACTTTTTCAACTTTTCTGAAGACAGTCAGTTCCCCTCAGAAACACATTAATATAAACCCCCAAATCAATATTGAGGATTTTCTTCCAATAGTGTGTGCATCACGAACAGTGAGTGATCTGCCTGCTACAGTATTTTTCATTTTGAAAAACGATTGCATTGCAACGCAGTTTGTGCAAGTCCAGAACAGAGACGAGTTGCAATAAGACAAAAAACGTCCGGTTGCCGATCGCGTAAGTTTGGCCAACCTACACACACGTGACTGACCGCTCACTCGCACCAACAGGAGGAGGAGGGGCCGTGCTACTCTCTACACTGCATTCAACCTGAGGGATTCCTACACTTATAACAGAAAATATTAGCGGTTTTGAAACCGTGAATTTTTCAAATCGCGGTATACCTTGAAACCGGTAATCGGCCCATGCCTAACACACACACACACACACACATATATATATATATATATATATATATATATATTAGGCTTGCTGCGATAGTCGGTGTTACTAGTGTTAATCCACGGTGTTAAATGAGACAAAGCTATAGGAGCAGCACGTTATAGTTTTGCCAGATGCATATGACAGTCACACTGGAGCAATTACACATGTGAAGACAGAGAGTTCAGCTACTGTATGCACTGACGTAAACTCTGCACACATTGATCTTAAACAGATTCCCCATAGAAACACCTTTACTTCACAGTCTTTGCGGTTCATAATCACAATCATAAGAAGTGTGAGCAATGTTATATAAAAGCAGACGCACAAACAAGCGTGTAATCCTCATTTAGATGTCAGTCTCTGCCGAGCTTCACTTATGTACGTGTGATTTTTGGCAGGTCCCATCTTTGTGCTCTTATACAGCCTGCTTTCAGCGGCCAGCTAAAGAAACAATTCAAATTTTTATTTCATTTATTCGTCTCACTCTCCCCCGGCTGACAGATTTACATGGTGACTCTCTTAAACTCAGTGGTGGACGAAGTACGCCAATCAAGTACTTGAGAAAAAGTACAGATCCATATAATAAAATAGCGTGTAATCCTCATTTAGATGTCAGTCTCTGCCGAGCTTCACTTATGTACATTGTGATTTTTGGCAGGTCCCATCTTTGTGCTCTTATACAGCCTGCTTTCAGCGGCCAGCTAAAGAAACAATTCAAATTTTTATTTCATTTATTCGTCTCACTCTCCCCCGGCTGACAGATTTACATGGTGACTCTCTTAAACTCAGTGGTGGACGAAGTACGCCAATCAAGTACTTGAGAAAAAGTACAGATCCATATAATAAAATATTACTCCAGTAAAAGTACTCAGTTTTCAATTTTATTCGAGTGAAAGTACAAAAGTACTTGATTTTTTTTATGTACTAAAGTAAAAAGTACAGATAGATGAATGTTTATTTTGCAGTTTTATATAGGTTACTTTTATCATTTAATTTTATATTAGCATATATTTTTTATAAACCTACTGCTCAAAATACCTGGGATTTTCCCAAAATAACCAATAAGGAAAAAATGAATATAATAAGGAAAATATAATTAGATTTTCATAATGATTTTTTTCTTCTCAAACCTTGTCTGTGGTGTAAAAACACCCCTGGCCAAATGCCCCCAGAGGCCATCACTTCCCAC
>NW_015505194.1:1533879-1554108 GCF_001515645.1 Sinocyclocheilus grahami
TTGAATAAAAATATTTGGACTTTATTTTTTATTTTAATTACCTCAATTTAGCACCAGCAAGCTTGTTAGCTAGACAGTTAGCATCAGCTAACATTGACTTATTTTCAGCATGGTTATGAATAAACATTTATATTTGCCTACTCGGCTAGTTGATCCAGATACATAGTAACTTAGGCTATGTGTGCTGACAAACCATATAAAAACAGACGTCACATAGGGCTAAATGCATAGCATTTTAGTAAAACTGCTTACGTTACAGCACCGGGGAAGATGAACGTGCATGAGTTATTTTATTTAATCTGTGTTATTTTAATGTTATTTTACCTAAAACATAGAGACTCTGATGTTAATATGTCTGCATTCAAGCATTTCAGTGGGCTTAAAAAGATCACCCTTTACAGTAGATTTAGTTCACAAAAAACTGACAGCTTTGACCTAAATATGATTAGTAACTTACTTTTAACAGCATCAAACGCACGCGCTCACAAGATCTCCCGGTTCTTACTTGAGAATTCAGTTTACTGGAGACTTGCACTAAATGGATCATTTGAATCCGTGAGTTGTCGACTTGAGAACAGCTGCAATCGGATCGTTCCAATTCGTGAATGAATCGTTTGGTGCGATTTGCGAACCGATTTAACGGGTTCATTGAAAAGAATCAGTTCGTTCATGAATCAGACACCACTTCTGCATCTCGGAGCACGTGATATGTCATAAGGAGTAACGATAAGTTTAATGAATTGTAGTGAAGTAAAAAGTACGATCTTATGCTTTGGAATGTAGTGAAGTAAAAGTTACTCAAAATAAAACTACTCTAGTAAAGTACAGATACTTGAAAAATGTACATAAGTAGAGTAACAAAGTAAAACTACTTTGTTACTGTCCACCACTGCTTAAACTCACAGGCCAACTCCTCCAGAGTGGTGCAGGTGGGAGCTTTTGCAGCAGGAAATGAGTGTGCTGAGCTGTCAGTCATATTTTGCTGGGCATTTAATGTAAACAGTGTAAATTGTTAGTGGGCGTACAGTTGTCAGATTGCCAACTTGTTTAGTGAGTATTGAAATCCCACATTACTGAATAGTATCCTATGAGAGTGGAAAAACAGAAAGTGGTTTATAGACTGAATGGACTGAACAGCAGACAATGTGGATCTATGATTTGTTTTTTGAACTTTCAGTGAAATATGTACATGGACAGAGGGTGGCTTGCTTGCCAAAGGAGTTTCCTGAAAGTTTGACTAGGACAAATAGCCTTTGTAAGATCAGAACTCCCATAATTTTCTCTTCATTTCACATGGCTTCTTTCTTTTTATTTATATATTCTTTTATTAATAAAATGTGTAAATGTAATGATATTCTATGTGAAAGCTACATTCATATAGGCTCATTTAGTGCATTTGGTTTCGAACAAATCCAAACCTGAAGTCAAGTGTTAAGATGTGAGAGTCTCAATTTATCACTGACAATATCAACTTCTCATTGAAAAGACATGCCTCTACCTACATTTTTGCAAACCTCAAAAAATATACCTATATTAACGTATGATTCACTGCAGTTTCCAACCGAAATGACCACTAGTGGTTGTAAACACCAACAACTTGTATTCCTTTCCAAACTATTTATGATTACAGGGGCAGATCATTAATTAATAAAGACTTATTTTCAAACACTTGTACCATAGTGCATGATTTGTAAGGTATTACATTTTGAGATTTGCGTTACATAACCACTGGTTATTAACCAGCTCCATATTTATGGCTTTTCTGATACAGCATTGCACCTATGATGCAGAATGCTCGGATTTGAGTCAGGTGAAACATGAGATATGATAAAAGAGCTTGTAGAAGCGAAAGACTTGTAGAAGCAAGCTAAAATGGCACTGTAAATATGTTTTTATCAAATGTTTGCTTTTGTTAACACTCTCAGTTAAGTTTAGTGTAGGTGATATGTTTTTTTCAAACGAGATAGAGCAATACCTTTTAGCGACAACAGCCAACATAATAAAACACTGACAGATTCACGTCCATCTGTTTCAAACAGAATGCTCTTTTAATGCTGAATCACTGGCCTTGCAAAAGGTAAAGTAATATCATTTTGCAGAAATGTTGCCATGTATCAGCTGAAGTATGTGTGTCTGTCCCTAATGATTAATAAAACCCCAAAGTCGTTAAAGATGAATTCTCCAAGTCAAATATAGAATTGTTTCAAATGAAAGCAGCTACACCCTAATTTCTCTGTATTGGAAACTTTTTTACTGTAATTATACTCTACTCTTGACTATTCAATGGCAAAACTGTCCACTTTGAACACTAATTCTAGCCATTTGTGATCTTAAGTCAAATTTGGAAAATGTGATGAAATATGTTTCGCAGTGACTCACTGACAACATTTGAAACAGAAGAAGCAGTGTTGTGATTCTGTACAGCTCTCTTTGGTATGTCTTTTGGAGCTCAGCTCAAGTGCTCCTGTTGCTCCTGCCGTTGCTGTGTTGAGTTCGGAGAGGAAGTCCCATATTTTGGCAGTGGTATGTCAGCGAGGATCTTTTGGGTGAGGGGGATGAGCTAGGTGTGGTATTTCACATCTGCATGGACTCCCTCTCGGAGAAGAACATCTCGCAAATCTGTAAAAACACATTTCAAACTGTGATTCTCTCACTCGAAACACATGTTGAGGAAGTCGCATTAGAGTTAATGATAATAATGCATCAACTTTTAAGGTAGCCAGATCTCCACAGTGTTTTGTACTAAGAAGTTTGTGCCTTTTGCCCAACTATTTTTCTTGCAAAAGGTTGATGAGGGCACAGCTGCTGGCATCTGCACAAACGTGTGGGTGGCTCAGTCAGTGGTACTCTGGGTGGGGCACATTTACCAGTGCCATTAACACAGCAATTGAAGAGCATTCCTGAAAACTTGCTTGTTTGGAGTGGAGATTCATTCCTAACATCTCTTGTCATTCCTGGTCCCCAGGAACCTAAGATCCTTTTTGTGTTGTGTGTCATGTTTCTTGTCAGCCGTTTTCTCTTCAGGGATTTTCTATTTTTCTTTAAGGGGCATTTAGATTTTAAGTGCCAAATTTTACACTTAATTTTGACTGAGTTGTTGATCTCCTTGATGCAATACTGAATCTCTTCTACCACAAGATGGAGAACATTCCACAAGTTATGTCATCGTCAGATCTTTCCATCTTCATCCTGAGAACATAATCCACAATCTGCCTTCCAACAAGTGTTTCCATTTGAGCCTGTCTTTCTTTGTTAATGCTATTTATAGGAGCCAGACAAAGGTGTTTTATGTTGCCATCTTCAGATATGTCTAATTGCTCAGCAAAATGGTTATGAAGATGAAGTGCTCTGGCAGATCACTATATCTTGTTTGGAAGGGCCGTCTGCCCTGCTTTACAGTTTGCAAGCCAGCTCCGTTTTACTAATTTACTGCTTGTGAAAGAACAGAAGTACCCGCTCTAAAATAGCAACCTTAAATATATGCTGGGCAGATAGGGCAGCCATGCCCGACCCGTTGTGTGTAACCGCTCTGCGCTTCTCGGGCAATGTGTACGTGTATGTGTCTGGGTCGTGTGTGCACACCGCTGAGCTTTCATGTTTTATGTAGGCCAAGATATGTAAGTGGTAAGTTGGTTTCAGTTTTTCCACAGTGCCAGCTTATGTCCAAAGTCATTTGGTTCAATCATTGCTGTCACTTCCTACATGCCACGTGTTTACCTTGTTCACTGATTCTCAGTTGGTAGGTCTTTTCTGTTCTGACAGGGTCACGGACAGCTAGGTAAAAACAATGCTAAATGCAAATAATGAAATGTTATTTAATAATGCATGATTATTATTTAAAATGAGGGGGAAAAAGCAATGCCCTTCCAAAGTTGGGGTCGGTAAGATTTTTTTAAATGTTTTTGAAAGAAGTCTCTTAGCTCACCAAGGCTGCATTTATTTGATCAGAAATGCAGTAAAAATAATAATATTGTGAAATTTTCTTACAATATAAAATAGCCATTTAACATGTAATTTTTTCCTCTGATGGCAAAGCTGAATATGCTGATGTGCTCAACAGTTTTGTGGAAGCTGTGATGCATTTTTTTCAGGATTCTTTGATGAAAATTTAAAAAAGCATTTAAAAAATAGAAATCTTTACTGTTTGGTTGATTATTCTGAACAATTCAAGGAGTCCTTGTTGGATAAAATGTATTAATTAAAAAAAAATAATTTCTTAAAAAAATAAATAACTCGACCTCATGCTTGTTGGTCTTTAAAGAGTCTACTAAACCTTGGCATCTGTCATTACTTTTAACGACATGTCAAGTCCTTGGGTTTTGTCAGTGGCTATTTCCGGCAGCTTGTAAGGGACAGCACCGTTAACATTGTTCATATACAGGGGTTGGACAACTAGCACAATAGGGAATGGCATGGTATTGCAGCCCAAACCATCACTGATCCACCCCTGTGGCACTTTACTCTGGGCACACAGCCATCCTAGTTGTAAGACTCTTTAAGGCTTCTCCACACAGTAACTCTCCTGGATGTGAGAAAGTGAAGGTGGACTCATCAGAGAACAACACATGTTTCATATTGTCCCAGATTTGTGCTGCTGGCACCACTGAAAACAACAGCATTGGCATAAGTGACCAAAGGTTTGGCTATAACAGCCTGACCATGAATATTGACCCCGTGTAACTCCCGATTAACAATTTTGGTGGAAACTGGAGAGTCAAGCTGCACATTTAATTCTGCAGTTGGGCAGCTGTGGTTTTATGTTTTTTGTATCCAGTCCGGGTTAGTACCCAGACATCCCTTTCAGACAGCTTCCTCTTGCGTCATCAGTTACTCTTGTTGGATGTGGTTCATACTTTGTGCTGGCATGCCGATATTACCCTGGATACTGTGGCTCTCAATACACCACAAAGACTTACTGTCCTGGTCACAGATGTGCCAGCGAGACACGCACCAACAATTTTCTCTATTTTGAATTTTATGTACAGCTTTGCAATTCCTCTTCTAATTCAACCTTCAGTCCTGTGGTTTGTCTGAATTTCAGAAATGTTGATTTGCATTACAAGCAAATGTGCAATTAACATTTCTGTTCATGTGATGGTGCTGTTCTTGATGTGATTTTTTTTCTGAAGAAAGATAAACGTGTAAAATGACAATTTTTACCTGAGTTTCGGAGCCAGATTACAGGCGGGGGGCAGTAAAAATGACTATAGAAAGATGGCAACATCAATAGATTATTTTTACACAGAGATTGGTAGGTCAGTTAGTAAAATCTGTTGACTTTAGCAATCTTTGTTGCATTATACGCTAATTTTTAAGGCTCTATATGGTTCCATTCCAGCAATTTTGGAATCTCAACATAGCTCCAGGAGTAAATTGCTGAATTGTAATTTACACATTTTCAGTGGTCAAAAACCACTGAAAAAAATGTGGGTCACTTTGCATCAGCTGATTCTTTTTTCTTTTTTTTTTTAAAGAGGAAGGTCTGAAAAACAAATAATGTTGAAACTAGAAAATAGGGTAACACTTTACTTGAAGGGGTGTGCATAAGACTGACATGACACCTTCATAATCATGGCATGACACATGTAATGAATATGAAGGAGGTTTTATGCATGTTTATGACAACTGTCATTAAGTGTAATTCGCTCAGTTATGTCATTTTTAATGCAAATATGACATTATTTGACCTAACCCTACCCCTACCCTTACCCCTAACCATAGCCCATAACAAAGACATCTCAAACAATGTCATCTTTGCATTAAAAATTACATAACTGAGCGAATGACACTTAATGACAGTTGTCATAAACATGCATAAAAAACCTTCATATTCATGATATGTGTCATGTCATAATTATGTAGGTGTCATGTCATGATTATGAAGGTGTCATGTCAGTCTTATGCACACCCCTTCAAGTAAAGTGTAACCGAAAATAGAAATGTATCTTGTTTCCCTATATCAAAATAATTGTATAGAAGATACCTGTCTGAGTGCCATTTAATATTCATTTTCCAAAGATTGCATGTCTGTAACTCAAAAAGTATTACAGATATCTCAATATGATTTTCAGATTCTGGTTCTTAATAAACTTTTGTTTTGGAATTTTCATTTTCAAGGCCCTATATCATTTAGCTGATTTGACATGGAATGACCCTATATTTCTGCACATACTCTGATATTGAGCAATATTGATTACGTGGAACACTTACCACAGCAGATGAAGATTATTAAACACCACAAAATATCTTACATCTTATCAAGGATAATCTTGCCTTCACATATTTGCAAGCTCAAGTTGCACAAGCCTGCATGTTTTTATGTGGTAGTATTGAGTGAGTGTCTGTCAGTTTAAATTCAGTGTTAATGTCTTTCATCTCTGAATCCTTTGTGTTCCTCATTTAATGAATCTGAAATCACTGCACATTCTAGCATGCTTTGAAGTGTCACTGCTCGCCTCATCTTTTCATGTCACTGCACTTAATTCATGCAGTAGAGCTGTTCAGTTTGTAGGCCTAAAACCTGTTCCATTGGGAATTTCATGAGGAATTTTAAAAATAGTGATTTCTGTCCCCCCCCCCCCACCCCCAGCAAAATGAGTTACATACTGTACTGTATAGTCATACCTAAAACATGAATGTCGAAGCCACTGTGTTGTTTTAAAAATGTAAGATGCTATCAAGTTACATGAGGGCTACAGTGGTTGTCCGATTCGTCAAGCACATAAACTTACATACATGTGGTAGGATCTTCAATTATTATTAACCACAGACCATATTTTACCCATAAATCAAAAACTTTTCTGAAAACCCATTAGAAGTTCTAGAGGGACTCCATGATGAATTTCACATTCTAACGAATTGACATTGACTAAACAGCTCTATTAATTTCATCTCATAGCAATTACGCTAAGCTTTAATAAACACTATACATTTACTATACAGTGGGTACGGAAAGTATTCAGACCCCCTTAAATTTTTCACTCTTTGTTATATTGCAGCCATTTGCTAAAATCATTTAAGTTAATTTTTTTTCCTCATTAATGTACACACAGCACCCCATATTGACAGTAAAACACAGAATTGTTGACATTTTTGCAGATTTATTAAAAAAGAAAAACTGAAATATCACATGGTCCTAAGTATTCAGACCCTTTGCTGTGACACTCATATATTTAACTCAGGTGATCTCCATTTCTTCTGATCATCCTTGAGATGGTTCTACTCCTTCATTTGAGTCCAGCTGTGTTTGATTATACTGATTGGACTTGATTAGGAAAGCCACACACCTGTCTATATAAGACCTTACAGCTCACAGTGCATGTCAGAGCAAAAAGATCTGTGTGGTCGCTCATCCGAAGCGCGTGAACCTGCGTCTCAGAACGCACACAAATATTAAGCTCTCTGTGAAGTATTATGTCAAAATGCCCATCTTGGTGAGTATCCTAGCAGACATAGTCGGCTGAACGTACAGTATCAGTGCACTGGATCAGTGCGTTCTCTTAAAGTGACAGCACTTTCTTAATGTTAATCAAACAGCAACAACACGGAAATCTCTCACTGCTCTTGATTGAATAACTTTTGTAACTTTAATAAGGATTAATCTTTAATTTATACAGTCAAATATGCAATGTTATTTTACATTTGATTTATTCAATTTCTGTACCTAAAAACTATGTTAGACCTACCCAAAAAAACTGAAAAGCACTGTTTATTTTATTTGTATCTTTTTTCATTGTTTATTTATTTGTGCTGTTGCTTGTAGTTAGATTATTTGTTCTTATTTTCTTTATTTTTATTTGACAAAATAGTTTTTCCCCTCAACATAGCACATACCGAACCGAAACCGTGACTCTAAAACCGTGATACAAACCAAACCATGAGTAAGTTGAACCGTTGCACCCCTAATGCTGTATATGTGTAATCATAAAACTTGTAATTTGTTATTAGTAATTAGTTATGAGCTAATTATGTTGTTCATAAAAGTCCTATTTCTGCAATGAACTAGTGCAATTTGACCATGTTTGAATGTGTGTAAATCAGTTGACAGGACATGTCAACATTTTTTGTTTCTTTGGTGTTTATACATTCTCTTCCTAACATGTCTGCTTTTTATATTTCTGCAATGAACTAGTGCAATTTGACCATGTTTGAATGTGTGTAAATCAGTTGACAGGACATGTCTACAAAAATAAAAAAAATTGTGTATCAGAAAGTGTTTGTAGTGTATGGAATTTTGTGTGGGGGGGGGAACACTACTCTTGGACTTCTGGCATGAATGTACAAGAACAGGGATGTGATTAATGAACGTAGGAATGAAGTGAATCAGACAGTATTAAGAATGAAATGCTTGAATGGAAGGGGTGACAGATATTTCCATACATAAGGAAATCGTGCCTTGATGAGAACATTTTTTGTTTCTTTGGTGTTTATACATTCTCTTCCTAACATGTCTGCTTTTTTTTGTCTGTGTTTTCTTCTGCTCGATCCAAGTCATACCCTTTACTTTCTCTCTCTATGTGTCTTTCTCCACCTTTCATATGATTTTTAATGGCCTGTGTTGATGCTCTGATGGTGTGCTGTTGGGTAAAAATGTAAAAGTTATTGTCTATCACCAGACGTATATGAGCTGTGACTTCAACATAGTTACACTCCCCCCTCCATAAATAGTTTTGACAACATCTCCATAAAGACTCTTTTACAGGGCTTAATAGCTTCACAATTAAGCATTACTCTGTCCTCCCTAACACAGCGGTTAGAGATAAAAGAGGGGTCCCCAGATCCCAAACCACCCACAGCCAGTCTCATCTCCAGAACCGCAGGCTGTTTCGCCCTCTGTTTTTTTTTTTTAATTTGGGCTGTAAAAATGCCAAGTAAGATAAGCCCTTGTTTATGACTCCATATCCGACGCTGCGCCAAGTCAAGTAGCAAAGAATGTGGGGCGGTCTGCACTGTTTTTGGCTTTTCAAATAAAGCTTTATTTTATTGTGATTTCTTCATGCTTGTTTGTTTCCCTCTGGAAGCAACAGCTTTAGTTTCATCTGGACTTGTAATGTTATATTACTTGCATTGGGTTGGATGTGTGCCTAGTGGAGACATTTTGGTGACTATTCTTAGTAGTTTTTGGTTGTTTGTTTCATTTTGCAGTATTTTATGTTTTAGTTTAAAGCTTATTATTGGCATATTTCCTACTTAATTTATATCATTTGTTTCATCACAAATCCAATCATGATCCTTTACAGTAGGATGAACAGATCCATACTAAATATGTGCTATTTTGGGTATCATGTATGTACAGTATAAGGAACGTAAGTAACAATTAAAAAGTAGTGCAAATAGGCCTAGTACAACAATAATGGAATTGGAACTCGGTTAGACCTGAAAATTAACTGGGAATTTGTGGTTACTGTATACTTTGTAAAATATTCTTTAGCTTTCATTGATTTAGTTGTTTTCTTATGTAGTTGGTCCTCAGTTTTTGTGTGGTGGCCAAACCTCAGACAAAGGTATGATTTGGAGGGGAAAAAAATTGGATCAAATGAAGGTTTGTAAGTTTTTACTTTTCTTTAATCATCGACTACATCCATACATTCTGGTACCGATCCAGAGGTATGTTGAGTTAAATGCTAAATGAGAGTAAGTCACATTTGACAGTCTGCCAGTATACTCGGGGACTTTATAAACCTGCTCATTAACTTGTAATCCTGCTTTCAGGTCCAGTACAGTCCTGTTACAGCGGCTGGACTTGAACATCCTCTGTGCTTTGGTCCAAAATGAACTTTTGTCGTCAGGAAAAAAGTAGCTTTCTGTTCCAAGAAAAAGAGATTTTGAACAGAGGATGAACTTCAGCCTAGAAAGGTGCAGTGAAGTTGGAGAAGCTGTGTTCCAATTTGTTCTGACCCTGAGGTCTCAGATCTCTAGAGAGCTTCTCACCGCTGTTGGCCTCTTCATCTTTCATTATCTTACCTGGGTCATGGGAAGTTCGGAGCTTTTAAGCAGGTCATTTAAGATACTATGCTAAACTTTCATTAAGGTAAATAAATGAAATGGTAAAATAGGAATGAAACACTAGAAATACAATAAGAAAAAGTAATAGAGGGAGGCTTTATAATTTGTATTACAACAGTTCCAGTCCTTTTAGTTTTTGAATTTATGAGCTAGATGGCCATAATTTGTTTGAAAATTGTATATATTGATATTAACTTATTGATATTACTATATAAAAGCGACATCACACTTAAATTCAAACTAAATATGTGATTATCTATTATTGATATTCACAACAACTTTATTGATATTCAGTTTAGCTCATGTGGTTTTTATTTATGTGGTTTTTATTTACACATTTATGTATATTTTGCAAAATACAGTTACCATTTTATTCCTTGAAGCAGATGCAGGGTTTCTAGAAAGAGCTGATAACCATATATTTACAGGGGAAGTTGTTTCCTGGCTTTTTGATATGTGCTGACAAAATCGGAAAGTGTTGTCTGTTGATCATTAAAACGTCATCAAAGTTCCTGATAAGTTTTCTGTTACTAGTTGTGGATTACACTTCCTGTTATGACCTACCTTTACTCTTTCCCTGAAACTACAAACATCAGGACAGATGTGCCTCTACCTGAAGTTCTAGTAGCAGTTGGGAGGCTTTTCCTCTGTTTGTATCCAAGTTTCAGGTGTTTTATCTGAGAGTGAGATTACGCTAGTCAGATTCACTTCACTTTTAGCAATAGTTTACTGTGAACAAAAAGTTTCCTGGATGGTGTAGTAGCATTTGCATCTAAGAGCAGGTGGACAGTATGTTTTTAGCTCAGGCTGTGCAAATGTATACAGTAAATGTGTGGAGATTAATATGTGTGGTTAAATTTTGTGTTTCAGCTTAAAGGGAACATCAGATGCCCATTTTCCTGTAGGGTCTTCATGAAATGTCTGTAATATACTTTAGTTAAAATTGACCAATGGTCGTTTAAAACAACAACATTTTTGCCAAAAAAAGTATTTTCATAGCGACCCATTTTGGTGCATGTCTCTTTAAATGCTAATGAGCTCAGCTCACCCCACCCCTCTCTTCCGTGGAAGAGGAAAGGCGATTTGCAAATAATCATAAAAAATATAAAGTATGAGACTTTCTTCTTCTGGAGATGCAGCTGGATCATGAAAAGTGGGTACTGATCCATCCTTGAGTTTGATCTTTTTCGCAAAACCTGCCTTGAATTGTCCCTCGTTCAGAAAGCAGTCTGGAGTAAAATGATTTGAACAGACATAAACAAATTTAGGTGTATTTGGTGGCACATTCCCATCAAAAAAAATTTAATCTGCGTCTTCAGTGGACAACAACTTTATTGATATTCAGTTTTGCTCATGTGGTTTTTATTTATGTGGTTTTTATTTACACATTTATGTATATTTTGCAAAATACAGTTACCATTTTATTCCTTGAAGCAGATGCAGGGTTTCTAGAAAGAGCTGATAACCATATATTTACAGGGGAAGTGGTTTCCTGGCTTTCTGATATGTGCTGACAAAATCGGAAAGTGTTGTCTGTTGATCATTAAAACGTCATCAAAGTTCCTGATAAGTTTTCTGTTACTAGTTGTGGATTACACTTCCTGTTATGACCTACCTTTACTCTTTCCCTGAAACTAGGGGGGATTAAAAAAAAGAGTGCATTTTTTTTATCGTTGTAGGGTGGTTGTATCCCACACATTGCTAAGACACATTTATATGCACCATGTAAAAGTGAATTTTGCATCTGATGTCCCCTTTAATATTAGGCAAAATCCCATTTGTTTTCTCTATAAAGTCTGACTCATAAAAGCCATTAAGTACACTGTCTTGTCCTACAAATTATATACTGGAATATAATACCAATATTCTAATCTGAAGAATAATAAGTGTGTCAAAGACCCAAACCAGCGATTAGACAAGGGGTCTTTGCTGAATCAGGAGGGCTGTAAAGAACTACTGAAGACTATTTTTGAGTGTCTAGAAGCTTCAGCCAATCCAAGAATAGTAAAGAGTCCAGTTTATTGAAGACCATAGCAGCTTTCACATCACTGAAAGGGAGAGACTCGAGGCTCAAGTTCAATCATTTTTAGGTATTTTTAGATGACCCTTTGTTTTTCAGGTTGTATTATGTGTGGTTAAATTTAGTGTTTCAGCTTAAAGGGAACATCAGATGCCCATTTTCCTGTAGGGTCTTCATGAAATGTCTGTAATATACTTTGGTTAAAATTGACCAATGGTCGTTTAAAACAACAACATTTTTGCCAAAAAAAGTATTTTCATAGCGACCCATTTTGGTGCATGTCTCTTTAAATGCTAATGAGCTCAGCTCACCCCGCCCCTCTCTTCCTTGGAAGAGGAAAGGCGATTTGCAAATAATCATAAAAAATATAAAGTATGAGACTTTCTTCTTCTGGAGATGCAGCTGGATCATGAAAAGTGGGTACTGATCCATCCTTGAGTTTGATCTTTTTCGCAAAACCTGCCTTGAATTGTCCCTCGTTCAGAAAGCAGTCTGGAGTAAAATGATTTGAACAGACATAAACAAATTTAGGTGTATTTGGTGGCACATTCCCATCAAAAAAAATTTAATCTGCGTCTTCAGTGGCTCTCATGTCGAGAGAAAATTAAGACTCTTATGTTCACTTTTACATCCAACTACAAAACACCTGCATTACTTACAAGACATTGTTGTCGCTACAGCTGCTCAAGCGCGGAGAAGCTCAGCGTACAACTGGCTGAGGGCCCTCAGCGGGTGTGGGCGGTGCTTGAACAATATGACGTCATATTGCTCTGAAAATCAAAATGGCTTGATTATGAGACTGTTTAATTTTTTGGGGGATTAAAAAAAAGAGTGCATTTTTTTTATCGTTGTAGGGTGGTTGTATCCCACACATTGCTAAGACACATTTATATGCACCATGTAAAAGTGAATTTTGCATCTGATGTCCCCTTTAATATTAGGCAAAATCCCATTTGTTTTCTCTATAAAGTCTGACTCTTAAAAGCCATTAAGTACACTGTCTTGTCCTACAAATTATATACTGGAATATAATACCAATATTCTAATCTGAAGAATAATAAGTGTGTCAAAGACCCAAACCAGCGATTAGACAAGGGGTCTTTGCTGAATCAGGAGGGCTGTAAAGAACTACTGAAGACTATTTTTGAGTGTCTAGAAGCTTCAGCCCATCCAAGAATAGTAAAGAGTCCAGTTTATTGAAGACCATAGCAGCTTTCACATCACTGAAAGGGAGAGACTCGAGGCTCAAGTTCAATCATTTTTAGGTATTTTTAGATGACCCTTTGTTTTTCAGGTTGACATTTGTCAGTCTGCATTTTGGACCCACTTCAGCAACATTGTAGTTCTTTATGCTGCCTATATATTTTTTTAACAATCCTCTGAAGAAATTATTGGCCTGTCACTTTTTAGTCGTGAGTAATGTATAATTATCGTTAGATATGCAAAGGAGAGATGACATTAAAAACAGAGAAATTAAAAATGACAAGGAAGAGTAGGTGAAATGACAGAAGAAAAAGAAGAGAGGGAAGAAGAAATGTAAGGTAAGAAGACACCAGTGCGTGCTTAAAGGGATAGTTCACACTCCACAAAAGAAAATTCTGGCATATATTCACCTTTATATCAGTCCAAACTCTGTAATTTTGCTCTGTGGGTCATAAAAGGAGAACATACTATTCAATATTTTGTGGTTTAAGATTTTAGAATAAAGTCTCTTATGCTCACCAAGGCTGCACTTACTCGATCAAAAATACAGTAAAAACAGTAATATTGTGAAATATTATTACAATTTAAAATAACTGTTGTCTATTTTAATATATTTAAAATGAAATTTATTCCTGTGATTGCAAAGCTGAATTTTCAGCAGTTTTTACTCCAGTCTTCAGTGTCACATGATCCTTCAGAAATCATTATAATATACTGAAATACTATTGAAAGATTTCTTACTATACTACAGAAACATTTCTTACTATATTATTAATATTGAAAACAGTTGATTAATATTTTTGAGGAAACTGTGAAACATTTAAGGATAAAATTCTAAAAGTATTTACCATCAATTTTGACTAATTTAATGTATCCTTGCTGAATAAAAGTATTAATTTCTTTTAAAAATCTTAATGACCCTAAACTTTTGAATGGTAGTGAATCTTTGTGCATATATGATATTACCATACAATGACAGCTCATAGTAGCCATTTCTGTAGAGCTCCACAAAGACAAAACAGCACAATTGTAACGGGGCTGACGAGACGTGAGACGTGCGGATCCATCTGCAAGCTTTATTCAAAGAGACGTGGTATAACAGGCAGGGTCGAACAATGGCAAACAGGTATCAATATTTTGTGGTTTAAGATTTTAGAATAAAGTCTCTTATGCTCACCAAGGCTGCACTTACTCGATCAAAAATACAGTAAAAACAGTAATATTGTGAAATATTATTACAATTTAAAATAACTGTTGTCTATTTTAATATATTTAAAATGAAATTTATTCATGTGATTGCAAAGCTGAATTTTCAGCAGTTTTTACTCCAGTCTTCAGTGTCACATGATCCTTCAGAAATCATTATAATATACTGAAATACTATTGAAAGATTTCTTACTATACTACAGAAACATTTCTTACTATATTATTCATATTGAAAACAGTTGATTAATAGTTTTGAGGAAACTGTGAAACATTTAAGGATAAAATTCTAAAAGTATTTACCGTCAATTTTGACTAATTTAATGTATCCTTGCTGAATAAAAGTATTAATTTCTTTTAAAAATCTTAATGACCCTAAACTTTTGAATGGTAGTGAATCTTTGTGCATATATGATATTACCATACAATGACAGCTCATAGTAGCCATTTCTGTAGAGCTCCACAAATACAAAACAGCACAATTGTAACGGGGCTGACGAGACGTGAGACGTGTGGATCCATCTGCAAGCTTTATTCAAAGAGACGTGGTATAACAGGCAGGGTCGAACAATGGCAAACAGGTATATGGCGGGCAAAAACACAAGAATAGTCCTAGGCCTAGCGTAGGTCCCCAATCGGCAGACAGAATCACAGGGGCAAGACGAGAGGGAGAAATCCAGGAAAAGATCAGATACCGCAGAAACAGGCAAGGCAAAACAAGGAAAACACAGAGACTCGGAAAGGGGTACAGGCTAAACAATACTCAGCAGAGAAAGGTGGTTAGAGTGGGTGTTATATAGTGAGTGAGGTGATTAGAAACAGCTGTGTGCAATCAGTGCAGTGTGCAAATCGTGCAAAGAATGATGGGATATGTAGTCCAGGGTGCTATGCAACAGTTTGTGTAGTGCGAGAGTCAATGTAATGGAAAGGGTGACCTCTGGTGGTGAATAAACGGAAGCCCATGGACCGAATTCGTGAAAACAATAAAATAAAACCATGTCTTGTGTCGTCTTAATCATTTGATAGCTTTGTGTAAAGAACAGACAGAAATTCAAGTCATCATTTACGGATAATTTTCTTTCAACAAGTTAATGCAAGATCCACTGTAACCGGATCATTGAGTCAGTTAGTTGAAATCAGTTAAATGGTTCTTTTTAGCTGGTTCTTTTCAATAAACAATTTGATCTGTTTCACAGATCAGCCTAAATGTTTTGGTCAGCTCACTACTTCAATGATTCATAGCAGTTCTCCAGTTAACAGCCCACAGGAGCGGAAGATCATTGAATGACAACTTAAATTTCAGTCTGTTTCTCACACAGAGCTACTACAGTATATGAGTTCAGAAGAATAGAATATACTGCATGATTCATATGACCACTTTTATGGTGATTTTTTTGGAGCTTAACAGTTGTGGTCACTCTGACCTTTAATTTTATGAAAAAGACCCACATTAAGATTCTTCAAAATATCTAAAAAAAAATCTGAAAAATACATTACGAAGCAAAGAGCACACTGACAACGCGCCAACAGAAAAGACAGAGCAGTACTTTTGGTATGAAACAAAGTGTCAACTTTGAAATTTTGTCAATTAATTCAAATTCAAATTCAAACAATTAATACCGTTTTGTAGCTCTTGAATGTGACAGATTGCTGGAGCCCCTCAGTTCAAGCGGCACGTGAGCTGATCATCTCTTCCTTTTTACTAGTCATCGCTTGAAATAAACATGAATGAATATCAGAAGGTATCTTGTTTCAACCGTGCAAAGACGTCAATACACACCATTTATCAAGTTCAA
Organism: Sinocyclocheilus grahami; assembly: GCF_001515645.1. NCBI lineage: Eukaryota > Metazoa > Chordata > Actinopteri > Cypriniformes > Cyprinidae > Sinocyclocheilus > Sinocyclocheilus grahami. The sequence continues at coordinate 1,550,107 of NW_015505194.1, forward strand.
GTCCACCGACACAATGCAATCGTTAGATGTCCGAACATTGTAACACCGACTACTAACACAAGCCCTAAGATTTAGTTATTTATTTATTATCTAGTTATTTACCAACATTTTACATCTAGGCTGTGCACACTCATAACTTAAAAATGTGACGTTCCCGCGGCTATGATTACAGTACAGTACAAATTTTATTCACTATCCTCAGAACCCTCAGACAATTTGCAATACAGTATTTGCAATGACCATCCCTTGTCCAAAACTGAGCGTATTATCCAAAAGAAAAGTTAAGACCGCTGCGCATTTACACTTGACTGCTTCTCATCCACTCTGCACTGTCTAGTGGGTAGCGCAGCTTCACCACTCAGATTTATCTCCGCACAGCTAATTTAAACAGACTGGGTGCAGATTAATATTTCTGAAATAAATATTTATGTGAAATGCATTAGTTTGCACAGAAGAAAGCCCAATCTAGGACCTGCCGTGTACAATTTAAGAATTGGTACTGCTATAGCAGCAGAGGACTATTATTTTGTTGAACAGAACTGAGGAACAACAGATGACGTCACAAGTTCAGATTTGGTTGACCAATCAGCGGAAAGGGGCGACTCATGACCGCCCACATTTGGAAAACTAATTTTTAAGTCACCTATCCGTTTTCTACCTGTGAACCAAGAAACGAGCTGAAATCTTGTTTTTTAGTTTTTTTAGTTTTTTTTTTAAACAAATGAAAAAACGAAGAAAGGCGCCATTTTCTCATTTCTGCTTATTTCATTTCAAATTGAAAATCAAACTATCAAAACGGACACAGACCCATGCACACTTGTTAATGTTTACTCTGTGCATTCAGTTTAGCAGCTTTAAAGAGGGCAAATGTTATTTTGCATTTTAAACACTTACATAATGTTCTTACTCCATCCATGCAAAAAATTCTGGTCCCTGAATGAGTGCAATTATATAGAGTATTTAATTCAGGTGCTCGGGTAATGTTAATGGTATGATCCATTTCAGGAGTGGCCAAAATTAGAGTCAGAGTATTATCAGAGCTAGAAATTCTTCATATTTACAGGTACTGTGTCATATTACGAGTAGACTCCTTTCTGTGACCCTCAGCATCTTTTTTGATGTGCTTTAGGGGGATCAAGCCTTCTTCAGGGGTGTGAGACCCCCCAAATCCTTCCATAATTCACACCCTGGTTATATATATACTGTATACATATATATATAGAGAGAGAGAGAGTAGGGCTGGGTGATATAGCTAAAAAATGTATCAACGATATAATGTTTCATATCGTTTGGTATCAATAATTATTGACATTTTTTATAATCTTTTTTAAAACAAAGAGCAATAGAAAAAAACGTTTAAATTTAACCACTGTATTTTTAAATTAACCCAATTTATTGAGACAAACAACAAATATTTTTTTGTTTTAACAGTCAAACACAAAATAAAAATTAAACAAATATCGAATTTATAATGTTTTATATGCAGATTAAATAGGTCTGAAGGAAACTTTTGGCTTGTCTCCCGAAGCCACAGGAAGGCGCAATGAGCAAAATAATGCAGCACATTAAATTGCCAACGCAAAGGAAATAACTGTCTATAAAAAGAAAAATGTGCATTACGTCTAAATTAACTCATATAAATAAAACATCATTTCATAAATTGCATAAACAATTATGAACAAAACTGCATCATGTATTTACGCACTGCTTAATACAAAGAGCTGAATCTCGCCCATCACACAGATTGCCTTTAAAAAACGTATGAGATGCGGTGAAACGGAATAAACCTCCACAAATTCGTGATGCATTTTCTAAAAGTTTAAACTGTTTTAACTTTGCATGGCTTTCTATACATCTCTTGTGTGAGACGCGAGTGCAGTCATATTTGTCCGTCTAAAAAATGCGCTGAATATGCGTTCTGTGTAAATGGCTTGATTTCGGTTTTAACCTAATCAAGATCTTCTACGCATTGAGTGGGCTAGACTTATAAAACATTAAAATGCAACAACGTCACTTTCATCATCATCACAGCATCTCGCGCTCCGCTAATGACGCTCCCAGACGCACATCTAACATTTGATTGTACTATTTTTGCATTCAAATTAGGGCTGTGCGATTAATCGAAATCGTCATAAAATCGCGATTTCTAAATAGCTTTATAGCATGATTTTCCACGCCCCCGACCTCCCACAGTATGCTATCCGAACCAATCAGAATGCAGCGCACCTAAATGGAGCACAAGAACAGAACAGACTGGGCGGGCATACAAACGTAACGCCAGGTTCACACACTCCGTCTGTGGTGCGTATTTTTTCCGCGCCCATGTTAACGGATCAGAGCGTTCACACTGCACGCGATTGTGGTCCGGCAGTGCACTCCAGGAGCGGTGCGTCTGCAGCAGTCATGCTGCGATCGTTTCCGCACGGAATCTATTTCTGCTGCACGCTATGAATTAAAGTGGCAGCGTATTATTCGCGGTAAAAATTAACATGGATTGACACGGAAATTTTGTAATTACACCATAAATGCATATAATTAAAGTCTACTGTTTCACAGTCAACACATGGCTTTTTGGCTAGATTTAAAACAAGGACAAATCCACTTTTAGATAAACAAGGCAATAATAGATGGCACTCGTAGTGGTAGTTAAACAAAGTTATATTTATTGAGTTTAAACGTGAATGTCTATGAAATATTGTATTACTGTACTGTGATAAAAGAGAATCACAATGCTGAAAAAGCATTTTCAGAAACAACGTTTGGATTTGAAATCAAAATAATGGATAAATGTTGTATGTGCAGGGGAGGACTTACGGGGCTGGGGGCCCCTGGACTTGAGGTTATGTTTGGGCCCCATACCTATACTACAAATGCCCTCAACTAGAACATTATTATGGAGTAACACAAAATACACACAACAACATTTCACTCCTTAAGCATGCATAACTCGTGCAGTGAAATAACGACGTGATTTGCAGCTGTCGCACTTTTCGTAATGTCATTAGGCTATAGCATTTTATTTTAAAAATTGAGAGCGTCCTTGTGCTAAGTAGGCCTGCCCTCTACTAAAGAGTTTTTCTAGTCAACTAGTCGCACGTTATATTAAATTGATTAATATAATAATATATTAACCATACTTCAATATAGGCTATCGGCAGCCGTAGGCTAGAGCTAATAAATTAGGTTATTAAATAAAAAACTAGCAAAATAGTTGCGTGGTGTCCCCACCACTTTTCAAAGCAAAGTTACGCCACTGCCTCAACGAGAACATTATTATGGAGTAACACAAAAATTTAAATATGCTTTCAGGTTCATATACTGTATACAATTAATAGGCAACATGTCTAGCCTAGTCAACGTTTAGATGTAATATTAAATAGTCATTATAATATAATAAACAGGATGTGATCTCAGTTGAGATCAAAACCCTGAAATAACACTGAGCAGAAAAAAACAAAAAGATGTATTATTATGAAAATGGTCATATCTGTGTCTTTTTGTGTCAGATTCTTAAATGTAATAAATTAAATCTGAATAAAAAAACATGTTGGCTATTAACAATAAAATGAAATCACTATACTATACTATACTATAATCGAAATACACAAATTATGTTAAGTTTAAATACAACATTTTAATGTAGAAATATTAAATGATTGCAAAAATGAAATAATTAGCTACTTTTTAAAATATGAAACTACAACTGCCAGTAGGTGGCAGCAAGTGACTGTCTTAATGAGTGAGTTGAATCCATAAATCAACCGATTTGTTTAAAATGCTAATTCATTTAACTTAGCAAACGACTGTACTTATAGCCTGTTTGAACCATTTACTGGTCCGTGCAATGTTGAGAAACAAAACACTGTGTTGCTCGGAGACGCATTGATTGGGCAAAACAGAATTTTGTGTCTGTGTTTATTGTACATTTGCCATCGTGCAGATATTCAGAAAAACAGGACTCTAGTTTGTGTGATAGGCTAACTCCTATATCGTAGGCATTCA
>NW_015505194.1:1554173-1558545 GCF_001515645.1 Sinocyclocheilus grahami
AATGATTATTAATGCTATTTGTTTGCTTTCTAATAAGCACAGGCTGCGACTGTGCCAGACGTTACTTCATGCAGAGTTGGGCTACATAATCACATAACTGAATGCCAGAATGTTAAGTATATTGTAATTTGCTTAGCCAGTATTATAAATTAAACTCAGGAGTCAGGACCTGAATTTCGTTTTAGAAACCGCTTTGGTGGAAAAAATTCAGGTACAGAAATGCTGCAGAAATGGAATAAACTGTAAATTAAAAACAGTAAATTCACTGTAAATTAATTATTAAAATTAAAGTTACAAAAGTTATTCAGTCAAGAGCAGTGAGTGATTTTGCCTTTTGTTGTTAACATTAATTAACAATAACCAATAGGCCTAATTAATTAACATTGTTAACATTAACATTTGGTATGAAAGTGACAGCAGCTTTTAGTATACCTGCTGTCTGTCAGTCTGTGTTAAAGAACCAAAGAAAAAAATCACTCTGCTCAAATCTTCTCTTGACTAAATAACTTTTTCATATTTAATATGGAGTAATATATCAATATAATCTATATCTATGACGTTATACATCATAGTATTTTGTTCCTGAATAGTAGCAGCTACTGTTAGTTTTAGGCTAGCCTAGCTGAAAAAGTTAAAACACAGTTTGTTTCATTTGTATCCTTGTGCTATTGCTAGTAACTTGTTCATTTATGCTGAATGTGTAATTGTATTTATGTAACATTATTTATTAAAATGCAAGGTTACTTGAGTCAGAAACAATGAAAACAATAACTTTTTCTGGAGGTGTTTGCGCGGCTTCATGTGCGGGTGCTCTGGATGTGACTGAGCGCCCAGAAAACTAGTTTGGAGCGCGCGAGTACCGAATGGTTTAAAAAGACTTAAAAAGACGTGCAAATGATAAACTTCTGTGATGATGCAACACTGACCCGATTAGGCAAGTGACAGTCCTGTCAGCTGAGCGAAAGTCTTGTCTGGCAGTGTGCAGCAGCTATCTTAGTGCAGATGAGATGCGCTGATGTGAGGCAATTTTGAGAGTGAGAGCGAGAAGACGCGGTACAGCTGAACCACTCACGCTGTTTTCAAATGATTGACTTAAGCTGATATTCTGTGTGAATTTTTTTAACTCATCTAACCTACATTGTATATTAAATAAATGTTTGAGGGAATTTTCCAAACGTGCGAAACCTGTGAAAATGAGTAAAACCAAAATAAGCAATTCCGCACCGAGATTCAGGACGTGATTAAACATATATTCTATTATATAGAGATTTGTAAAATATTGTGTGGAGGTAGTGAGACGGGACAAAGTCCCCTGTAAGATATTTGGATATTCTATAGTCTTTGGACGGGAGAGAGCGCTCAAAACTCTTCAGATTAATTTAGTGGAACATTAATATTATATAGAATCATCCTCTGTAAAGAAGTGAGGCGTGAGCATGTGAGAATCTTTCTAAATGTGCGCTCTTTTGGGCTAAAGGTTTAATGGAAATGTTTAAAGTAGCCATGTGATCACAAATTAATCGGCTATTCGGCGCAGCGCAGACATGATTTAATACGTGTGTCCTTTTTCTATGTGAAAAAAAATCCAGTTTATGCTGTTTGATAATGGCTTCGAATGTCGTAGTTGGAAGCTGGAAGTTGTTAGCCCCGGCTGGTCCGTGCGTGCTGTTGAAATGCGGCTAATAATTTCTGACTGGCACATAACTGAACAAATGTAAACGGGTTAAGGCGGGGCCCCTGGGCTGCAGCCCATTCAAGCCCAATGGTAAGTCCGCCTATGTGTTTGTGGTAAACAGCCGCGGATCAGGAGCGGACTCTAAACGCGTCCTGTGCGAAAGCAAAATGAGTCTGTGCTGCTTCTGCACCGCATACACATACTGTATACGCACTGCAGACGGAGTACGTGTGAACTCGGCGCAACAAATCTAGTTCAACATCTGAGGCGACGCCACAAAGAGCTCTATGACCAATGCATGGCAAAAAACAAAATCCCTGGACACGGGATTTTTTCCCCCCTTCCTTATGTCTGTTCTAGAGACATTTTACAGCTTTTTGATAAAGCTCTAATTGGTTTTCTTTTGGAAATATGTTTCAGATTCACACTGAATGCATTAATGACTGTAAAGCATGTCTGTGTGTGTCAAAATCGTGATTAAAATCGAAATCGCAAAATTGATCAAAGAAATCGCGATCGTTTTTATTTTGTCCATGTCCACAGCCCTAATTCAAATGCAAATGTTTATTTTAAATTCGACTAATATTCTTTTTTTTTTTAAATTCACAATCTCCTCATCACAGTCAGGCACAGCACTCAATTCAGCATGTGTTTGTGTGTGCTGTCTGCGTCACTCATAGCACGTGCCTATATCGTGCGCTATATCGAACAGTTTTTCTATCGTTATCGAAGAGGGTGTACCGTCGATAAATATCGATACCGTTTTATCGCCCAGGCCTAAAGAGAGAGAGAGCAGTATTTTTAAAAGATTGGTTGGGTGGAGTTCTGTGGTCTCTTGCCCTTCACCGTAACACCACTTCACTACTTCTACCCAACACCACCCAGCCCACATAAGGGGGTTTGGATACATAGCATCTGTGTGAGTGCGTGATATGCTGTATACGTTAGTGTCAATTCTTCGGTCTGTCTGAGTTTAACGGTTGTGTATGTGTGAGCATGCATATGAGAGTGTGTTTGTCTCGCAGTCAGTGTTTCTGTGTTGCTTAGTGTGTGTTTTTCACAAACCATTCCTGACATTCCTGGCAGCGGAGTACAGTCTGTTCAGTGTGTCTTCCCCCATCACAAGTGTTTTAGGGGGAGAACGTGTCTGGCGAAACCGGAGACCTTTTCAGCACAGCCACTAAACACAAGTTCTGATACGAATGTCCGTTTTGAAATATCTTTCCATCACAAACGGCTTGGAAAAGTGAGATATTCAATGCAGAAGTCTTTCCAGTGCAGCTGCGCTGTGATTTCTGATCCATAACCACAGCATAGCTTCCATGCAACATGTGAAGGTTTGCATTCTGTAAACCTGACCAAACACTGTCAGACGCTTAATATTGTGTATGTAACATCAAACTGTGAAACAAATCTCCTTGCTCAAACATATTATAAAAAGCAGATGACCTAGACTGACCGGAAACTCCCGTTTACGTGGTCATATTTCCTCAGCCAGACCGCAGCACCTCAAGGGGGACGGCCAGTCAGCATGAGAGGGGGACTTGGTCTGTAGCCCAGACGTTTCTCTTGAGTCTTTAAACCACCTCAAACGTGCAGACATGAATGAACACTGCATACTTTGCCATCCTGGGGCCAGGTAAACACCTTTAGCTTTTCAACCTGACTGTCCACAGATGTCAACACACACACATGCTGAGCCAAGCAGAATCCTGTGTTATAGACAAAAATGGATTGAAAGGATATTTATGACATTGCAGACATATTTATATGAATAGTGTTCACACTTGATCCCTCCATTTCCTGTGCCTCCCTCTTGTTATTCTTAGTAATAAAGGATATACAGCAAAGAGGCAGTGGCTTATGTTTGCTGGATTTTAGAGAAAATCACAAACTAATGTATTTCCTGTCTCATCACAGGAATTCAGTAGATTGTAAAGGACCTGTTTCCATTACACCATATTCTGTGGAAACAAAGAGATCATTATTAAAAGTTGTGATGGATACCAACACGTTTTATCCTCCGTCTTCTCATGCACCAGAACCACCTTATTCATCACTGTAATGTGACAAGCCCCATTTCCCTGATCCATGTTCCGGCACTGGCTGCTCTCCCTCTGCCTGGTTGTTTCTGTCTTTCTGCTCTCCTTCCGTTCTCCTTCAAGAGTTTCTCCTATGGAACATCAGTGCATTCTCAGTCTGAGTTATTAGACCTTTTCATTATTTACTCACACTTATATTGTTTTAAACCTGTATGCTGTTATTTTATCCATAGAACACTATTTTGAAGAATGTTTGCACTGCTCTTTTCCTTACAATGACCAGGAAAAAAAGCATGATACAAATAGTTAATACAGCTTACTGAATTGTACTGAATGTAACATTCAAAAGACTGGAGTGAGTACTTTTTAAAATTGTATTTCATTTTTTTAAAGAAATCAAAAATGGTTCAATTAAATTCATTTAAACACATTCAATTTAAACACAATCAAACAATTGATTAAAAGTGGGAGTAAAGACATTTCTAATATTACAAAATCTTTTCTTCTGAATGTTTATCCTGAAAACTTAAGTAATGGCTGCAGAAAATTCAGCTTTGCTGTAACAGGAATATATTTTATGTAAATAATAAATATCATTAACATTATATAAATATATATTGTGTGTGTATATATATATATATATATATATATATAT
>NW_015505194.1:1558716-1562059 GCF_001515645.1 Sinocyclocheilus grahami
TATATATATATATATATATATATGTGTGTGTGTGTGTGTGTGTGTGTGTGTGTGTATTCAAAACCATTTGATAACTTTGTATTTGGTGACAAGCACTCGAGCGTCAATTATGTTATTTATTGCTGTCCATGCTGTGTCACAGGTGCTGTATTTTATTTGAGAACTGCAGAATTTTAATTTGTGGGTCAGCAATTCCTTTGAACTGTTGAACTGCCTTAAAGGAAGCTCTGCATTTCCCAGCTGCTAGATGTCATAATGAGACAATAGAAAGTGCATACAGTAAGCATTTTTTTTATTACTGATGACTTTATAATTTCCTATCAATGGCGATTTTACATTTACCATGATGAATTGATAACTTTAAAACAATTTGTAAAAAAAGGATTAAGTGATGATGCTTTAGTTCCAATAACCACAGTGATGAAAGCCTTGATGCATTGTTCACACTTCAGTACTACAGCTTCAGTGTCATGAAACATGACAGAATACCAGTGCTTTCTGTTCCACTTAAGTTAATAATAACATTTAATTCCTTTAGGTGAGCTGAGTTTTTAGACTCATCTAATAAGAGAGACTATAGTAAAAGCACTGTACATTTTTTTTTTTTTGTAATGAAACACTGGAAATAACATGTAACATGGCATTGCATGATGTTATAGTTAAGAAGCTAAAAATTGTGGCATAAATGTCGTTGCATTATAAACCTTTTTGTTTTTAGCAAACCAGTGGCGTAGTTTCTTAATTTTTTTTCCTTATTGCCTCTAATGAACTGTTTCCTCATTTTACTCTTTGCATTCCCATAAACAGCTTTGCAGGATCAGAGTATATGTGTCTTTTTTGGGCGTTTTTTTTTTTCTTCCTTGAGAGATGTCAGTTATTGCCACATAAAACATCCCCGTAGCTCAAACTAGAACATCTGGAGCTGAGCGAACCACTTTTAATTTTCAGTTAAAGACATTCTTGCAGAACATTTTAGAATTGGCCTCATGGAATAGTGTATTGTAGTATATTTCCAGCTACAATGCAGAGACAAAATGCAAGGTATAATTGTTTATTTGTGTCTTAGATGTACAATTGTAGTACTATTTAATGAGATGGCAGATAATATCAGTGTCTCAGTTGTTGTAAGCCGCATTTACACTCGGATAGTTTGAGAATGTCCCTGATATAACACTGAATATCTTCTGTAATGATGCAATTCTTCCTGGAAACTTTTTTTTATGTCATAGTTTCCAGGAGCATAGCCACCACTGAGGATGTGTCATCACTTCCAAGCTTAGTTGTCATTTTTCATTGGATGTTTGTTTGTTTTCCAAATATTACCTTTGGTTTCTATATCAGACTCATAGAAAAGACTTATAATATGGAATTCATATAGACTTTTAAGTCCTACTATTTTTTTTTCCCCAAGAAACAAGACCTCAGCAATCTCACACGTTTCTCCTCTAGAGTTTCAGATGAGATCTGAATAGTTTCTCAAACTTGTAGCAAACCTATGTTTAAGTTTCGCAAAGAAACCAAATACTGTTATCAAAATTCAGAATATTTCAAGAAGGGCTCAAATATTTCTTCCAAAAACAAATTTTCTGAGCTCTGCTATCTGTATAAGTTTTAAAGCTGTATATTCTTACTATATGTCAAAAATTTCCAAATTTGTGTCTAATCTATTATTTTATCTATCATTTATGAAAGACATCCGAGACAAAGTTGATACTTAAATAAAACTGATCCTTAAATTAGTCACAACTTTATATATCTACCCACAGTTTTTTTTTACTGTGCATGTTGAGCTTCATGACTTATTTCATAATATAATTGTTTTATATGGAGTTTAATAAATAACTATAATAGTTTAATATGTTTAATATTAACAACATTTATTAAAGTTCAAGTTCTTCACACATATAACTTGATGATACTATTAAAATTACTCCGTTACTGTTCATACCCTTGCACTTGAGTGCTTGGCCAAGAGGGAGTGATGGGAAAAACGTTTAGCAGGAAGTGCATCCAATTTTCACGTTTCCTGTTCTCATCCACACATTTAAGATGGATTTGGTTAGTTTAGTTTAGAGCTCATTCTCTTAGTTTAGAGGATTTAAGTAAATGCTTGTCTTAATCATTTCAAATATATCTGAAGGTCTGGTTCCCCTCCACTATGGAATATTCAATTAGTACCTCATTTTATTCACTCATTCTTAGATATTTGCTATTGCGGAGTGAGCAGAAAAACATACACATGTGCTGCACATGTGCAGCCTATGTTATTTAAAGCTGGAGGGAGTGATGTGTGTGGCTGTCTGCGTGAAAGTGTGTGTCTGTATGAGATGGAGACAGTGAGAAAGAAAGCATACTCAAGAGCGGGTGACTTCCTCACATGCATTTCCTGTTTACTCCTGTTGGCCTGTATCTGTGGCTTTCAATCAAACCCCCGTCTGTTTTGTAGGCCAGGGACTGGGTTTGGTTATGTACGAGTGTTTTCTGAAGCAGAAGTTATAGTTTCGTTAAGTGTTATTTACGTACTAGAGAGGTTTAAACACACTAAGTCAAAGCCAAGCTATATTGTACCATGTAATTATGTGTAAACTTTTGTTTTATGATGTTTATATACTATACACATTAGTGTGTTTCAGTGAAGGGTGCATAAGTTTATACTACTGCTAGGATAGCATTTTATTTCTGCAGACTCCCTGCCTGGCACAAACGCCTCGATTAGTTCCGGGTTTGATGTAGGGATGTGCCGATCTGATATTAATATCGGGTATCGACGCCGATGGTGCCATTTTTCTCGGATCGGGTATCGGTCAGAGAGGGCCGATCCAAATCCGAGATTTTTTTTTGTTGTTGTTGTTTTTCCCGATTGTGCAAATTATTCTGTGTTACTTCTGAAGCCATACTATAGCTTAATGTGAGCTACATATGAATATTTAAGTCCTTACATTAAAGTTCACACAAATTATTTTCTCCGCTGTGGCTGTCAGTCATTCGTTCAGCCTTTAAACCCTGGTCGCGTTCGGTTACAGCAGTCAGCTCGGTAAAGCTCTCTCTAAGATCATTCTGTGTTCCCATTATACTTGATTTGTAAATACATGTCTATGATTTTGCAAAAAGGACTTTATCTTCTTGCCGGAGTTTAATGTTACTGTTAATGTTAATGTTTAATTTGTTACTTGCTACTGGGTGTCTGTGAGAATAAAACACGGGCGTAGAAAAGACTATAAATAGTTTTTAACGTGCACAGTAACTGAAATTTAAAACCGTTAAAAGAAAGGCTCAATAACTGTTGCACAGATATAATACACTACGCATCAATTTCTCTTCCCTTTGTGCTTTGCAGTTTTTA
>NW_015505194.1:1562199-1587457 GCF_001515645.1 Sinocyclocheilus grahami
TTTTTAATGAATGGATTTTATAATACAAATAGCAATGTGTAACATTTTAACCATATTTATTTCAACACTTTTATTTGTTCCCCACAAAATATTGTTTTTTCACTAAATGTTTGGATTTCTAAAATGATTGTGCACTGATTTTTCTAGAATAAATTTTGCTGCCGAATTATCCCCTAACCTAGTTTATGATACATTTTTGTCATAGATTATAAATATACATAGGCCTATATTTTTTCATATTTATTGTTTATTTTATTTTTCTTTATAATGAAGTAGTCTGTATCTAGTAGATTGTGAAAGAATGATTATCAGTTCCACACACAGAGATATATAAATTCTACATTTATTTAAATGGGGGAAAAAAACTTCACTGGTATCGGATCGGTATCGGCCAATACCGAACCCTAGGAATCGGAATCGGAGGCGAAAAAGGCGGATCGGAGCATCCCTAGTTTGATGAAGGCCCGCCTTCCGAAAAATGAAATGTGATGTGATTGATTAGCTGTCCCAGTGCGTTGTGATTGGCGAACAGCTTAGACGGTGTTTCAGTACTGCCCTGCCCCTTGCCAAAGCAGCAAGTTTCGTGTGCTCCGGTATAGTTAAGGATGGCGTCAATATTGCCATATCTATTTGAGCCGGATTCAGAGCCAGAGAATATTGAACAAGAGGATCGCGCAGAACCTTAGCACACACAAATATTTCAAGACATATTAGAGTGGTAAAGTTAGTTTTTTTTGGGGGGGGGGGGGGCTAAACATTGGCGGGAATTATTTTAATGATATTCTAATGGACCACTTTGTGACATCACAAAACCCGAAAAACAAACGCTGTAGTCCAAACGAGCCATTCGTTGTAGTTCTTGAAAAGGGATTTAAAAAAAACGAAATATCTCCCTTTGGAGTGGACTTTGAGATTTGTAAATTTGAAGATCTTTTTTATGCCCAAACATACACACTGACTAAAATTCAAAAAGTGAAAAAGCATAATAGGACCCCTTTAAAAATGTCAAAGAGATCAGAGACTTCGACTAAACCCTGTGTAACATCTTAGCATATCTATAAAAAGGTACAGAGGACAACCGTAATTCAAAATATGTGCAGCAATTCATATGTGCTAAATATATGTATCCCATGGCACACCTCACATCTTTTGAACCGAAACTGGCCATATTGCTAATGGATTGAATCATTTACAATCTCTCCACAGGCCATTACAGCCACAGGGTAGAACATTCCCCACATGATAATAAATCTATACTAGCAAAAGTGAAGACTCATTTGTCATGACATTGAGGCGGAGCTACTGTGTCCCTCTCTCCGTCTTCAAGATCTTGTCAGCTAGACTTGGAACGGCATCATGTGTTGAGTACCACGAAATTGAGATTGAAGCCATTGTTGCTGTCTTATGAAGCCCAGTACCATTACATTTTCCAAGCAATCAGAGGTTATTTTGCAAGTAAACCTTGTTACTTGATGTACTCTTCATGTTTTTGTCAGTACTCCAGTGAGATTTTTAATGTGCTGACGGCTCTGTTTGACATACACAGATGTATGGCCAATTCCATATAGGTCTGCCATGCTTCCAGAAACTCTGGGAAATTTTGAAGAGTAGACTAGAGATATGCACCTGAACACGAATTGGTGCATTTCTAAGGAGATGTTTACGGAAGACATGTCCTTGCATTGTAAGAAATAATTTAGCCTGCTGTTAGATGACTAGTTCACCATGTGACCAAGCGTCACTCCATGTGTGGCAGTGTATTGTAAGTTGTGACTACATTCGGCCATAGGGAGACATATTTAAAGACACGTTTAAAGACATAAATGCCACACCCTCCCTTTTACTGTCAGTAGACTTGCTGAAATGAAAATACCTCAGCGTTAAGAACCCAACTGGGTTTCTATTTGTGTCTTGTTGCTTAGGAAAGTAAAGACCCTCCAGCTCCTTCTGCCACTATGTGTTATGATTTTGTCCTGCCACTGATGTTCTCTTAACCTTGTGGTTTATGGATGTCACAAGCTTGTTTTGTGCCAGTGTATGGCTGTAGAATACACTGAAGACTGGAGCATCCCTAGTAAAAGTAGCTGTGAGTCTATGGGGATGGATCCGTTTCACAAAGTTCAGGAAACTTACAACTGTTAGCACTTAGTATACTCCACAGCTTACTTAAATCCCATAGTCCTTTCCTTCAGGTTTTACTTAGTAAGCCACATGCACGTGCGTAAGTGCATTAGCATGTGTGTCCACCATTTGTGTTTATGTCATTGAGGCTCCTGTCAGAGTGTATTAGGGTTTCATACACTCTGGTTTTTGGTAGTAACCTTGAGTTGCACCTGTGCTTATAAAAAACTCTCTTACTGATTAAATTATTTTGTTTATTTTTTGTTTTCTGCCTATATGTTAGATGTAGATATATGTGCATTAGAGGTCAAAGATCACATTCAAGTGGACCATTTTTAACAGGCTCTTCCTGGTTTATCCCAGGTGCTCAGATACACTTGACCGACCCCAGAAAAGAGTTCTGTGTGGGCGCCAATGAAGAGAAAAACATATGACTGTGTTTGGATTCAATGACTTGCTAAAAATATTGCTATTTTGCAAAGTCATAAAAAACAACAAACGTCTGCTTTAGAGGAAACTTGCAGAAAAACTCTGAATGGGATCTCCCTTCGGATAGTTTATTTAGCATATTTCCTGTCATTAAGAGCAGACGAAAGAGTTTCAAGCTACAATTCAATGCTGTATTCACAGTTTCTCTTTTGAATGGCACCGATTTAAAACTTCAGTTGATTTTGTTTGCCAGGGAATGTATGAATTGATAATCTGTCATTTAAGATTTTAGCTACTTGCAAATACAATATGTCCAGAATTGGTTGTCATGCATAATAGCACAAAAGATACTCAAGTAAGCTGAAAATGTCACTTGGGTTGAGTTTTTGATATTCCTAGATTACACTTAAGCAAATCCCAAAGTCCCTGATTAGTGGTCTATTTGTAAATGGTGGTTTCATGTGACTTCTTTTGTAGGAAAGTATGGGAAAGAGCACAGGTCAGTATATGTGGCCACAGCGCTGCACACGTCCTGTAAGGCAAGGCTAGGGCCAGAGCAGGTGAGCAGAGGTATGTACAATATAGCCAATTCAAGGAAATAATGCAACTGAAGACCAGATGCTTGAATTGTTTCTGACCTCTACCTACTTTCTGTTTCCCTCACTGGATGAATTTTTCAGGAACCATCTGAGAAATATAACCTTACGCTGAGCAGCAAATTTCTTTCTGGTTGTACTTATTGCTTTTGTTAATATGTTTGGGTTTTGTGTTTTCCATAAAAGCAAACAGAGTAATTTAACATCATGAGCTTGAATCAGATCTTATTCTTTATTATACAGCATTCCCTTTTGAACTAGTTCTGAATCTGATTAGCGGTGGTTTAGATCTAGAAAATATTTGTAACTTTGTTTTACCTCCTCTTAAATGAGATACGGTTATTTGACATTTATCATGACCATGGGTTACACAAAAGACACACGCATATTATAAATGATCCAAATCATGTTTATTTTGATTGCAACAGTCATTATCTTTAAATTTAGGAGTTTCCACTTAGACAAAATATATCAATTTATATATAACTAAACTTACATGATTTTTTTTATATTAACATTATATATATAATATATATTACAATTTAAATATTTTTTTATTATTATTGTATTTTAAAATGTAACTTATTCCTGTGATGGCAAAGCTGATTTTTCAGCAGCCATTTCTCCAGCCTTCAGTGTCACATGATCCTTCAGAAATCATTCTTGGTGCTTAAGAAAAAAACTCTTATTATCAAAGTTAAAAACAGTTGTGCTGCTTATTAAAAGTGATAGTATAAAGTGACAGCAAAGACTTTTACATTTCTCTTAACTTTACATAAAAAAAAAAATCCTGAAAAAAAATGTACTAAGGTTTTCCACAAAAATTCTGCACAACTGCACAAACGCCTAATCAGCGTGAGTCAAGTGCAATGAACTGTAAAGATCTCCTGGTCAGTATGTGGAGAGCACTATGTAGAGATGTTATGTGTGGCATAAATATGGTGTACTTTTGAATTAAAGCCTCACAAATGAATCATAAGAGCTTGAATCAGTCATGCCCATGCTAACATTAGACATAAGCCACCTTATAAATCCTGACACAGCTTTCTAGTCTCCTTAGACCAAAGACTATAGAATACCTAAGACTTGTCACTCCTATAGTTTTGAATGGGGAAAAATGCAACAATCAATATGGCCGCTCTGTGAAGCACCGCCTTCTGAGCAAAGGAGCCAATCGCTAATTGCAACTGCAGCTGCCGTTAGAAGTCCCGGATGCTATAGAAACAGTCAACGCTCTGAGACATGCGCTTATGACTGCGCATGCGCACTGGCTGATCTAGCCTGAAAAATAAGCTTTTTATACTGCTATTTGAGCAAAAGAAACAGCATTTATGACACAGTTGTTGTCAGATTTCATTGGTGATTTCAAATATGAAATTTAATCGTAAGCTTAGTGACAGTTTTGGAGAATTTGATGTTTCCCCAATTCAAAGAGATAGGAGCTGCACTTGCATGCCCGAGAGGCGTTTCAAAGATGGCCGCCGAGTGACATGACTTGCCTTAAAGGGACTTTGCTTAGACCTCACTCAGCGATGGTTCCTAAAACAACAAAACATAGCAATTATTTGTAAAAAAGGAAAGCAGATGTCCATCAGGTCTACCACATTTGGCAGGTAGTAACAGGGTCAGACCTATAGAATAACAGTCCTGGGTGGAGACTCTTAAACCCCCCACTGTCATTAGATTGATGGGCTTAATGTCAGGCCACTCCTACATTCTAAATCAAGGGGTTGAGTGAAGTCTGACCACATACGGCTAGAAGCACTCGTGTTGCCACACAGAATAAGAAACATGCACTCTTCTTTATGACATGGGGGGAGTGGAATATGATGGTGTCTAAAATAATAAAAAAATAAGTCTGATGTTATTTAAACAGGGTGTGTTTAACTAAACTGATGTCATTATTTCAGGACCCTCTAACCCTCAGCCATATGTTCTCGTCTCTCGTTGCTGACACACCAGCAGGAGTGTGAGAGTGCATAAGTGTGCTGTCAGCCTGTCTGTCACACACCCACTAAAGCACTTACTTCATTGAGTACAGTGCAGGTGTAAGACAATGAGATCAACTGAGACTTTTGTAAGGTCGTAGTTCAAGCGTATTCTGGCAAGTGAACTCCTCATCCGGAGCTAATTTAGCTATATACATTTGCATTCTTGGTTATATTATTTAGCTATATACATTTGCATTCTTTAGCTATATATAAATATATATACATATTTTTTCAAGCACACATTTGTATAAATCAGCTTTATCAAAGGTTTGATGAGTTCAAGAGCAATTTAACTTTTTATTGAACAATTAGTATAACATTGGTTATTGAAATGAAAGTAGTTTAAATTCCATTTGATTGTGAGCAAATAGTATAGAAGATTCTGAATATAATGGCATCTGACTTAAAGATGCCACATTAAAAAATAAATTCTAAATACAACAATAAAAAAAGTAAAAAGAAATAATAATATTACAGTGTTTTTGCTGTCACTTATAGACTGCAGGTCTGTTTGGTATTATCTTTTTGCATTTATAGTTTTTTTTTAATACAGGTATATTGTGAGAGAGGCTGTGTAGGTATTACTTTGTGAATTATGAAGTACAACTTTGTGAGTGAAAAAAAATATATATTACACATATTTTATGGAAGTTAATACATTTATTTAATTGAGGGCCATCAGTCGACAACAGGTTCACACTGACATTGTTTGCTTTGGATGGTTGGCTTGCTTGTTCCCTAAAATCAGATCAAATCATCCTTTGAGTTCACAAGAATGGTGAGCCAGACCCAGATGTTTCTTGCTTTAATCTTCATGTTCAGAATGTCCTTCAGTCCTCAAACGTCTCGAGAATGTTCTACCTGCGGTGACAGACTATTACAGGATGTGATCTGAACACGAGACTAAATGAAAATAGCCTGTGGCTTTTGTGTTTCACAGTACCTCACAACCGAGACATCGACCCTGTGCGGCTTCTTGCTTCGTCTGTGGAGTATTTCTGGCTCTCCTCATCTCTAAACCATACTTTACAGAGTCACCAATTTCGTAACTCAAATTAAACATTATATGCTGAAAGCATACGTTTATGGAATTCCGATACAAACAGCAGCATGCCTAAGCCAAGCCAGATGCGTAGAGAAAATTCCATTTTAGAGAATGTTTTGCTTTGTGAAAGCCAAAAAAAGGCTACTTTTACGTGAACGATTGATTTTATTTTTGAATGTTCTTGCTGGTGACTTTAGTGTTTGTGAGTATTCCAAGTTAGTGGCTTTTTCCATCAATGGCATTTTTGACTTTTTGTGTCTTAATTATAGGTTATTAATGATCCTCTCATAACCAAAGCAAACTTTGAATCGGCTTCAACACAACCCATGAACAAAGTTGACAGAAATGCACCACTGTTTGATTTCTTTCCAGCCTTCGCCCACTCTCTGTTTCATGCAACTGGCCTACTCTAATCATTGCAGAAGTCCTCTGTTTACGGTTTGCATTTCTTCTGCTTTGGTCTCCAATTATTTCCAAGCCTGGCGACCTAAATGAGTCTCCTGGAGTCTGGGAATCTGACCCCAGAGGACTGCAGCCCGGGCGGGTAGTTAGTGGAGGTGCTAATTGGCTTTGAGGGGTTCTGAAGGTCCAATATCAGATGAAGTGAGATGCATCGGGGGGGGGGGTAAGCACGGCACGGCACTGGGGCGTTCAGTGGATAATTGAGCAAGCCCCTCCACAAATTGCGTAATCCTGATAGTAGCGACAAGTACATTTTAGGACAAGGTCATTTTAATTTTTTATTACTATCAACCAATACTTCACTTAATCCAGAAAATAGTACAAGATTGTAAACTCACCACATTTTTTTCTTTTTATTTTGGTTTCAAATGTTTTATTTCAAACCATTTGGAATGCACTTGCCATGATAACTCCTTAAAAATGCATAAAAATTTGCATATTCAGCAGATCTACACCTGAGGGATACGTCAGATTCTTAGTTCAAACACACCTTTGTAAAAAGGTGTAACTGATACTTAATATATCAATTAATAAGACTAAGTTTGATACTTGCAAGTCTCGTCTGTCTGAAAATAGATTCCTGATGCAATCTTAAGGCCCAAGATCTTGCTGAAGTTGGTTGATGAGTTTGAGTGGTCCAGACGCTACAGTGGATAAGTGGACTGAATCAACTTCTTCGTATCTTGTGTGTCATTCAGCAGCATATGAGTCCACATGAGTGTAGTGTACACATAGTGTGCATGTTTAAGAAGACATATGGCCAAGATTTCAGTGCTGACAGCAGCCGCTAAAACAGGAACATGAGGTTGTATGAATTACAGAGAAACCGAGATATGTGATATAAGATCTATTTAGATCCCCTTGACCTTGATTTGGGGTCAAGGTTTTGGGATCAAACAATAAAGACATTTTGTAATGTTACAAAATTGCTATTTCAAAGAACTGTTTTTTTTCTCTTTCTAATCATCAAAGAATCCTGAAAAAATTTATCATGGTTTTCACAAAAATATTGAGCAGCACAACTGTGTTTAACATTTATAATTATACAAAGAACTGTTACTTGAGCACCAAGTTAACACATTAGAATTATTTCTGAAATATCAGGATGTGACACTAAAGACTGGAGTAATAGCTGCTGAAAATTCAGCTTTGCCATCACAGGAATAAATTATATTTTAAAATATATTAAAATAGACAACAGTTATTTAAAATTGTTATATCACGTTTACTGTTCTTGATCAAAGCAATGCAGCCTTGCTGAGCATAAGATTTCTTTCAAAAACATTTTTTTTTTTAAATCTTACCAACCCCAAACTTTTGAATGGTAGTTTATATAATTTAGTAAATGTAAGAATTATGCCTCAGGAGAGTATTTTTGCTTATACTTGCATATAGCAAAGATGTTACATTGCTGACGCCATCACTCTGGAACAGTACATTCTCTCTGTTGAACAGTAGTTTGTGCTCTGCATGTCACCTTCTATTCGGTTGTGATTTATCTGTGCCGAAACTATTTATGACTTCTTGCTCGGAGGATGAGAACGCATTGATCTTTGTCTATGAATATCTCATTCTTTTACTCAGCCCCATACTGAGAAAGTTGAAGATAGGCTGAGAAGTATAGCAGCTCTGTGTTGCTGGAGTTATTTATTCAGCAGACAGACACCGGCAGTCACAACAGATAGCATTAAAGGAACAGTGCACCTTAATGTGCAAATGAAAATACTGTCATAATTTACTCACCCTCATGTCACTCAAGCCTGTATGACTGTCTTTCTTGCATGAAACACAAATGGAAATGTTTAGCTTTTTGAGCTGTTCTATTCAATACAGTGAAAGTGAAAAAAAAACACCATAAAAGCATAATAAAAATGGTCAATTTGACTTGAGCACATATTTTTTAAGTCTTCGAAAGCCATATGATAGTTTGTTTGAGGAAAAGACTGAAATGTAGTTTATGATTCACTAAAAATCTAGCTTGACAGCTGTGGTCACTATTCACTTTCATTGCATGTAATAGAGCAACTTTCACATTTTGCAATAAATATTTGATTTTGTGTTCCAAAGAGGAAAGTAAGTTGTATGGGTTTTAAAAGACATGAGGGTAATTAATCAATGAATTATCATGTTTTGGATGAACTGTCCCTTTAAATAGATATAGTTCACCCCCCAAAAAAAAAATCGGTCATAATTAATGGCCCAAGTCTTGCGCGTAGCCTTCAAAGTATTGTCCATTAGAGGTGTACACGAATGCAGGTGGTCGACACATGTGCTCTAGAAAGCTTCATCTTTGTCCAGCGTCTGCTCTATTTGTCTCCAGAAGTTATGACCGATAAAAATGTTTTTGTACTCTTTTAAATTAAAGTTGCTGCTATCTCATATCCCTCTCACACAAGCGCTCGTCAGTGTGGCTGTCTGTTGTTGTTGCGTTCTCCGCTATTTTGTTATTGTTGTTGTTCCCTCTCTTTTTAATTTTGTTTTCTACAGTGAAACAATGGCCCGGGCCAGTATTGCTACAACTGATTAGTGCAAAACCAAGTCAATGCACATGTATGAACTGCGCACACAAAGTACATGCGGTTACAAAAATCGAATGGTGCGCGACGCGTACAGTATGCGCATACTGTTCTGGTGATGAAATTTGCATCACACGCACTATACAAGGACTCTCCCGTATATGTAAAAACCAAAGTATACTTTAGGCTTTACTCAACCTCAAGTTGTTCCAAACCTGATGAATGTCTTCTTCTGAACATAAAGGAAGATGTGTTGAGGAATGTGGGTAACCAAACAGTTTCTGGTCCCCATTGACTTTTTTTTTCTTCTTCTCCATACTATAAAAAGTCAGTGGGGTTCAACAACTGTGGTTACCCCCATTCCTCAAAATATCTTATTTTATGTTCAACAGAAGAAAGAAGCCCATACAGGTTTGGAACAACTTGAGGGTGAGTAAATGATGGTGGAATTTTAATTTCTGGGTGAACTATCCCTTTAACACAGGAAGAACAGCACTGTTTCCAGCATGCCATCTGGAGTGGAGGTTAAAAAGAAGACCCTTGTTTTAGATAAAAGAGTGTCTCCTCTTTTTCAGCCACTACTGTACCACAGAAGGCGTTGCGTTATGAGATTTTCTCTCTCTCAAAAACACCCACAGAAACACACTTCTTCCGTTTCCTCGTAGTGGATGTCATCTGGCTCCCATGCAGATTTTCAGTGCTGATACTTCTCAGATGCTGAATCTGTTCTATTTCAAAATGCAGTTTTTCACTGAATGCGCCAAAACATTTTGTTTTGTCTGCATTGCTCTCTAAGCTTATGATTTACTAAATAACAGATGTTTGATGTAAGCAGCTCACTCTAACACTCAATTTTCTTTACAGGAGAATCAACTTTTGTTGATGACCACGGGCCTCCTACACCAAGAGTAAGTTCTTTTTTGCATTATCAAACTACTTTTCTCTCTCATTTTCCTCCAGTTCAAAATGTACTGCACACAACATCCTTGTCTGCAATTGTCCTGTTATTTTGACCTTCTAACACTAAAGGAAATCATTTCAAGACTTAGTATTTATTGTAGATTCATTTCCTCAGATTTGACAATAAATGGAAGGTCACACACACACACACACACACACACACACACAGTCACACATTCACATTTAAAGTCCCCCTGTAGTCAAATATTTTATCTCTTAAAACTTATCTTTGATCATCAAAATGACATATTTAAATGTTTTTCTTGTGAAAATAATTTTCTCATGCAATAGCTTGAATGTAACTCTACACCCTTGCCTCATTTACTATATGCGGATCTATGAATATGCAAATTAGTCCCGCCTCCACTCAGTCACACCAGCCAGCGCCTCCTGATCCACTGAACTGTAGTAACCGCAAAACAATGGCATACACGGATAATGACTGATAAAACTATGTTTTTACTAGTGGACAACTACGGTGAATACTGTAACATTCGTTAAAGTTACTTACTTGACGATGCTGTGTCCTAAAATGCCTTGAAGACTCGAATGCAGCCTTTTGTGATTGTTAATTCGCGCCCGCGTACGCATACGCATGTGAAGTGCAGACGCAGCTGCGGGAGAGGTGCGTCTGACTCCGGGCTACTTCTACACTGTTACCACGGGTTATAATGCAAGTTAGCGGTTCTAAATTCACATTAAGCCACAGCTTCATGGGTTTTTTGCTCTGATTTATTTTTGGTTTTGTGCTGGTATTGGTATATTTTGCATGCTAGTGATAGGAATTGATCCCTTGACGTGATTGGTTATTGGTTTGTGACGTAGAAAACCAAGGGCTGTTTCAAACCATATTTCTGGGTCAGCCTTTGGGAAACTACAGTTTTAAGGAGAAAATACACAGCAATGGTATTGATTAATAGATGGCACATGGTTTGTCTAAAAGCATATTAAAAACACCACATAGACAAATAAACAACGTAAAAAAACGTTATTTTCACTACAGGGGGACTTTAACAATCCCATGAAATGTTTTGATGAATATTATTTGATTTTATTTTGTCAACATTTGGAGTACGCTAGCATATATCAGACACGATCTAAAAGCCTCAAAATATTATTATAATTTTTTTTTAATGTTTAAAATTGTCTGGGAAAACAAAGGTTTGACTCACCACACACTAATGACAGCTCATCTTATCAGCATTTCCTACAGAGGGACGACAGCTCTGTTTGCTGATGTACAGATTAGAGAGAGAGGGAGAGAGAGAACATGAAATAGAATGAGTGGAAAGAACAAACTTTATTTAAGATGAGTGTCAGTACACACACTCTGCAAAAGAGGTTAAACCCAGTGAAAGTTTCAGCTGGGTTTACTCAGAGGATGAACGATGGAATGGTTTCATAATAGTAGGGTTGAAGCCATCACTGTGGTTTGTCGATGGATTTTTTATAGAGACTTGTTGAAAAACTAGTCATTTATATGTGTTCATAGACACAGTTGTTTTAAGTTGAGTCTTAAAGCACTTGTTACATGTGCAAAACCAAATTCACTTGGTTTAAATTCCCTGTAGATTTGAAAATATTTATAACTGTGATTGTAATCAGTGTTATAATCAGTGTTTAAAATAATTCCAGAATAACTCTAATTTCTCTGCACTGCAGTAAATTGTGTTTTAGAGGGTGTTTGTCAATGTCAAAGGGAAAGTTTTGTAGTGCATGTTATATTTTATTGGATCTTCTCTCTAAACCAGTGTTTCCCAACCTTTTTTTAGTCGCGGCACCCTTTGGAAATTTTAACAAACTTGTGGCACCCTACAAAATTAATTTTGTCACAATATTTGAATTTCTCACTTCGATGTGATAATTTGAAAAGTATAGATATTCGGTACAACAGGGAAGAACTGCAGAATATAATGTCATACAGATATTTTTAATAATATTAAACATTTTTGTCCATCAATGGTGGCAATCAGTAGGCTAATTTCTAATGAAGAGACCAATTTATATGACAGATTTTAATGTAGGCTTTTATACATATGTAAACATTATTTAATTACCATTATAACTAGCTATCTCACAAATCTTTGCTCACTGTGTTTTCTTAATTTTACAGTGGGATAATTTTGGTGCAGTAGCACGAGATAGCTTGATTTCAAACTTTGAATTGAATAAAAAATTACAAGTAAGCGGTCAGTAATAAAATAAGAACAAATAAAGAAATTAATAATGATAGCACAAATAAAAAATAACGACAGGCCTTCGAATTAAATAAATTGCTTTATAGTTTTTCAGGTAGGTCTAACAGTAGGGTTAAGATATTAAATTTTTTTTTTTTTTACCAATTATCCAAATAATGTTTAGTCCTAGAAAGCTATTATTATCAGAACACGCGGGCATAACATAGCGGTTAGCGGATCAATGAATGAGATTGGGAAACACTGCTCTAAACAATCCACAGTTGAAGTAACAGCAGATTTGTATGTATGTGTGTGTAAAAAGTAAAGTGAATATCCACACTGGTGCGTTGACTGACAGCCCACACATACACACATTAGATTCATCGGCACTGACGAGCCGTGCTGATGCACAACCCACGTAAAGAAGATAATTCTGCAAATAACTGCAATTGCAGGTTTCCATCAGAGATGGCGATAAAGAGTCAAAACTTACGTAATGCAGCTTTAACATTGAATAATTCATTTTCAAAACCTTTCATCACAAATTAATTATCCGAAATCAAACTATCCCGCAAAAGACATCTGCAAGATATGCAGATATTTAAGACATTTTCAAGAAAAAGTGGATGAAAAAAGACAAAAAGAGTTTCTTCACTGGTCTCTTTTAAGACTGAAGCTGATCTTTGACTCTGAGGCTGAGCTACAAAGACAGACAAAGATGAGACCGTGTGCATCAGCAGCTGTCCAGAGATAGAGAGACTCAAACAGACCCATATTTAATTATACTGTTTAAGCTTGATGTGATTTAATAAGAGATAAACTATGTTCGCTTTAGCCTTATTTGCTTGGGGAACAGATCTGTACTCAGTGTTAGGAAATGTTTTGTTCACTATAAAAAGATGTACCTGTCCATGTAAATCTTTACTATTTTCCTAGGTAATAATGTTTAGTGTGGATCTGTAAAGTCTTTGGTAGCTAAAATCCCCCGCAGTTACTAAAAGACCCCAAGCCAGCAATGATAACAACCAGTATTAACATCTCACAGCTGTGGAAAAACAAGCTCAGAGTCTGTTAGCACACAAACTCTGAGCAGACGTTTACAGATTTATCAAGAGCTCCACATACTTATCATAGGGTTCACAGACATAATACAAAAATGCAACAGCAAAGTATGTCAGTTCCATTTTTTTCACTGTACAAGTTGCCATTACCAGCATCTCTGTAACTAAAGTATGATAAAGTATGGTGCTAGCAACATCAAGACCACAGCTTCGATTTGTGTGCCTGTACAGATTATGTGCTGTTAAATAGAAAATTGAATGCATTGAATTGTTTGGGGTAAAAGCTTCTACTAAATCCATAAATCTACACAACCATTCAAAAGTTTGAGGTAATTTAAAAGGTTTTTGAAATGATCTCTTAAAAGAGCCCAGCTCACCACTGCTGCATTTGTTTTATAATAAATACGGTAAAAACAGAACTATATGAAATATTATTAAAATTTAAAATAACTGTTTGCTTTTTCAATATATTTTAAATGTAGTTTATTCCTGTAATGGCAAAGCTGAATGTTCAGCAGCCATTACACCGGTCTTTAGTTTCACATGATCTTTAGAAATCATTCTAATATGCTGATTTGGTGTTCAAGATACATTTTTCATTTTAAAACAGCACAACAGTTTGAAATGTTTGTGGAAACCATGATACTTTCTTTTTTTATTTTGCTGAATAGAAACTTGAGAAGAACAGCATTTATTCGATTTTTTTAAACGATGTAAAATTCTTTACTCTCACTTTTGATCAGTTCAGTGGATCCTTGCTGAATAAAAATATTCAAAAAATAAATAAATAAAATCTTACTGATCCCCAAATTCTGAAAGGTGTAAATGTAATGCATCTATAAACGGCTTCTAAAACAAAACAATCTAAAAATCGGAGGATGCATTTTTTTAGCATTAGAAGAAAAGGAAGGCATATACAGATGGACATTTCCTCAGAGTAAAAATGAGCTAAGAGACGAAATCCAGAAGTGTGATTATCTTCATATTACTCAAGGGGAAAAAGAAGAGTGAGAAAGGAATAAATGTCCAGAGATGGAAGGAAATGGCGACTGAGTGAAGGAAAATGGGATGTGGGAGAATTAGCAAGGCAGCTGGACTTACACAAGGCCTCTTGTGTGTGTGTGTGTGTGTGTGTGTGTGTGTGTTGCGTGCACGTGAGGTGAAAAGAGAGCATTCTCTGTGAACTTGAACCGTATGTGTTGTTTCTGTTCCACATTAGGGCGCATGAGACTGAGAGTGAACAAATAATGAAAGGCATGAGGGGGTCTTGTTTAGGTAGTGTTTACAGACCTAAATAAAAGTAAGAGTGACTATTGTAGTCAAGTTAAAAACACTTTCAAACATAAACACAATTCTCTCACTGCTTTTGACGCAAATGTTTTCTCTCAGGAGAATTTCTCATACAAACACACACACACAGGGGACAGAGAAGCTATCCAAACCCCAATTTCATCTTGGATGCTGGCCTACAGTGAATTCATTCCTCCTGCCACACTGGATGTTCGTCCAGGAATTTACACATTTCCTCTGACTTGCTCTTGAAGAATCATTCTTAGAGTTGTGTGGAGTAGTAAATAATCTGGGTCTTGGCTGGAAACGGGAAGCTTTTAGTCCCACACCCGAGCTACAGTATCACCATTGTGTCATTGAGTGAGTCACTTAATCCCTGGTTATTCCAGGGGGATTGTTTCTGTGCTGTGTACTAAATGTTGCTCACTTACCAATGCAAGATAATGCAAATGCCAAATTAAAATGAAAGTTTTTGGGAGAAATAACCAACAGGCAAATATTGCACAATTATGTTTAAAATGAGAGAAGCAGAAATTGTGATCAAAATTAAAATCAAGCTTGTCTGTACTGAACCAACACTGAACTGACTTGAGCTAAATAATGACACTGTTGTCTTTTAGAGCTTTACAGTCTCCATAGTTGAGTTTTTTTATTGATTCTGCTATTTTCCTGTTCATCACTGTGAAGGTACTTTGACACAACCTGTGTTGTATAAAGTGCTATAGAAGAAAAGGTGACTTGACTCATATTAAATGACTTACGTAAAGGGATAGTTCACCCCAAAATGAAAATTCTGTCATCATCTACTCACCCTCAAGTTGTTCCAAATCTATATGAATGTTCTGTATGTTTCTGTTAATTATAAAAGAAGATATTTTGAAGAATGTGGGTAACCAAACAGTGGATATTGACTTCCATAGTATGGAAAAAAGTACTGTGGAAGTCACTGAGGACCAGCAACAGTTTGGCTACCCACATTCTTCAAAACATCATCTTTTGCGTTGAGTAGAGGAAAGACATTAATTTAGGTTTGAAACAAAAAGTAAATTGTCATTTTTGGTGAACTATCCCTTTAAATGTACTTATTAGTAAAGGCACAGGAAGTGTCTTAATATTCATAAGTCTTAAACATACTTGTTACAAATCTTCCTCAAGTTTGCAGTTGGTTGAAATCTGACTAATTTATTCAGAGTTGTAAAGCTTCTTTCTTTTCTTTTTTTTTTCTTTCTTTCTTTTAGACATGCACAATATCAGCACCATATTCCAGTATTGGACTTTGTGTGTTAGTTAGTTTGTTTATTCATTATATATTTATAAAAGCAGTTATTTTTAAATGTATCAGTATGAGCTATTACTGGATGTGTTATTGTGTCCACTAATCTCAATAACTTTTGCCATCACCCAGTATATTTTTATATTGTGTTCAGCAATAATTGACCACAATATAAAAATATTTATGTCAGTCAGATTGTTTTTTTCTAACTATGTATTTCAATGTCTGTTTGTCTAGGAGCTGCCATTTCCAAGTCAGATGATCTACAACAGGGTTGGCAAGTGTGGAAGTCGGACAGTCGTCCTGCTGCTGAGGATTCTGGCAGAAAAGCACCAGTTTAACCTGGTGTCCTCTGACATCCATAACAAAACCAGACTAACAAAGCATGAGCAGGTCAGTGGATGGGTGTGTGTGTGTGTGTGTATGAGGCAACTAATGCTTCTGAGAAATTGTATAGCAAGCAAAAAGTATAGCAAGATAAAAAGCATACTATGATAAAAACTTGCTGATGTGATTAAATAAAGGTGTTTGCCAAGGGAAGTGCTCTCTGAATGCCAGCGGCAATGAAACACATCCGAATGGCACTCATTGTGGAGAAAAACACACACTTTCCTCCCTTTGCGGAGAGGAAAAGAAAACATGCTGTCATCCTGTTTGGGTCGAGTCAAGCCGTCACACCTCTACACTGCTAAACTCAACTTATGAAAAGCTAAAATAAATAAGCTAATTAAATAACACTCATATACGTTTGTTCAGTGGGAGAATGAAATAAAAGTGACTATTATGGGAGCTTCTTGAATAAAATGATTTTGTGAGTGTTACATTATTCATAGGTTTTAGAGAGTAAACTGGTTAGATGTACAGTAAATACTCAAAGCTAATATTAAATGTGTGTATTTACATTGGTTAGCTCAAAACACATACAGGTTTTATTGCCATCAGAAAAACTAACTGTCCTAAATGCTGGAGTGTTTGTGTTCATTTTTAACTTCCATGTCATGCTTCCAGCTAAAATAGAGTACTCAATCCATCTTTTTTTAATAAATTGATTAAATTACTTAATAAACAAGTATTTAACATCTTGTTTTGATGGAATCGTTGATACACAAGTCAAGTTTTATTATCTAATAAACCACTGATCTTGCTTGGATAATTATCCCATTGCCTTTGTCCATAATTAGTTAGCATATCTTTCCTTTTGCACATTAAGTGCATTTTCCAGTCTTTGTTTTCTCTGGCTGACAACTGTGATTGTGACTGATTACCTATTTGTGGCCTTGGAGCTTCTGCACAGTCTCCTGAACAAATGCAAATTTCACTGCAGGATAAGGGTCATAAAACTCTCTTTTAGAGGAGAACGTTTATTTGTGTGTATAGAGGGAATGTTCAGTCTGTTTTTAACCGGCCTTTCAACGAGATGAGAACAAGTAAACCTCCTCTTCATCAATCAATCATAATGTTCAATTTACTTTGTGATTGTGTAGAACAAGGTTTTGTTATTAAAGGGATAATGAAAGTCTGTCAACTGTCAGTTAATATAATTTACTCACGTTATTGCAGTCTGTATGACTGGCTCTCTCTCCATGGAACTCAAATGGAGAAGTTCTGAAGATTCTGATGTTACAATAAATGGTGGACCATCATAAAAGTCAAGTCACCTTTATTTATATAGCGCTTTTAAACAATACAGATTGTGTCAAAGCAACTGAACAGCATTAATTAGGAAAATAGTGTGTCAATAATGCAAAATGACAATAGTAAACACTCATTTTTCAGTTAAAGACAGTTCATCATTGAATTCAGTGATGTCAACATCCAGCTCAGTTTAAATAGTATCTTTGCAATCATGTCAACGATATCGCTGGAAATGAAGTGTCCCCAACTAAGCAAGCCAGAGGCGACAGCAGCAAGGAACCAAAACTCCTTCGGTGACAGAATGGAGAATAAAACCTTGGGAGAAACCAGGCTCAGTCGGGGGGCCAGTTCTCCTCTGACCAGACAAACCAGCAGTACGGAAAAATCAATTTAAGACGTAATAAAACAGACGATGAACAATATTAACAGCAATTATTATATGATGCAATCAAACTTATAGCAAAATGTGGTAGTTCTGTATGTTTCAGGGTTGGCATCATCTGAGGTCCTCTGAGGGGTTGCATCATCTCTTCTCAGGTGTATAAAAGTGGTCCATACGACCCTTCCAGATATGTTAGTCTTTACTGTCAGTATTTGATTATTGTAATGCATCCTTGCAGAATGCGGGAATTAATTTATTCATTATAAATGTACTTTATTCTGATAAATATATTACATCTACATTTGCTCATATAATATATAGTATGTAAAAATAAATCTCTATTTCAGGCGTGTCTAAAATACATGCCTACAGTGATCTAAATTATGTTATAGTGAGCAAAATAAAGCATCATGTCATTCTAATAAGGTATTTTTAATTAATCTCAAGACACCAAACCACTGACCGCTTTACCCAACCTAAGGTGTTACTTATAATGTGGTCCTACCAACACCTATTTTATCATCACTTAGTACAGTGTATGGCCGTCTGTGTGTCCATATAACTGTTTACGGAACAGGAAATGATCTCATTAAGATGATGTCACTACCACAGGTTATTACAGACTTTGTGTGTTTTGGCTTTGATGCAGCGTTTGATAAAGAATTGAAGCTTGAGTAGAGCACTTCTTACAGTGTGGTTAGCTGTTTGATGGAGATGTGGGTCAAGAGAGGGAGGAACATAAAGAAGTTTAGGTTTTGGTATGAATGGTATTACGCCATCCCACTCTTCGTATGGTGATCCGTTATAAGGATTGTTAAGTCTTCTTATGCCTGTGTGTGTATGTTTTTAGAGACTGTAACATGCATTTAGGGACACATGGGCTCTATCAGAGCTGACTGGGGCCCCAGCTGGCCCTCATTAGGAAGCATTAATGTAATGAGAAGTCATCCTCATCAAATGGCCTAATAACTTTCCACTGAACCACGCACCATCCACACGAGGATTGTTTCCTTGGTGTGTCTGATTCTGATACTTGGAGAGATGAGGTCTGTTTGCAATGCTTTTGCATTTGTGGTTTCATTTTTTGAAATGGATGCATTGCTGTGTCTGAAGAATTATTGTTTTATAGCAACTGAAGAAAGTGTAGCACACGTGTGATGTGGTTGTGTTCTTATGTCATGCTGTACACAGACTGATGGAGTGTTTATGAGTGTTTTATTTGTTTGATAGGAATAATGTACTGTATAATTATATTTTTTGCAGCATACAGTATGCTTCTAGTGGTTACATTTTGTAAAAAATAATTGTATTTTTATTATTACCAAATATAACTTTTTGAATTGCTGCTCTGCAGTTGTAACTTGTTATACCCCATTGCTATTTTGTTTTGTCAGCATTGTTGGATAAAGAGATGGTCATGAATAGTTATGTAACATGCATTTCGATCTGTTTATTTGTGTGGGTTTCTTTCCAGGGGGATTTGATGAGAAACATTAGCACTATTCCGCAGCCTTTTTTGTACACCAGACATGTGCACTTTCTCAATTTCACAAGGTAAGCAAATCAGGAATGATTTATCTAAATGTATCTGATCAAGTACAAGATAAAAACGCAGCCAAACATTGTTTGCTGCTATTAAGTTAGTGAACAATTCAGTGCTCATCCTCTTTGTTTCTTTCTTTCTCAGATTTAGGCTAGAACAGCCTGTCTACATAAACATCATCAGGGATCCCATTAACCGTTTCCTCTCCAATTACTTTTTTCGTCGTTTTGGGGATTGGAGAGGGGAGCAGAATCACTTGGTCCGCACACCCCAGATGAAAGATGACGAGAGATATCTGGTCAGAGGCTATTTCTAAATCCCTCCCCTTTCTCCTAATCCCTGTTTGGATTTCCCTCTTTATTATTTTTGAACATTTTCTCTTGTGTTTCAGTCATGTCTGTGTCGGTTTCTATAAGGATGCAGCAGATCTCCATGTAGTGAGCCTTCAGTCAGCACAGGTCCATCTGAATGGTGATGTAAAGGACTGACTGTAGTTCAGTGTGCTGCAACAGAGCTACATAAGACTAGTCTATTCAAACAGATGGGAGCTATACTTACATGCATACAAGTTTACATAGCAAATAGCTGAGTGACCATCAAGTGACTTGACTTGGAGACTTTATTTCTTGAGAATGAATTTCGCCACCTTGGAATTATAAGGTTCTGGCTGTATTCTGAGTGGTTTTGAGATATTGAGCTTCAAAGTTTTTGCATTCCATGTAGCAAAAATTAAATGGGGGGGAACAAGTCTCTTTCATACTTGAAAATGACCCTAAATTTATTCTAAATATACAATATCAAAATCCTCTCAAATTTGTGAATGGGGATTTTTCGGAACAGGTCAAATGCAGATAGAACCTTCTAATTCTAAAAAAAAAATGTTCCGCTTGGAAATGTAAGGTTCTGTTTTGCAAAACATTAACCGAAGCAATAATTTTCAAGAAACACAAACAGTTTACTTATAATTTCTTTTAAAACATAAAATTAGTGTTGTAACAATGTGTCGAACATGTATGAGAAAGGTAAATTTAATGCTTTCTATGACATTTATTTCATATTTTAGGACGAAAAAGTTTTTTCTTGCTCAAGAAAAGGCAGTGCTAAATATTTTGTCCAGTGCAGATGTTAATTTTAGGTAGGAATATGGTGGATAATTAAACACATTGCAGGAACAGTTTAAGCAGCTACTGTAATACATCTGACCAGGACTTTATTCCACAGAAAGTGGGACAGGTAAAATGGCTTTCTCTCTAGAGATCACTATGGCCGAGATAACATGCTAACGTTTATTGTTGTAAATTGTAATTAAAACCCCATCAATTAAATTGTTGACAATTTGACCTTTAAGGCTTAATATTGTCTAATTTAAGACATTTTAAGACTTTAAACTGCAAGAAAACAGACAATGCTTCAGCAAAGTTGTTTCATAAAGTTTAACTCTTAAATGCATGAATGTTTCTCCAATCATTACATATTAGGTTCTTTAGGAACCCGGACCTTTATCGGATGGATCTCTGCTGCAATAGCATAAAACTCTCCTGATATTTTAATATTTGTTTTCTGTCTACGGTAATTATGAGTGAAAAATAACGTCATCATTGTGTATCAAACAGTGCCACTTTGAGGAATAAAGGTGAATTGCACATATTGAGTCATCAGACATTTAATTATTGTTGTGCAGGAAAAATATACTTGTACTATTCAGGTCGCTAATGACCCTATACATTTTTACAAAAAAATTATTAATCAGAAAACAGACATTCTTTTATCTTTTTTGTTATATTGTTTATAATGAATAGATTGAGGAATATTAAGACGGTTGATGTCTGACTTTAAGAAATGAATGAGGGGGAGGGTAGTCACTGACGTCCTGGGTTGTTAAAGATCTGAGGTATGCATTTAAGGGATAATAAACATTGAAAAATGTTTCACTAACTATATATAATTAAAAATATTTTACAGATAAAATATTTAATATTTCCTGCTGTCACAGAGCAGTTCGGCAACATGACAAAGAAAGTTGATCCTGATTGGTCCTCTTGTGTGCATTTGAAGTGCTGATTGGCTCACAGATAGAACGTTATAGAACCAAGTTAGAGTTTGACTTTGTAGATAGAACCTTTTTGTTTTCTAAATAAAAAGTCCTAAAATGTCTTAAAAAAACTTAAAAAAAACATCACATAATGTAAATAAGTTGTCACAGAATAAGAATATGACACAAATGTCAGATAGAACCTTTTAATTCCAAGGTGATGATTTGTTGCACAATGAGTGTTTGTGTGAGAGAGTGCAAGAGTCTGGCTGTATGTTTGGAAATTAGCTCAGACAATGTGAGCAGAATGAGCAGGAATTGATTAGTCATGCTTGCTTTTTATTCAGTATTCAAGTCAATTGCATTGCTAAACGCTCTGAAACTCAAGACAATCACATGAAAACTTGGCACTGCTGGAAGAATTACGTCAGTTGACTAAGGATTGTGACAGAATTATGGCTAATATCTGTTATTCATAAAACATAAATGGCCAGTTTCCCAGACACATACAGTGGGTACGGAAAGTATTCAGACCCCCTTAAAATTTTCACTCTTTGTTATATTGCAGCCATTTGCTAAAATCATTTAAGTTAATTTTTTTTCCTCATTAATGTACATACAGCACCCCATATTGACAGAAAAACACAGAATTGTTGACATTTTTGCAGATTTATTAAAAAAGAAAAACTGAAATATCACATGGTCCTAAGTATTCAGACCCTTTGCTCAGTATTTAGTAGAAGCACCCTTTTGAACTAATACAGCCATGAGTCTTTTTGGGAAAGAGGCAACAAGTTTTTCACACCTGGATTTGGGAATCCTCTGCCATTCCTCCTTGCAGAGCCTCTCCAGTTCTGTCAGGTTGATCTGGAACATTACCTGGGACTTTTTTCTTCAAGTTACTAGTTAATTCAGTCCAGGCCCTTTTCTCTGTTAACTCATCCTTTGGTCTGTTTAAGAATGAGAGATCTATGAATATTTTTAGTAGGGGTCAAGGTTTGGTTAGTTAGCATGGTTTAGTTAGCCCCTACTGGTTACTACACCATCTGGTTACCTGGTAAGCATCTAAACACACACACATGCACACACATATATATACAGTGGGTATAGAAAAGAATTACCACCTTTAAAATAATCACATTTTGTTGCTTTGCAGCCTGAAATGAAGACAGACACAATTTTTGTTTTATCTAGCTGTATTTACTCAGTGGAACGTATAACATCCAAGTTATAACACCATGTCAGAAAAAAATAAAAAAACAGAATCACTGAGTTGGAAAAAGGATTAGTAAATTGTTGAACCTCCTTTTGCTTTAATTACAGCCTTTAGTCTGTTGGGATATGTCTCTACTAACTTTGCACATCTAGACTTTGCAACATTTGCCCACTGTACTTTGCAGAACTGCTCAAGTTCAGTTAAATTTGATGGTGAGCGTTTGTGGACTGCAGTCTTCAAATCATTGCACAGATTTTCAGTGGGGTTTAAGTCTGGGCTCTGACTAGGCCACGCAAGGACATTCACCTTTTTCTCCTTCAACCACTGTGTGCTCAGTTTTGCTGTGTGCTTTGGGTCATTGTCATGTTGGAAGGTAAACCTTCTTCCCATTGACAACTTTCTGGCAGAGGGCAGCAGATTTTCCTCAAAAATTTGACTGTATTTTGCACCATCCATTTTTCCGTCTATCCTGACAAATGCTCCAGTCCCTGCTGCAAAGAAACACCCCCATAACAGGACATTACCACCTCCGTTCTTTACTGTAGGAATGGTTTTATTTGGATGGTGAGCTGTATTGGGTTTCCGCCAGACATATCGTTTGGTGTTGAGGCCAAATAATTCAATTGTAGTCTCATCTCATCTCATCTTCAAGGTGCGTTTTGGCAAAGTCGTGACTGTATGTGGCCTTTCTTGAGGAGTGGTTTTTTTCTTGCAACCCTCCCATACAAGCAAAATTTGTGGAGAATTTGTGATTTTGTTGTCACATGTACACAATGACCACTCTTTGTCATAAATTCCTGCAACTGCTTCAGAGTTGCTGTAGGCCTCTTGGTAGCCTCTCCGACCAGATCCGACCGGCTTTTTCATCCAGTTTGGAGCGACGTCCTGATCCAGGGAGGGTCTGTGTTGTACCAAATACCTTCCACTTCTATAATAATAGACTTCACTGTGTTTCTAGGCATTGATAAAGCCTTTGAAAAAAATTTTTTTTATATCCATCTTCTGACTTGTGCCTGTCCACAACTTTCTCCTGGAGATCTTGTGACAGAGCCTTTCCACCCATAGTTGATTGTTTGCTTCAGTTGCACTGGGATATGTCTCTACTAACTTTGCACATCTAGACTTTGCAACATTTGCCCACTGTACTTTGCAGAACTGCTCAAGTTCAGTTAAATTTGATGGTGAGCGTTTGTGGACTGCAGTCTTCAAATCATTGCACAGATTTTCAGTGGGGTTTAAGTCTGGGCTCTGACTAGGCCACGCAAGGACATTCACCTTTTTCTCCTTCAACCACTGTGTGCTCAGTTTTGCTGTGTGCTTTGGGTCATTGTCATGTTGGAAGGTAAACCTTCTTCCCATTGACAACTTTCTGGCAGAGGGCAGCAGATTTTCCTCAAAAATTTGACTGTATTTTGCACCATCCATTTTTCCGTCTATCCTGACAAATGCTCCAGTCCCTGCTGCAAAGAAACACCCCCATAACAGGACATTACCACCTCCGTTCTTTACTGTAGGAATGGTTTTATTTGGATGGTGAGCTGTATTGGGTTTCCGCCAGACATATCGTTTGGTGTTGAGGCCAAATAATTCAATTGTAGTCTCATCTCATCTCATCTTCAAGGTGCGTTTTGGCAAAGTCGTGACTGTATGTGGCCTTTCTTGAGGAGTGGTTTTTTTCTTGCAACCCTCCCATACAAGCAAAATTTGTGGAGAATTTGTGATTTTGTTGTCACATGTACACAATGACCACTCTTTGTCATAAATTCCTGCAACTGCTTCAGAGTTGCTGTAGATATATATATATACTTATTTATATGGAGATATTTGATTTAGATATTCATGTACAGTATATACTCTTTTAAACATTTTGGGTCAGTAAGATTTTTTTCAAAGAAATTAATATATTTAGTCTATTTGTGTATATACAAATAGTATATGCTATTTGTGCAGCAACAGTATGTCTTAAATACTCACGGCACCGTATCGCCGTATGCATTTGCAGTAGCAAGTTCCTGTACTTGCTTGCAGCAGCAGCAATATTCTACAACTACAGTGACATGACATGTGGCCAAGTATGGTGACCCATACTTGGAATTAGTGCTCTGCATTTAACCCATCCAAAGTGCACACACACTCCGACCAGATCCGACCGGCTTTTTCATCCAGTTTGGAGCGACGTCCTGATCCAGGGAGGGTCTGTGTTGTACCAAATACCTTCCACTTCTATAATAATAGACTTCACTGTGTTTCTAGGCATTGATAAAGCCTTTGAAAAAAATTTTTTTTATATCCATCTTCTGACTTGTGCCTGTCCACAACTTTCTCCTGGAGATCTTGTGACAGAGCCTTTCCACCCATAGTTGATTGTTTGCTTCAGTTGCACTACCAAGGACTGAAATGCTCCAGGAAAGCTCTTTTCATGCTGATCTAATGAAAATGACCACAGCTGATCACAGTTGAAAGTCAAATGGTTTTGTGTCCCATTGAGAAGGTGATTAGCTACACCTGATTGAGTTTACAAGTCATTTT
>NW_015505194.1:1587664-1695910 GCF_001515645.1 Sinocyclocheilus grahami
TCTATCCTGACAAATGCTCCAGTCCCTGCTGCAAAGAAACACCCCCATAACAGGACATTACCACCTCCGTTCTTTACTGTAGGAATGGTTTTATTTGGATGGTGAGCTGTATTGGGTTTCCGCCAGACATATCGTTTGGTGTTGAGGCCAAATAATTCAATTGTAGTCTCATCTCATCTCATCTTCAAGGTGCGTTTTGGCAAAGTCGTGACTGTATGTGGCCTTTCTTGAGGAGTGGTTTTTTTCTTGCAACCCTCCCATACAAGCAAAATTTGTGGAGAATTTGTGATTTTGTTGTCACATGTACACAATGACCACTCTTTGTCATAAATTCCTGCAACTGCTTCAGAGTTGCTGTAGGCCTCTTGGTAGCCTCTCCGACCAGATCCGACCGGCTTTTTCATCCAGTTTGGAGCGACGTCCTGATCCAGGGAGGGTCTGTGTTGTACCAAATACCTTCCACTTCTATAATAATAGACTTCACTGTGTTTCTAGGCATTGATAAAGCCTTTGAAAGGGAGAGAGCGCTGTACATTCACTCCCCCACCTACAATGGTTACGAGTCCGACTCTCTAACCATTAGGCCACGACTTCCCCAGCAATAACCAACAGCAGCAGCAATTTAGCAGCAGCGTAGCAGATCTATTCCACCACGACCAAATACTCCTTTGTCTGTCCATGGTGAGGAAGAGGAGATTGTTGCAAATTACAAATACCTGGGAGTCCATATAAATAACAAACTGGACTGTACATAAAAATCCAACAGCACTCTTCAAGAAAGGTCAAAGCAGGCTGTATTTTCTGAGGAGGCTCAAGTCTTTTAATGTCTGCAACACTATGCTGCAGATGTTCTATGAGTCTGTGGTGTCTAGTGTAATTTTCTATGCAGTGGTCTGTTGGGGAAGTAGTATGAAGGTGGCAGACAGAAATAAACTGGACAAACTAGTTAGGAGGGCTGGCTCTGTACTTGGCATGGAGCTGGACCCTGTTCACGTTGTGGCTGAGAGAAGGATGTTGTCAAAACTTTACTCAATCATGGACAATCCTTCTCACCCTAGTATGAAGGTGGCAGACAGAAATAAACTGGACAAACTAGTTAGGAGGGCTGGCTCTGTACTTGGCATGGAGCTGGACCCTGTTCACGTTGTGGCTGAGAGAAGGATGTTGTCAAAACTTTACTCAATGCTGGACAATCCTTCTCACCCACTACACAGTGTGCTGGTCGACCAGAGGAGCACATTCAGCCAGAGACTGATTACTGCCAAGTGTTCCACTAAGCGCTTCAGAAGATCCTTTATCCCCGTGGCCATCAGGCTGTACAACTCCTCTCTATAAGTGCTGGGACATTTTTGAGTAATGCATGTGCAATACGTGTTCATTTCATATGCAATAAGGGAATTTTCTTGTGCAATGCAATTTATTATTATTATTACTGCCTATTTATTAATACTAAGATTAGTGTGCAATGCATACTATATAACTACTGTGCTTAATTACCATTACTATACTGGACTTATTATATTCCACATTTGTCATTCCATTCCACTTTAATTAATTTCATATTTGACCTAAACTAGCATTTTCACTGGTATAGTTTTATATTATTATTTGTATGTTTTACTTATTCATTTTTAATTTTATTGATATGTAGGTATATATTTATTCATTTTATTATCTTTTTCTTTCTTTCTCTCTTTCTTTCTTTCCATCTTTCTTTCTTTCTTTCTTTCTTTCTTTCTTTTCTTTCTTTCTTTCTTGAGAGCAATTGTAACATGGAAAGCAATTTCCCTCTGGGATTAATAAAGTTTTTTGAATCTTGAATTGACATTGTCATATCTATCACCATGCTAAAATCTTCTGAGAGTTGTCATGATTAAAATACTTTTATTCAACAAGAATGCATTAAACGGATTAAAAGTGACTACATTTGTAGATACATTTATAATGTTACAAAATATTTATATTTGAAATAACTGCTGTTCTTTTGAACTTTATATTCATCAAAATATATTTTGATTTAATTTATATTCATCATGGTTTTCACAAAAATAATAAGCAGCACAACTGTTTTCAACAATGAATATGAAGGATCATGTGACACTGAAGACTAGAGTAATGCGGCTGCTGAAAAGTCAGCTTTGTGAGCATCTTTATGATTTGTAATCTTAAAGGAACATGCATGACACAGGCCAAAATAACAATGGGAATTGAACTTATCTTAACTAATGAAAGACTACCGTAAATATAATCAGACCTTCACCATATAGAACATAACCTCCTCTTACGATCCCCTCTCCTGCTGGAGGCCTGGTTAACCGCATCACTGTTTTCTATAGTTTAGAATTACTGTGGTTTGTGATCTTTCTCACACTAAACGTATCTGTTTGCTTGATTTATATGTCTGGAATAGCTGAGCCATTTGTCAGGACTGAGATTTCAGATGGTATGCTATTGAAGTTTCATTTTTGATCTTTCCTTTTGAATTGAATTGAATTATTATAATCTGTGACATACTGAGGAATTCCCCACAATCTGCATGGATGTACACACCCACACAAACTCAATGTCAGACACATTCACAAACACATTTTCATTACAGCTGGAAGCTGTAGGATAATTGGGTATTGCTAAGTCATCCTATTAGTTTGAAGCATGTGAAGTGAGTTTCTAAAGTGTGTGTTAGAGCATTAGAGAATGACCACGCATATGGGGAGGGGAACTTTCTCACCTGGCGTGACTGAAATTTTATAAGCTGGTTTCCTTTCAACACTTAAAGTGTATTCGTGTGTGTATGTTTTGCTTGGTGGCTGGGTCAGTGGTGCAGTGTTGTCCCAGACAACCCTCAGGTGTGGAAAAATACACACATACTGTATACAGAGAGAGAAAGATAAACTGCTAGTCAAATATTTGGACACATTTGATGTCATGATCTTAAAAACCTTTTTTTTTCTCTTGTATTTTTTAAAAAGCAATTTATTTCTGTTATGGCAAAGCTGAATTTTCAGCAGCCATTACTCCAGCCACATGATCTTTCAGAAATCGTTATAATATGCTGATCTGGTGCTCAAGAAACTTCCTATTATCATCATTCTTGAAAACAGTTGTGCTGCTTAATGTTTTTATTAAAACCATGTTACATTTTCTTTAGGATTCTTTGAAGAATAGAAAGTTCAAAAGATCAGCATTTATTTGAAATAGAAATCTTTTGTAACATTATAAATGTCTTAACTGTCACTTTCGATCAGTCTGATGTGTCCTTGCACACGCTAACTCTGCTGTTCTGCGAGGTCATTACCCACAACAAAAAAACCCACTGTCTTTGTGTGAGGTATGCTGGCAGACCTTCAAAGCTGTAGGACTCATGTACTGCCCATGTTTTACTAATGACTGAAAGCATTAAAGCCATACCGTCTGTGTGCACACATAGACAGGAAATTGCCCCTATTAATGGAACTCATCCAGGTTCTCAGTTCTTGTCTACTATCGTATCCTATTGTCTCATCTTGTCTCCAAACATCTTGTCTCACTTCTGCTTTGCTCAGTGGTTAGTCTTAATACAACCAAACATTATGTATGCAATAACCATTATTATTATTAATTGTAATATTATTAATATTATAGTATCATGCATTCTTTTTTGTAATTTTTCTAAACAGAAAAATGCTTTGTTTCACATCAGGCAAAGAGCATGTTGCGTGGTGATGGTGACGTCCATCTGGGGGTAGTTTAGGGATAAAATGCGATGGCTGTGTTCCTAGGTGCTTAGTGAAATGGCCACCTTGGGACTGAATCAAGGCCAACACAAGGCCAAATAAGTGTGTCACCTGAGCTGAAGTGGGACCTCTTAGAGAGAGAAATAGACTGCGTGTGTAAAACTGCCCACTTTTACTGCTCGGGACATTTACTAGAAGCATGCTGTAACTTAATAAGTAATTTCATATTTCCAAACAGACTTTCTTTCTTTTTATACTCTCCTCTTTTCTCCCCTCCACTGAACAGTATCTACCTACTCATTGAACTTGCTTTTAATTGTTGATTTTAAAAGTCTGGCGCAGCTTTAAGGCATCATGATCTCTTCAGAGATTGAGTATGTTGCTCTCCCAAGTTGCTGCGTAGTTGGTGATCTGTTAGAGGATGATATTTCTGTTCCTTTTGTTCTCTGCAGACATTTGACCTTTTGGCCATCTGGCTTTCTGTACTTAAATCCTTTCCCTTTTTATATTCCAAAAAGTCAACGGAAGCCCAAATGGAACATGAACTGTTTGTGTTTCAGCAATAGTGTCTGTGCATTCAAAGTGCATATCCATCAGAGTTTGTATGTGTCTCCGTTGGGGTGAAGTGGGGATGCAGATGAAAGGACATTGATGCGCTCTTGGCTTTTAGACTCTATTCAGATGCGCACAGAGTGAGTATTGTTAAAGGAACTGGCTCTCCTGGAGCTCCACTGCTTTGAAGGAATTGCCAGTGCATCAGCTTGATATTGTCAACAAATGAACATGTTCGTAGTACAGCGAAAGCAAGTTAAACATTGCTCTTTTTGCTCTAGTTCACAATCACAATAACTTTTGGTGAAGGAAAAAGTCACATAGGGTAGAGAAATCAGATGAAGTTGGATAGAGGGACTAGCTGCATTTTTCACAGAATGCTGTGCATTTAGGTCTAATTGAATGTGAAATGTAAATGTCTTGAAATTCTGTCTTATCTGCAGATAATTCATGTTTTAAGCAAACATCCCAATCCATGCATCAGTCTTTATAATTACTGTACTTTTTTTCATTACTTATAATTATATATCGCATGACAAGAACATGTCCTGATCATATTTTCCCCCAAAATAATAAGTAAGAATAAGAACATATATGTTGATGTAATAGTATATATTGAAATTAAATATGAAGCTCAGTTTATAACCATTACACATTTTTGAATTATGACATTATTTGATAATGAAGCACTCAAACGCTCTTTACCATAATGGAAAAAGAAAATACATTTATATAATGTGAAAACATATTAGAATTAATAGTGTTTTAAGTTGAACACTATGAACATAATGCCCCCCAAAACCCCAAAACCTTATCATAATGATTCTTTGATTTAGGGGTGAAATGCATCCTGGACAATTTTTTTATAAATTGCCTTTTAATATATGACCACATTAAGTCCACAGTTTAAATAGTTTTAGTGGAACAAGAAAAATAAAGCACCCAAACATTTGGAATGCAGCATAAGTATTTTGGAAAGTGAAACTACAGAATTTAGGAGGGGCACAGTAAAAAAAAAATATGCCAGTTGACTCGTTTTAAAAACTTTCAAAGTGAAAACCAGTTTAAAATGAGCAAAATTATTTGGCCTAAAAGTCTGTTATCTAAGTATATAAATCACCCACTGTTTCTGTCTCAAAAGGTCTCCGTCAAAACTGGCGAAACCATTAGAAACATTGATAATTAAAACTGACTGATAATTGAAGAACATTCATGCTTTGAATGGTCAGGATATTGAGGTAATCCAAGTTGATTTCTAATCGCTTCGAGAAAATGTATTGAAAATGAGCAAATGTGTGTCAACTTTAGAGGACCTTTTCATTTCCTTAATAAAGGAGTAATGTCCTTAATAAAGGGCAGATAAATAATATTCACTTTTTGACTCATACTTGGCATGTGTAAAGGGCATTCTACTATGAAAGATCAATGCTGAAATAACTGTTTTTCTACCTGCCAGCATGACTGCCCTTCTCTTCAAGACCCACAGCTTGCATGCGATTCCCCCCAGTTTTTAGGCACCCACCTGGGTCTCATGAAAGGGAAGGAGTGTGTGGAGTCTGGAGCTTGTGGCTATGTGGTCTTTACTTAACCTCTCTTGTGCATAAGTTAAAGACAATGCTGTTACCTTGACAAATCGCCCTTTTTTCCAAGAAGTGTAATCTTTACCATGTTCTTTTCAGCATGTAGTAAGTTCTCTTAATATTCATCGAGTGTCATTATAGCATTGTTGGCTGCGTTGTCGTTTTGAAGAAATTGCATATTGTTGTCTTCTTTCACATCTTTCCTTTCTCCTCTGTTTTTCCAAATAATCTTTTTACTCTTGTCCATGTTGTTCTCTGAAGACTTCACATGTTTTGTAGTCTTGGTAATTAAACAAGGGAGAGGGAGAACTGATGTGTTTTTATCCCTGGCCTTCTTTGACTAGTCTGGTTTCTTTTTGTTAAGTAAAAATGGAAACAAAATACACTGGGTTTCATAGGCCTCCCCTGTCGTGTTTTAACTGTGGGTGGATTGCCTTTACATATTTTCCCATCTAATCTTCCCCAGTGTAATTAAAGCTTTTGGATCACTTAAAGTGATAAAACATTGTTTCTGTTAATGCATTGGGTCCAGATTACCATATAAAAGATTACAATTATGATTTTCAGAAGACTGTGGTTCATTGCTTGTGTAAGTAGCGCCCCCTTGTGTTCACTAGAACAGACTGATGGTACGTTGGATGGGGTATAATAGATACAGTATTATGGAATATAATCAGCATATAGTCCAGTGAAAATGAGTGTGTCTATGATTTATAAGTAGATTTTAAGTTTTTGCTCAGTTTGCCAGATTTTTGTTCAACGTGCTGCTTTCTTTTTGGCTGTAGCATCTCATCTGTCTGTCTGACTTATTTTGCCTTTTCTCCACTGCAGGACATTAACGTTTGCATCATGGAGAACTACCCAGAGTGCTCTAACCCACGTCTCTTCTACATCGTTCCATACTTTTGTGGACAACACCCTCAGTGCAGGTAATTATGACCCATCACTCTTGGGGTATTAATGATGAAGATGGCTGAAACCCACTCAAACCAAAAGCTAACACTCTCTTTAATGGCATTCACTGAACTTGTGCAAATAAGATTCTTGTTTGCATTTTATAATGTATTTGAAATGCATGTTTATTGTTATCTGTGGTGGTTATAGAGTTAAAAAGCTGTTTTGTAATCGTGGAGATTTTCTTCCTATTCTGCACTTTCACAGGCTTAAAAGGATAGTTCACCCAAAAATCTAAATTGTCATCACTTACTCACTCTCAAGTCATTCATGAAGACTTGCTTCAAAATATATACAAAAGAAGATATTTTGAAGAATGTTTAGGTTCCCATTGACTTTCATTCAAAAAATAAAATGGAAGTCAAAAGAAACTGTTAAAAAATATTTTGAAGAATTTTGGTAACCAATCAGTTTTGCTTCCTATTGACTACCATTTTATTTAGTATCATTACAATAAAAGTGAAATGTAAAATGTCATCAATTTACTCATCCTTATGTGGTTGAGTAAATGATGACAGAATTTTCATTTTTGGGTGGACTATCCCTTTAAGATCTTGTGCTGTTTTCAGAAATAAATTTTGTAAAATCTCTTCAGTTAAGCAAGCTGAAAACTTTGTATGATTTCTTGTCAAATAATTGGCAGTTTTTTTTGGTCTGCCTCAGGGAGCCGGATGTTTGGGCTGTGGAGAGGGCCAAACAAAATGTTATAGAGAACTTCCTACTTGTAGGAATTCTGGAAGAGCTGGAGGATGTATTGCTTCTGCTGGAGAGACTCCTACCTCACTACTTCAGTGATGTCCTATCCATCTACAAGAGTCCTGGTGTGTTTTATTCAATTACTTTGAAATCATATGTTAGAAATGAAATACAAATAAAGAAAATAAATACATGTAAATGCTAATGCACAAATGAATGAGCATGTTTGAACATGCAGAGATTCAGGTGAAAAAATAATAATTAAAACACTCTTTCATTATCTTCTGGGGAGATTTTGTAAACTCAT
This sequence comes from Sinocyclocheilus grahami, assembly GCF_001515645.1. Classification (NCBI taxonomy): domain Eukaryota; kingdom Metazoa; phylum Chordata; class Actinopteri; order Cypriniformes; family Cyprinidae; genus Sinocyclocheilus; species Sinocyclocheilus grahami. The sequence goes on from NW_015505194.1 coordinate 1,595,467, forward strand.
TTTGCACATCAGCTTGAAAACAATAATAACTGAAGCATGTGCCAAATTATTTTTAGCTGTCTTGAATTGCACACTGTAGCTTTCTCTGTGGCTCATAGTTTTGCAAATCTGATTTTTCTGCAGAATTTTGGAAGATGGGGAACCTTACAGGAACAGTGAAGAAGCACATGCCCACTCTAGAGGCCCTGCAGGTGCTTTACCAAAGGATGAAGTATGAGTATGACTTTTACAATTTCGTTCGTGACCAGTTCCATCTCACTAAGAAGAAGATTGGCCTCAAGTCCGCCTCCCAGAACTCTAGTCATGAACCTGACTTTCTCCATGAGCTTGCCCTCAGGACTCATGAGCCTTTGGAGGAGGAGGAGGAGGAAGAGGATGAAGAAGAGGACATAGGGCAGGAAGATGCCAACATCTGGTTGGTTCAGCCCTGAGTAATAGCCATGGAGGTGTAGGCATGGCAGATATCTCATAAGCTTGATGTCTACGTCCAGTCAGGAGGTAGAGTCAAAATTCCCAGGTTAAAATTGGGTGTGTAACCCCTGTTTTAAATGGGACGGCCCTGCACGACACTCTCAAGAGTAGCACTATCAAGAGTTATTCAGAAGGGTCTGAATAATTATTTAAGGAACCAACAATTGTGGCAAAATTATTTTGTTCATGTTAATGAAATTGAGTTGGTTATGGTCATTTCCTGGTGAGATGATTCAAGATTGAAATTACAGGGATTTTATTGGATTGTCAGAATGGAGGGATGGACTAATTGTGGTATAACAGAATGAGATGCTGTGGAAGTCTGATTTTTAGGCACTACTCCTGTACACCTGGAACCTGGGTGATCGGACTCACACATCAAGACACACTTTCACACGTGAACAAATTCAGACTACGCTATGACTAGGCAAGTGAGGATCACAACAACGTGCCAAACCTTCAAAGTGCCAAGGATTACTGCATTAAGCTTAGAAGCTGTAGCTGTAATCACCGTAAACTACTCAAAAACACTAATCAGCTCTCATTATCTTATCATCTCATTCCCCCTCTGGTTCCAGAAACCTGCTGCAACTCTGTGCCAGAAATTCAGTGCTAGTCTTTTTTTGAAAGGATCTTTTTTTATATTGTACATGTAAGGTGTTGTACAAAGAATCAAACACTTTTGAATGCCTGTAAGATGTAAAATGCAGCACACTGTTCATCTAAAATGTTTGATGTGGATGTTAAACATTTCCTTGCCTTGTCAGTGTGTCAACTGTTGTGTTCAGTCATTTTATAAAATCGGGCCTTTAAGTTCCCATTTGGTACATAATGTGCTAAGAACACTTGAAGTAGTTGTTCACACGAAAATGTAAATTGTAATGATGTTTTTTTTAGCAGCAATAGAATTTGATCTCATTTATCTCAGTGTATAATGTAAAACTACTGGGATATCAAACAATACCCTGCTAGTTACAGCTAAACAATTCAAAGTTCACAAGTGGTTGACACTGTACTCGTATGCCAGTGCCTAATGTTTTGAGTAGGATCACAAAAATTAAAACAAAGTAACAAGATGGTAATATCAAACTATATTAATTATTTTGCTGGAATATACTCCGGATCAATCAAGCTGTCAGACAGCACATGGAAAAATAAGTTTGACAACAGGACAGAAAATTTTTCATGAATGTAAAAACATGAGTTTGTACATTACATTTAAACCCAATTTAAATGCTGCCCACAGATCAACACCTATAGGTCCATACGGTTCCTGTAGTGTATTTTAACTGAAGAATGCATTAATTAGAGGTCAGCCTGATGGGGCATTTTTGTTGAACTATGCTGGTAAAGTGAAATGAACGATTAATACATGACTAAATAAATGCTATAGCTACAAGCTTTCACAGAATTTAACACTTCCCATTTAAACTTGCCAGTTAAGTATATAGGTGTATGTACTTGTTTTGTGTTCAATGTGGATTTTATATTGTTTAATTTATTTTACAGTATTACTTTTGATGATTGCATTCCATGTACGAATCTCAGGAAAAAAAAAAGAGCAGATATATTTTTGTTTTTTTGGCATCTAACAGCTGGTAAATATTAAAGCATCTGATCATTGTTACTTAAGGACAGATGGAGTGACTCTTTTGGATACCAAAATTGAATGAAATTGCTATTATTACAAATTAACTGCACCTTTACTGGGAAAGCTCTCAAAATAAAAGTATTTTAACAGCCGTTGTAGAAACTTTTCATATGTGCTGTATGGAAATATTTCTTATATTTTCTTATTTTATAGTAACAAAATTATTTATATTTTGTATTTTAATTGGATTTTTATAGCAGTTTAATACCCTAATATTCATATTAGTTATTTTATATATGGATTATAATAGTGTTTACTATAGATTAAAAAAATGATGTTTTGTTTGCGACCCCATTTAAAGCATACCACGACCATCTCTAGAATTCTTATTTGAACTGATTCATTTATGACATTCACTGAAACTTGAAGGGTTTGAGTGTGTTCCCGCCTCCAAAAGACTGCGCGAGCAAATAGCATTCGAGTGTGGGCCAGTGTTGCCAACTCATTTTCAGAGAAAGTTGCTAAAGGAAAGTCGATTTATTGCTAAAAGTTGCTAAATGTTGTTGTGATGTCATTGCGTAATCACAACACAAAATTGTCACATCATCAAATCTCAGCAAAAAAAATATTTTATATATGTTCATTTAGATTTGTTTGTAAAATAATATGCATGATATAATATTAAAATATAAATAACTGTATTTGTAAATACATTGAATTGTTGAAAACTTGCACCTTTTTGAATTATTACAATTTAAGTTTTTTTAGTAAACTAGCAATTCTACACATTCTCAACAATTATGCTTTAAGCAGTGTATTAGTAGTTAGTTAGTATGCTACACTCTAAGAAACGTCTGTAAAAATAAGGCACAATCTACTATGTTAATATAAAATAATTTTCTGTAATGTTTTTTTTTACCTGCATTTAAATTACACATTGTGTTTTTGGGTTACAGAGTTACAATGGATAATGGATAATGTCCTGAAAGATTTTCCATTTTTCTTAGTGTACTAACTGATCAACAATCGCAGGTACAAGCTACTAAAAAAGTGTATCATAAATGAACAAATATTCAATTATCAAATTATTCAATTATTATTATTAATAAATTGAACAATTGCAAATATCAGCTAACTCAGTTCTCGTGATGTGTGTACTGCTAGGCATCTGTGGTTTTCTCTTTTTGTGTCATTTGGATGGAAAATGTGTGCCTTTTTATTGTCTGAGTCCTTATCAAAAGTTGCTAAAAGTTGCCAAATAAATTTTTTAAATTGCTCAATTTGTTGCTAGGTGCTTTTGGAAAAAAAAGTTGCTAGGGTAGTCTGAAAAGTTGCTAAATTTAGCAACAAAATTGCTAAGTTGGCAACACTTGTGTGGGCTGTGAAGGCGCATTTCATTTATTGAACCTACTGATTGAACGATCACGCCCCGTTTACTGAATGAGTCCAGTGGTATGAACAAGCGAGCAAGGTATAATAAAAAGCACCGGCTAGAAGGGATACAGCTGCGGCTACTGGGCATGCGCACATCAATAAAATAACTATTATTGTTTTTTCATTTTTTATGCTTTGAATCGATTGAGCGAGTGAATAGTTATTCAAAGATTCACTCATAATACGTGTATTTGTCACCACCTACTGGTGTAACGATGCATAACGTGCATAAATGAATCTGGTGAATGGATTCAAAAGTATCGAGTCACCAGGATGAATCAAAATCCCTACCACTAATAAATACGCCCGCGGTCTTCTCTCGGAAATGTCAGGATATGGCAATTGTAAAATAGCGGTATAAAATAATTTTCTGGACGCTTGTTTGCAAAGCATTCTAAAGAAACTGAGGAATTACTGCAAAGGCCTGATGCCGTAATCAAGACTCAAACTGTCCTTCCATATCTTATCAGCTTGGATAAACATGCAGGACCTTCCATCACATAAAGTGAAGGTAAGCAACAGAATTTCTTATTTATAATTTAGATCAGGGCTGTCCAAACTCGGTCCTGGAGGGCCGGTGCCCTGCAGAGTTTAGCTGCAACTTGCCTCAACACACCTGACTGGAAGTTTCTAGTATGCCTAGTAAGAGCTTGATTAGCTGCTTCAGGTGTGTTTAATTGGGGTTGGAGCTAAACTCTGCAGGACACCGGCCCTCCAGGACCGAGTTTGGACACCCCTGATTTAGATGTTCACATATTTTCTGATTACACATCTGTTTTTTTTTCACGCACCGTGAAATATTTGGTTGTTGATGTGTCGTCAAACCCAAACGCTCAAAATGACTGAAAGGTAGAAGGTAGCGCTTTTTTCATGTGCCAAATGGAGGTTTTAACGCCAGAGGTTTGAGTATTGACTTTCTTACAGATACTATATGCTGCCTTGATACACGAGAGAGAAATAATATGAGATAAGCGTTACAGTAAATAAGAAGCTGCTGCAACAATCTGCTACAGACCGTGCATACAATGTTTCTTAAATGCGTAGTTCATGCTGTTCTGGATGTTTAGCTGTTTACAGAGGTCAGTGCTGTCACTGAGAGAGAAGAATTCTATTTCAGTGATATTTGTAAGGTTTTAGGGACATTTTCTGTGCACTATTGCATAAAAATGACTGTTGGTTATTTATTTCGTTTTTAAAGAAGAGAGTAATGATGCCTCTTGATGAGATTAATGATTTATCAATGATCATTTTAATCATCTTTTTATTTTATTTTAAAAGAAATAATGCATCTTGAATGTTAATTGACATTTGTCATAAGCAAACTTTTATTTGTCTGTCATCTATATGTGAAAGATTAATGTGTTTTGAAAAGTTTGAGAAACACTTGTTTGTATGAATGAATTTGAGTAAGCCAAGGTGTATTTCCCCAAGTTCAACAGAAGTGGGAGCTTCTCTGTCATCTAAGGTTTGTCCTGAAATCGGTGTCTGTGTTTGCATCGGTGTAGGCATGTGTATTTGTGTTTAGCTGGGTCAAAGTGCAGTGTCCAGCTGGCCCTGTCCTCATAGGATGATTTCTATTTGTGCCAGCACTGATAACCCAGACCTCAAATACACAAACAGGGTACAACGTGTCTTTTTAAAAAGTTTTCAGCAGCTTTTGAATAAGTGATATCAAAAATGGCAGTAAATGCACAATGCCTGTTCCATAATAAACGAATGGGTCAATTTGTGGTGTAGGGTGTGTAAAGTAGGCCTGCTTGGACTGTTCCAATCATAATGGAGATTAATTTGTAAAATATGCTTGTGCTGACAATACAATAGTACTCCAATATACACAAAAACAAAAAGGTGTGAATGCGAATATGTCCAGTAGGGGCCATAAGTAAATGAATAACACACAAATTGCCCTTTTGTACATTCAGAATCTCTGATTGCAACAATAGACTGTTAGGCTATTTATTTGTGACTCTTTTTTTTTTTTTTAGTAAGGGCTGGCAGTGCACAGCTTGTCCTGGGCCTCCTCCCCTCTGTCACAGCGAATGAGAGACGCCTGCCTTACGCCCACTAACCTGGAAAATATTTCCCACCTTTTTCCATTAGTAGATGAACAGCACAAGACAAGAACTTTTGTACTTACTTCAATCACCAATATGTGTAACCACTATAATTATTTTAATGAAACACTAATTTAGACATGATATCATATTTAATAATATATGACATTCTTTAGGCAATCGTGTTGCTATGACAACTGTACATGACTATAGCAAGACTCTACTACCCCTGTATCTCTGGTCCAAAAACACAATAAATTCATAAGCTTGAGGAAAATAGTATATGCATTGAATATTAAGTCTAAGAAGTCTATGACGAGAAAGATAGCTGTATTACAAAAAAATCTAATCCTCAAGTCAAGATTTTACAAGTGTTTTTAGAAGATAATACTATTTTGAACTCTTCTACATTGCATTCCTCATGTCATGCTACACTAGGGAGAACACAGAACAGTACGATAAAAATAATGAAAATATTAAGTAACAAAACAAAAGCCCCCAGAATAATAAAGTTCTGCAGTACTATGAACAATACTGATAAATCTGGAGCTAACCGTGAGATGCAATTGTATAAAAAACAGCTTGCACAAACAAGGTCTGTCTTTCAATGAATCATGCATAGAAACATACCACACCATTAACTGATAATGAACAAGTGTTTCCTTTGTCCACTGAAGCTGAAGCCAATGCTCTTGCTAATACAGTCCGTGAAAGTAAGTAAATGGTGTTTAAGATCCATGACATATTAGTGCATTGTTCATTTATCATTATTTTACTATGTTCACATTGCTATAAGAAATTGATTTGCAAAAACTATTGCTAAAATCAGCAAATTGTAAAAACTAAAGATGCGGTCACATTTACTTTTACTGGTGAAATCCAGTCATTTCAATAGGAGTCCACGCTGTTTTCACAACGGGTTCAAGTTGGTCACAGATTCTTGGTTTGAAAGTGACTTCTGTGTGAACTGTGCTTCATGCACTGCTACACTTATTGACAATAGAACGTTTTGCCCCAAAATCTTGCTGAAATTTCACTAATGTGACTGCACCTTAAGAGTCTGTGCAAGTGGTTTCGGCTGAAATGCAAAAATGTAATGTATTAGTGGTTTAAATAAATGAGGTCCTGCCTTGCAAGCTATTTGTTAAAATTAACATGATATTTTTTCAGAACAATTACAAAATATAAAAACGTTCACAATCAAATATACCAATATTTTTTTTAATAATGATCCAAACTCTCACTCAAACTCACTCACAGCCTCATCTATTCACAAATGCCTGCAACGACAAAATTAGTTTCACACTTGTCAAAAACATTTGATGTCTCATTCAGACTTGTATATTGGAGTATGTACTGTTCTCAGTCAGTCAAGGCACTTTCAGGAATCCTGTGTGAAAATGGATTTAAGCTTTGATGCTTTGGTTCATCTCTAGCACATCCACTGCAGTGTTCTTTTTGTTGGGCTTGGAGCCCAAAGCTTCAGCTTCTTCCAAAGTCGAGGTGAGGGGCTGTCCCAGAGTCTCCGGAAGAAAAAAGGTCAGGATCCCAATGATGAAGGCCAGAATTCCCACAATGAGCTACAGAATAATAGAGAGCAGAAGCTACTGTATCACTGTTCAGTCCGGCAAATATATATCATGTTGTATCATGCTTCAGTTCTAGAGTTACACAATTGACCAAACAGTACTACATTAATTGAGTGCTGTTACTGTACATACCTGTGGCAGATAGATCCAGATGTCAGCAAGGTAAACACAGAAAGGAGCCACCACACTACCCACCCGACACATCATACTACCACTGCCTACAGCCAGAGACCTGTTGGACCAGATATAGTGCCTTATATTAAATATGGTGTCTATGACCAGTGATCACTAGATGATCATCCTACAATCAACTTCAGATATGCCCAGTAAAGAAACTAATGAAACAGATTGTTTATAGAATTATATGAATTGGAACATCGTAAATATTGTCAAAGAATTAGCGGAACTAGATTAAAGTGAAGCAGACCACAGCAGGGAGATTGAAAATGAGTAACTTACTTTGGTGGAGTTTAATCAAGTCCAATTATGATATTGTGTTGCATGGCAATGAATGTTTTATACTATAGTACCTCATCTATTGCAGTGTGAATTGTGAGGTAAATTAGAGATAAGCAGCCTGAAGGCTGGAATTCTCTACATGATTTTGAAGTGTTAGTTGACGAATTTCTGAGCCAGTCTGTAGACTTTAGTCAGTCAGACTTGACAGATTTTCCAGAAAATCACATAGTGTATGATGGGCACAGACTTTGAATATTTTGGTTCAGACTATGAATGTATCCATTTGGAGGATATCAAACATGTTTGATATTTTGAGCCAATTTTAGAACACATATTGTTTTCTTTGCAATGTGTTTCCTATCAAAAAGGTGTGTGTTTCTGCATGAGTTTGTTGTGTTCAGACTTGAACATCTGGTAGTCTGATCCTCAATCGTTTAAGTGTATGATGCCCAGTTTTTCTCTGTGACCATTTACTACACAATACTAGGTGTATGACACCTAGTATTATACAATCTGTGTATTCCACAGTATATAATGTATTCCAGCCTTCAGTGTGGATGGCTACATATAGTGCATTAGAATACCTGATAATTGTGGGGTAAAGCTCACAGGTGTATAAGTAAATCAGACCAAATGCAATGGCAATAGTGAATTTCCCTGTCATACTCAGGACTAAAGCCAATATCTCAATATCCTGAAACAAAGAGAGAGAAAAACAGAGTGTAACTATATTTATCAGCAACAGTGTTTCAGTCATCAGCTGTTTGGAGAGGTTGCCAGTAGCAGGCCATAACAGGGCTTCATTAAATTCAGGATCCGACACAAGACTAAACGTCCCCAAGACATGTCCCCTTTGACCCCCTCTCAGAAGCAGCCAGCTGCCATATGTATAAACAGCCACTTAGATGACAGGTCTATTTATAGATTTTTGGAGCAAGGATAGCTGTACTCAAACCACACTCGGCCATTTCAGTGTGTCAGGAGTGCAGCTATTAGTTATGAGGGGTGATGCGATCCTGATGGAATATCAACCCACTAACACATTCTTCTTAGCCTTTGCTTTCAGTGACCAAGGCTGTTTGGAGAAATGTGCTCCATTTGTTTCAAAAATTACATCTCTTTATTTCAGAGTGCTGTTGCTCCTAATACAGTATGTTGATATTCAGACCAACAGCACAATTCTGATTATTTTAGACAATTCAATGAACAATAGGGTAATATTGAGTAACTTGATCCACCGATATCCGTTGCGCATATCTGAGCAACCACACAGGAGTTTGATTCAGTGACTCACTCATAAACTTGTTTTTGTTTCCAAATGAATCAGTGGCTGTGTCCGAATATACATACTTCCCTACTATATAGTACGTGATAAACGGTATATGAAAATAGTATGTCCAAATGCACAAAATCTATAAAACAGTAGGCGAAAAGTACCCAGATTACCTACTTCTTTCAATGGACACTTTTCCATGAGGCCATGGGAGAGGGTTTGTGAATGGCATAAAAGGGACGCATCTGACATTGGTGGGTCTGGACTACATTCGTACTACTTACTTTCATTCTATATAGAATACTTTTTTTTTCTGGTTGCGAAGTAATTACTTATTCAAAACAAGTACCTACTCTGAGAGTATAGGATTTCGGATGCAGCCAGTGTTTGGAACAAAATGGTTGAGGGATTCAACGACTCGTTCATAAAGACAGCCACTTGTCACCACCTGCAACATTTTGTTAAGTAGTTTTTTTTTAGACACAATTATTGCAGATTCTTGCTATGATAAGGGTTAAAAGCAGTTAAATGTATTGATTCTGATTCAGTTACGTCGTGTAAGCATAGCATTTACCCGAAGTAGCATCTGAAACATTTTCACCTTTTTAACCTTTCATCCAATAGCAATTTAACAACCATGCTAAACGGACATACTGGGCATGTGCCTACATGTATTACTCTCAAGAAGCCAAGCAGACTATCTTACACCTGCAGATCTATAATTCAAGAGGCTGCCAGGACACTGAGGAAACTGACATTTATTTTAAGTTAAACTGAAATTTGGCACTGACCTTGAGGCAAAGTTGTCTGGTTGACACTTAACACCAACTACAGCACAGAGAGAGAAAAACATACACGACTACCGTGCCTCACATATTCAGATGATTTTTGCATGTAAAAATAATTCACATTGCCAGATGGTTGAACACAGGTCTTGTGACACCAGCAATAACACCATATGGATATATGCATTGAAGCAATCTGTAACATACAGCTTGCTATTAATTATTAAACTCAAGCGAGACCATTTGGACAGTCAGTTTGACAAAACACAGTAAGGTTTTGGGCTTGTTGAGACCTGCACCCCTGTGTATTCTCTGGCCAATCACAAGAATAGGAACAACAATATTGTTTTTGGTAGAAATGTATATCCTAAAGTAGCCTGAGTTTTGTTTGTTTTGTTTGTTTGTTTTTTATTTTATTTAAAAGGGACAATACACATTAATTAACATAAGTAAACAAGTCTACTATGTAAATGTGCCAGATTTAGTCATTCAGGCTAATTTTCATCTGCAGTCCCTGGCAGGGTGATGGTAAGAACCATAATTCACAAATACACAAAGCAGAAACAAACATATTACAAAAACCAGAATACAATATATATTAAAAAAAAAAAACTCTACTTCAAATTATGAAGACATATTTGATTATCCAATAACCACCCTTAGTTCTTAAAAGGATTGTAATACCACAGATCCTACTAGGAAGTCACATGAGATTCAACTCTATCATGTCACATGTGAGTGTGTCTAAGGACCAGACAGTAGGAATTAAAATAAGGAACATAGAAGAACAGGGATATCATCTACACAAGCTTTTTCACTGCATTCTCGTCCTCTAAATAGAAGAGATAGTGCTTTTAAAACCTTGTTACTATACCAACACAGCTGCCAGTAATTTGTTGAAATAATTACACGGGCACTTTCTTTGGTATATGAGGTGGGATGTGTATGCCGTTACTAGTCGCTTCACAAACATACTTGTGTGTAGGGGTGGGCGATATGACCAAAATCTTCTATCTTGATATGAGTAATTTGATTTCATGGTAACGATATATATCATGATATAGTTTTTTTTGCTTTAAATAAGGTCTTTGTGATATCAACATTTTTGATACCATTGAAATTTCATTGTCATTCTTGTCACCAGTGTCAGTATCACAAAAAACGAATACTAGCCTAAATAAAAATAAAAAAAACTCAAGCTCACTGAAGACAAGTAAACAGTCAGCGATTAAAAAAGAATAAAAAAATAATTACAAGCAAGCAATAGGAAAAAAACTACTGTACTGTAGAACAAATAAATAAGAAATGCTACATACATTGTATAAAGTAATCAAATGTAAACACTGCATATTCTTCACTGTGTAAATTAAATATATATTTCTTCTTCTAAAATCACAAAAGTGATTTAGTCAAGAACAATGAGAGATTTTCTTTCCTTTGTTGTTTGATTAACATGAATGACAGACAGCAGGAATATTTAACTGCTGTCACTTTAAGAGCTGCCCGGTACTGTTACACATGTGTTTTCTTTCTCAGCTGTTTGTGTTCACGTAAGACCTAAATTACTGTGTTTATGAGGATACTTGCAAAGACGGGCATTTTGACACATACAAGTGTGTGTATGTACTATTTACCTGTTCAAGGCCTATAAAGCGGCAAAAATAATACAAATAAAAATCACTTGTTTTTAAACCCCAATGCTTAAAAACGTGTGCAAATGATACATTTTCGTGAACACGTAGCACAGCAATGTCACGTGAGCGACTGGGCATGTAACCGCGATAGAGACAATCGTCCGAAATCTCTACCGGTTAATCGTGACTGTCTACCAGTATATCACCCACCACTACTTGTGTCTTGAAGACTTCAAAACTGGTTCCAGAAGATGAATCCGGAATGCATAACATTTAGTAAATGTATTACTGCTGTTTAAAACACTAAAGAAAAAGAGTAAAAAAAATTGAGAAAGCGCATGCAAAAAGGTTTATCAAAAAAAAAAAACAGAATGAGAGGATCTGATGCAAACAGCTGCCCAGTTACCATGTGAAAAGCAAACATGTACACAAACACATGTCTACTCTTGCCAAGGTTAATCATTCATTTTAATAATCACTTAGTTCCTCCCAGAGGTAATGATAATGAAGCAACTTGTTGCATATTGATCAGACCTGTCAAACCAACTTAAATTTACAAGTTTGCCCAGATTAATATTTTCCACAATTTAAGAATTTGAAAGGCTAGTTTTTAAATTTTGTGGCTTTGCCATGGAAACTAAATACAATGCCCATTTGTGCTTCTTTCCCTATAAGTATAAGAGGCTGAGAATTAGGTTTGTTTGGATTCCTAAATAGCAAATATATTTAACTGTGTGTGTGTGTGTGTGTTTTAAAAACTTGAACTGATCTTTAAAGTTGCCATGAAATTAAAATTCACCCTATCTGTTTTGTAAATACATGTTATAGGTCTTATTTTGAAAAATACATCCATTTAATTTTTTTAAATGTGTTATATAATCAAAATGTTATATACTTCTCTGTGGTGATGTTTGCAGGACTTCTCCAATAATTTAGTCTGCCTAAACGCAGTTCCTGCAAGATCAAGTTCACCTGCTTTCAATGTTGAGTGCAAGACAGATCTCATAATCCAATCAACAACCGAGGAATAGAACTAAATCCCTGTCCTCCATTTTTTCTTTTTCGATACTGTTTCGATACACTCGGATTTACGTCACAATATGGAAGAAAAGATTTAACGCTACTTCCGTTTCATTGTGACTTTTAACGGTGTAATGCTATGTCACAGTGTGTGTATATATATCACTTGGATTCACACAGACATGATCTCATACCTGGGGCACCACAATAATGAGCATGCAAGCTACTCCACCAAGCAGCAGAGCTGGGGCACAGGTCTTCTTTCTGCCAACCCGGTCCATTGCAAAGCAGCCAATTAAGTATGACGGAACCTCAACAGCACCTAAAAAAGGATATTTAGCTTAAGTGCTGTTAACTTCTATACTACTGAAACTAAACTGCATGTAGTGCAGCAGAAATTCTCAAATTCCAGCAATCCAATACATAAGGCATCATACCAGATGTGTTTGCATGCTTTTGTATCTCTTACACTATTTTCATTAAACATATTTTTTGCTTTAAATGAATAGTTCACCCCAAAATTATTATTATTATTATTATTATTTTATTTTTTTTACAATTAAAGGGTTCCGTTTTTTGTGCACAAGCCACACTTATGATACTTTTATAATGCATTTCCATCATGCTTGAAAGTTACACTCTATTCATTGTAAATGCATGGAAAGTTCATTATTCCAAATGTAATAATGATAAAAATTATCATCTTTTAAATGGAAAAAAGTCATTTCAGTTTGGAACAACATGAATGAACAATGACAGATTTTTGGGGGAGAGAAGGTGAACTGTTCCATTTAAAGCATCAAAACTTTCTTGAGAATACATGCTAGCACATACAAACAAACACACATCAGGCCATTACCAGCCAGGAAGAGATTGATATACTGGTTTCCTCCAAGGTTGACAGACCCGAGGCTGAAGACATAGTATCCCAAGCTTCCGATGAACCAGATAGCCCAACAGGTGGCGCTGCGACCGGCCATTTTCAAGCTTCCAAACATGTCCAGGATGCTTAGCCTCTTCTCGACTTCCACTACTCTTCCATCCTCCTGCTTGTTGTCGTTCAACTGTGCTCCATCACATTCATCCTTTAGCTCTGACACCTGAAGTCAGTGATATATTTAAAGGGGTCATATGATGCTTTTTTAAAGATCATTATTTTGAAAAGCCGTTAACGACCACTTTTTCCCATATCAATTATTTAACACAACTGTTCTCATCTTTCAAATAAGAACTTAGAATATTATAATATAATGTTTACAATAACTCACAGGCTCACAGCATTTCATGCTGATGCAAGTTTTGTCATTTCTGTGTGTGAAAAATATGTTCTACCAGTATCCTTGAAAATGTTTGCCACAGATTTTTGGCAGCAATTGCTTTGTGACAATTATTTTTCTTTGGGTTTTAAAATGGTTCTTTTAAATTTCCTTTCAATTTATGGTACCTCTATATTTTTGCATGTCTCTTTTCTTTCCATTTCCTTATTTGGGTGTGGAGTAAAGCCGTTTCATCAATCCAACTATGGAACTAGTATCTCATAATCTAAGGTAATGGCAGGATGGCATATTCTGAAAAAAATATGACTGAAAAGGGTATAATTCATGGCAGGAACAGAATTCCTGTCGGTGTGAGTCTACCTTAAGGGTGGGTGGCAGGCCATTGAAGTAAGCCATAGTGTCCAGCAGCTCCTGGGCTTCCTTGTACCGTCCTTTAGCCATTAGGTAGAAGGGTGTTTCTGGAAACTTCCAGCAGTAGAGCAAGAATGGAGAGGTACTGAGGGTGAGGATGATCTGGTAGATCCACCAGACGCGAACAAGGTACCCCACTAGAGCCACGACCATGATGCCCACAGCAAAGGCTGCGTGCACATGCATAGAGGTCCATGTGCGCACCTTAATTCCTGTAAACTCTGTCACATACACAAAGACTACAACCAGATACCCGCTCGACACCTGCCAACACACACACGCGCACAGAGAGAGAAAGGGGTTAGTAGAAATAAACAATGATTAAAATGACTGAGCAGACAATGTCTGATTGAAGCAGTGAGGATGGCAATGAATGATTTGCTTTACTGACCATTTCTTCTCTTTCCTTTTACTTTTCCCCCCCTGGGATGTTCTTTAAGTTATTTTATCAAACATTGTGGTCAAGCACTTAAGCATTCTACCCCCTTTTGGCAATCATGATTCAGGTACAGCTAATCAGTATTTCTGTTTTGGCACAATTAATCGGTAATTATGAATCAATAATCTGACATCTTTATCAATATATCAGAAAACTTTGTTTAATTTATTTCTGCATCGAGTAAGTAAACGAGACTGAAGATTTGTTTTAACTGGGCGGAAGGTGTTATTTCATCTTTTCTGATATTAAACTACAGTTTCCAATTATAACGATTATAACGAATATAAATTATTTTTGAAGTGTTAAATTGCTTTGTTGTTTTATAAGTTATTTTTCATTTCTAGCCAGTTTTCACCATATTTTTATTCTTTCAGCTGTAGAAGTCTGAAGCTTCTCAGCTGTGATTAGAAGCTTTGATTTTAAACAAAAATGCAACAGCTAAAGAAGTAAAAGATGTGGGGTAAGTAAAATAACTGAGAAAGACAGGGATGTTTAATTAAACAGCTTTAAATAGCTACATCACCAACCCTCAGACTGTAACTTATTGCAAAGTATTTACTTGAGACACATACAGCCTAATTATGTATGTGCATGCATGAATGTAAATATTCAGAATATGGGCCAGTCCACTTACCATTGCAAGAAGGAAACGCATCAACACAAAGAGGTAGTAGTTCCCTGTGAATGCAACAGTGACCCCAAAAAGAAACTGGCACAAGCTGGTAGCCATCAAAATGGGGCGCCTGCCAATTCTGGAAGAAGGAAAAGGAAAAATTTATATATTATAAATGTTTTCAATTAACTACAGAAAAATGTTTGTAGCTATAGACAAATAGCTTTATATAAACCTTTTGGTTTATATTAATTTCAACTGAAGCATGAAAAGAGACTGGTTGTACCATTCAGTCAATTGCCAGTTCATGGTAGAAAGATTCACTTGTTACAATTTGATATTTATGTGTGAACAGCTGTTTAAGGACAAACAGGGTAAATGTATTCTCAAAGCAAACCAATGGCCTGTTTTTGCATGCAAATGTCTCATTTATGTACACCAGCATGACTTCACCTTTGACCATTACACATTTGATTCTGTTCCTGTGCATTCATTTAATCATTGAATAAGTTATAAGGATACACATTGGCAGAACAAAATAATACTCCTCTGCTGTTGTACAACCATGACCAATCTGATGATGAACATGTACAAATAGACAGTAGTAGCTCCAGTTCACTGTTGTCTAGTATTGAAATGAACAGTGATTCTGTCTTCATGGAATGTGAACCTGTGATATCCTGTTTATGTGCAGCCATGCAGTGTCTGCATGTCTCACATCCTGTGCAGTTCTCTCAGCGCTCTTAGTTTTCTTATTGCAGAATCAAATATTTGCCAATTGTAAACCATCTTGCCATATTAAATGTTCAGGTATAATGTGGATACAGTGCACTTGTCTTGTCACAATCCATAATCATGATTTATGTGCACTGTTCTGTCAACAGCTACTGTGTAATAATACCTTGACAATCCATTTCTGGAATCTCATTCCCTTAATTAGTTGCCTAACCATGTTTTTTTTGTCCTATAAATAAATAGCCTATTTCAACCAATAGGGTAACTTTTATTCACATTTAACCATATTAAACCATTACATTTTCACTCATGAAAGTATCTGTTCTTTTTGTTCATTGATTTCTCTGAATACATTTGAGATGTGCAATTAAGTGGTTGTGTAAACAAATGCAACACAGACAACTTACCTGTCTGCGACGTCCCCAAACACCAATGCTCCAATCAAAACTCCCAGCATAAAAGTTGGCTGTGCAAGCTTGGCCAGCCATTCCTTCTCACACACCAGGTCCCATTCTGTTACGATGCTCTGCTCAACCTCGCTGTGATCATAGACAAAGCCACCACATGACTCTACAGTCTTGTTCCCAAAAAACTCGTATTGAAAATTGATGGCATCAAGTCGCAGCGCTTTTAAACAAGGACTAAGTTCCCACTGGTCTCCTCCAGCTGTCCGTACAACCACTGGTCCATCACCTGGCTTATAGTGAGTCCATATATCTGGCAGCGATGTTGAAGAGTGATTTCTATATAGAACGTCTGTGATATTTGAAGGAGCGTCACATAGAAATTTAGGGGTTTGAACTAAGAAAACCGAGGCCAGGTAATGTATTCCACATGAGATGGCCTGGAAAATAGCAGCAAAGTAAAGACATGCTTGAAACCTGAAGATAAAGAAGGATCAAATGGAAGTTAATTCATCAAATGACATCAATTTTTAAATAAACTATTCATTGATGTCTATAAAGCGGGACAAACTATTGTAAGATTAAGGACAAATATTTTGCAAATATTGACATGCAGGCAATAAAAGTCTGTTTATATTTTTTACATTGTAGTGTCAGTTAATTTTATGGTAAAAACACAGCTGCGGTTTCCAGAATATTTACAGTTGTGATATCCTGTTTAACATAGGCTACTGTACAATATTTTTTCATAAAATTGTATATGCATTTGGCTACCTTCTCTGTAAATTATAAGACAATATATTTTTTATTTTACTTCTAAAACGTTTTTTAAACGTAGTAATGTCTTTTAAAATAAAATATCTGATATAGTAACGTAACCTACAGTTTTTGTTAACTTAAAAATACGAACTTTTATACATTGTACAGGATTGGATATTCTTTTACGTCATGTTTCTAATACATCTAAATCGCTATGCGTATTTATTAAAGGCCACCAACATAATGAAAAATTGGCATCATTCATGCGATAACGATGATACACTCTAAAAAATGCTGGGTTGTTTCAACCCAATGTTGGGTCAAATATGGACTAACCCAACTGTTGGGTTAAATTTTGGTTACATTTAGTTTGGTTACATTAGCTTTTTAACCCAACAGTTGGGTTAGTCCATATTTGACCCAACATTGGGTTGAAACAACCCAGCATTTTTTAGAGTGTATGGAGCAAATATGAAGAGTTTTGATGTGATTGCTGTAAAACACTTCTCAGGAGCAAATGGGTACCTTTTAAAGTGTCCAAGTTCGTCGAATAGTCGCTCGACGCCGGTGGTCATTTTCAGCTCGTGCAGGATCCGCAAGAGTGTGAAAGGGCTCTTAGGTGACACTTGTCAATTTGTAAATGTTTGCTATCCTAGATCATAGTAGTAGGAGGGGCGGTTTCGGTTGGGAACTTTCCAATCCAAGGCAAGCAACGATTAAAACCAAAAAGTTTGGGTAGCGTTTGGTAATGCGACACCCAAGAAGAGTCCGGAGCCGTCAGTGCCCTGAACAGCTAAAATTAGATCATACTGCTTCATCTTGTGAGTGGGTAGTGGAGCTGTGTGATTTTGAATGGAGCGAGGAGCGGATCCAAGAGCGCTCCACTGCCGCTCCATCACGAGCACAATTCATGCCAACGTCCCATAATACAACTGCAATTTTACCAAGAATTCACATGTTAAACATATTTAGCTATAGCTTGATAGAGAAGGATCACTCAAATCAGAAAGAGTATGATGACCGCAATGGACATGAGCGGGAAGTTAGTTCTCAAGGACTTTTGTTCCTTCTAGATACTGAATATTTTCGGCTGAAAGCGTGATTTAAACACGTATTCGTTATATATACGTTACAACACTTATTCACACGCAATGCTCCCTCAATAATGCATTCAAACAAATGTAATCTTACAGTGCTACTTCATCTGTATCCGATTTCGCATGAGCAGAAATCTGTAAGAAACGCAACGATCTGCAGATAAAATAACGGACGAAAACGTAGGCCTACTAATTTTCGTCCTCCACAAACAAAATAATAAGCTTGGCATCTGGTAGGAAAAAAGTTTACACTAGTGTTGCATTAAGCCACTTAATTTGAAACTAGGCTACTCTCCTAGTATTTTTTTTCCTTTTAATATATGCAATGAACACAACTTCTGTGATATTTCAAAACATACTGAAATACTTCAACTTGATGGAGCGGTGTTTCTGATATCAGTTAGCGTGGGGTGGAGCGAGGAGCGGACTTAGTTGAAATTGTTGCCGCTCCACTCCGCTCACATACTCTGCTTCGTATGCTTCAAGTGTGCCTGTTTGGTTTTGCTTCCATCGTACGTAACTCAGGTCAGTTTATCCACAGTTTAAATAAGTGACAAGATACTCCGTGGAGCCCCTTGGAAATATCCTCGTGACGTGAGATGGATAGCTATTAATAAATCATTTAGGCTTAATAGCGAAAAATCTGTTGTCTAGTTTTCTGAAACATGAGTAGCCTATATAATAAATTTTAGCCTAAGTATTTTTTAATCTGTTCTCTTTATCATACAGCATATTTTGACTCCACAGAATAAAGTTACATTAATCAAATTGACCATTAGGCTACTCTAGCTATTATTTTAATTCAATTAATGAGTGCGTTTTCTATAATTCAATGAATCAGTCTATCATTCTTTATTAATCAATCATATAGAAGATCGGGGCTAGATGTCACATGGGAAATCTATGACTATATGGGGTTTTATCCCAGTAAATATGGTTTTGAGTCTTGCATAATTCCACAAATGCTTTTTTCTAGTAAGCCTAGTGTTTTTTTTAGGGTAGGCCTACAGTATTTTGTTCAAAATAAGCGTATTAGTATAACTTTGTGAATTCTGTCAATAGAATAGCAATAGAATACACGTGTCTAGTGTGACACTGTGTTCGGTGACTTTCTTTCTTGGACAATAGCAGTGGAGATGTTCAATAGTAAGGTATGTCTACAGCGAAATACATTTTCCCAAAAAAAAAAAAAAAAAAGAGACCCCTAGGAAATATTCATTGGAGTAAGAGAAATGTGACAACTAGCCCTGGCCTCCCCTGCTTCACAATTTTATCACATAAGTTTTACAATTTTTAAATGCAAAAATGTGTCTTGTAATTTTAAATCTACTCTGATGTCATATTCAGTTTCAGTATCCTTTACAGTACTTGAACTAGTTGAATGTGCTGACTCTCGTCAGGCAAGTCATTATTATTGTTACAGTCGCACTGTTGTTTGATTTATCATGACCCTATAATGCTTCCTTCTGTCAGTCTGAATGTGAGGACTCTGAACCTCTTCTCACTCCTAATTTGAACCTTTTAAACACATGGTCACAGTAGAGTGCCATTTCATGTGTTACATAAATTATATACATCACAGACAGCTCATCACCAAAATAGCTCACTGAAATAGGAAATTCATTCATATGCATCAAATACATTTTACCTTTTGACAAGGCATAAGACATCTTTCTACATCAGCGTTATACAATTTTATTTTTGTCTCACCTTCAGTGCACACATATACAGCTAGTTAGTACAAATTTGTTCCCAAAATGTGGTTAGGTTGGTACTCACACATACTGACATACATCAGAGTAACCTTCACTTGAACATTCAACATCTGGTGTGTTCACACTTCAAAGCATTGGTTACAAACTGAGGGAGCAAAGCCAAAATAATGAAAATGTGTAAGACAAAACCACATAATATTTGTATCATTGTACTCAAATTTTTTTTTATAAAACTTTCTGAATTATTTTATGAATTCTAACTGGCACACAAAAGTGCTTTGGACTGTTGTTGAGTTGATTTCTTTTGTTATTTTGAAATGATTATATGGTTTTATCTTTAACATTTTGTCTGTTATAAATCAGCAAAAATACACAAACAAGACTATTAATCGTGATTGTTTGGTCTATACAGTAAATATTATAATTGCTTAACTTATTTCATATCCTCTGCATTTGTATCTGTGTACACAATTCAGTGTCTTCACCACAAGGGAGCAGAGTAAAGCCACTGGAGATGGGTCTTTTGTTTAAATAAAGAAAAAATTCCTAATCTCAAATATTGCATACCACGTTGAAGTTAGAACAAAAGTGAGCTAAAGTCAAATATGAAAGATATGAGATGTCCAAAATATGACAAAATGTATGACTATAATTTATGCTGTAGACAAAAATGTGAAAGTAAAAATGCTTTGACTATTAATAAACCTTTAGGCACTTCTTTATGTACATTTTTTAGCAAAATAGGTGTAATCGCTCATGTACTGAGAGGTAGTATTTTGAAATGCAGGTTTTGCTGTATTATCACATCCAACATTATACAATATATTATAACTGATATATATGAGAAATGTTTTTCTGAGACAGTTAGCACTTAACATTTAATATTGTGCAATATACCATATATGTTGTTGAGAAAGAAATGTGTGTTTTCTGCTCATAATCACATTCAAGCATTTTGCTAAGCTCCAGATCAACAGACTAACATCTTTGGAGGAACAAAATAAAAAGATGCATGATATTGCGTAATAAAAGTTCTTTATTTAGCCTCATCCATTATGCCATTAATATCAGATACTGAACAAGGAAAGAAACTATATGTCACAATTGACATTTTTGTACCAAGGTTAGTATTTGAATAATCATTTATACAAATGAAATAATACAACAGCATAATAATGAGACGTTTATGGCATCAGTGATTGCTTTATATACATGTTGGTGTTACACTTCAGTTAAGCGTCCATTGGCTTGAATGTCCATTTGAGAATGATCTTTCCAAAAGACGGTAGTGTTTATTTAATTCGATGTTTGTTTCGAATGATCAGTTTACTGGAAAAAAGGCAACGGCAGCTCAATTTGCTGTATTCCATTATTTGCATTAAACAATTCATCCAAATTGGTCAAAATGTTGTTATAAAATGCACTTAAAGGCAGCAAAACAATGAAGACAAACACTGTAGCCAGTTCTTCTAAGGTCTGCAGCAGCTTATTGTAGAAAGTGTTAAGGTGAGCAGCAACAGCTTCTAAGATATCGGACTTAATGCTTTCCACAAATTCTTGTGCTTTATCAACCACCTCTTGTAGGGTCTGTCCTAGTTTCTCAAGAAACACATCAAGGCCTTCTGTTTGCATCATCACATCTACTATCATAGCTAGTTGAATTCTCAGGGTACTTTTCACATTTTTTTGCACCTCGGCTACAGTCATGACCTTTCCAGAGGAAAATGTCATTTCAACTGTGCTGAAGTTCTCCATGATGGTAGAGAAATATATCTCCAGATTGTTAGCGAGTTTCTCCAACATTTCCACAAAAATAAATCTGATTTTGTTGCAGATTTCAGGCAGTGTAGCTTCATCCATTCCAGGCAATTTATATTTTGTCTCTCTCAGGAAGATGATGGCAGCATCAAGCAGGACCTGGATAGTCTTTTGGTATGTAACAACTACACTTCTGAAAAGTTTAGACAACTCACTATGCTCAGAATCAGAAAAGAGGTCATCTCTTAAAATATTTTCAACTTCTTTAACAATGTTAAACAGTCTATTTAGTGCATCATTGATGCCATATTTTTCAGCAAATCCTTCAACACAGGATGAGATATCTTGTAGCCTCTCTATCAAGCCTTCGCCCATATCACGTGTGGCCAGTAAATTGTAGCTGACCAACAGTACTTTTTCGTCTCCCTTTGGTACTGCTCTGATGATCAGAATTTCAACATCATCTCCTGGTGCAGACTGCAGAAAATGCAATGATTACAGTATAGAATGATTACAATATATAGAAACAAAGGTTGTTAGCATGAGTTAATAGCTCAGTTTGAAGGAGTAATGAAATGCCACTTACAGCATAACGGCTGTAGATCCTCGCATTCATCGCGGATGGAATCTTTCCTTGAATCTGGAAGCCAAGGTGGCCAGTTGTTGGTGTGGAAACTGAGGCACTTACCCCATCGCTTCGAGCAGTGTAGCGAAAGTTTACATCAGTGAATGTTGGGCTGGTGATGTCCACATTCATGGTATGGCTAGGATCACTAAAGAAAAAGTCATAAGTATGCTTAATAATTACCATTTACACACAGAATTTGTTATATACTGAAGAATACTTGTAAGCCTAATACAAAACTTTTACTTATAATTCGATTAAAATTCAGAAGTTTTTATTTTTTACCCCATATGAAAAACATTGCTGAAGTCCATAGTAAAGTCAGCATGTGTAAGTACAGCATTTGCTCCTACAACAAGGGCACCATTCTCCATTGTAGTACTCATGGAGCCTGTTTTGTGTGAAAGCACAAATCAATTAAGCACACTGAGAACAAATATTGTAATTTACTCTTAGTAAAAACTAGTATCATTGAATGATCTAAATGCAGTTTTATTTTTGTCTTTGCAGATACTTACTCTCAAGATTGTACTCCAGGAACACAACTGGTGAAGTGGCTGTAGCCTTGAGAACAGTTTTGTAGACTGGTGCACTACCATCTAGTTTAGCAACAACATCTGTGGTGTATACTGGAGAGATGATCTTTGAGGTGTAATCAATCTTCTGCTTGGGTACACTAAGCTCCGCCAATACCATCTCAGAGATCCTAAGGTCACCGAAGGGGCTTGGTTGAGACAAGACAATTTTCATTTCAGCCACCAGTGACTTTAGAAAATCCAGATCAACTGTAGCCTGGCCAGTATGATCTCCCTTTGTGTTAAAACCTCCAATATTTGCTTCATTCTTGGAAGAAAACTTCAGCGTAGCATAAACATGTTCCATAGCTGTTTCCACAGACAGGTTTTCATCTACATCAAACATTACCTTGAGATCTCCATAATTCAGGTTGCCATCAGCAACAGTCTTTAAAGCATATCGCAAACTGTTGCCATTCAAATAGATGGATTCGTCATAATTCAAAGCTCCCTTTACAATACCACTATCTAGGAATGTTCCATCAATGGTACCCTTTATGAGAGTCTCAGCAGAGATAAATGTATGAGTTCCTTCACCTTTTAAGATGTTTTCAGCATTTCCCTTACCAACAAGCTTAATAATGGGAACGTCAAATGTGTACTCTGTCTTAAAAGTTGAATCCGCTTTTGGATGGGCCTTGTTGTCAGCAGTAAATTGGTGGTTGGCTTTAGCTGTAAGAATAGGTAGGTTAACGTTTGCAGTTGTGGTCACAGACAGTGCAACTTCAAAGTTATCTGGGTTTATAGTTACAGTGCTTTCATGGGTTCCTTCAATGTGGCGATTTTCCAGGAGCACAGAATTGGCTAATTTTAATCCACTTTTGGTGCTTAGACTGCTGGTTCCTTCAAGCTTAGCCCTCAGTCCCTCAAACTCAGAGGCAGTAATTGCTCCAAATCGAATTACAGGGTTATCTTTCCCATAGATACCAGCATTAGCATTAAGGCTGAATATAGAGGACTTGAATGACACCTCAGAGATTAAATCACCCAGAGGATGGATGTTAATAATGCCAAGATCAATAATGGGTGCAGCTTTGCTCTTCTGGTAGACAATCTTTGCATCTACATCAATAGCCTGGTCAAAGTTGGTCAACAAATGCTTAAGACCAGTATGTTCATATAAGTTGATGTTGCTGATTTCTGGAGTGCCAACAATTATAATAAATGTTTCAAACTCGATAGGTGGGATACTGAATGGGACAGTCAGAAATTCCAAATTGGCCTCTCCATTTACTGCAGCATAAATGCCAGCCTCATCTCCGCTGTTGGCAGCTGTAAAGTTGTGACTGTATTTGTACTGGTTGAAACGAGCAAGTGCCACAGTACTCAACTTCTGCATGTCGGTATTTAGGATAACAGCATAATCATTCTGGAGATCAATCTTGGCAGTCAGAGGGTCTTTGAAGCTGAGTTTAGTATTAGCCTTGTTTTGGAAATCAAGGATCATCTCAAAGGGTTGCACTAAGATGTTGAAGGCACTAGAAAATGTACCACTGAGCAATCCAGTGAACTTTGTGTCATAGGCTGCCTTCATCTCTACCTTCATTTCTCTGAGATTAGCCTTTCCAGAAGCATTCAGCAAGTAATTTTCTCCACTATCATAATTTCCTTCAATATGGCCATTAAAGTTGATGTAGTTCAGGGCAACACCATCAACATTTATTTTCTGTTTAAGCTTTAAAGATCCACCTTCACAATCTGCAGAACTGGTTAGCGTGGCTGTTGTTGGAGTAATAATTATAGTTGAGATACTCTTGATGGTGATATCATCAGAATCATCATGCACAGATATTTGGCCCTTGGCTTCTTCTGTCATCGTCAGAAGGATTTTTAAACCATCCTGCTTAAGAGTGACCTCATTAGTGTAAGAATGGTCACTGTTCCATGAGAGCGCAGGAATTCTTACCTTGTCGGTATATTGTGTTTTAATATTTGCAGACATTCCATCCTCCAGTGCAAAGAAGGCATTGTTAAGAATGTTAGCACTAAGGGAGGCGATGGTTATCTTCATATTACTCTTGGACACAGCCTGGGCTGAGAAGCCATACAGTGACACTGAGGACTGATGGTCAACTGCTAGGACACTGTGAGTGATCTTCAGGGTTTCAGCAACAATCACACGACTCATCTTAGGGATGGCAACCCGAGCTGTGGAATCCAAGGTGTATTTAAGAATGTCATATTCAGATGATCCATGTGAGGTAATGTGCCCTGTAAATTGTGGGGTTTCGGCACTTTCAGTAGAGTTTAAGAATTCCATTGTAGTTCTCATGTTGAAAATTGGAATGGTGACCCTAACCTCACCGTACAGCTTTCCGAAGCATGGCATCATGACCTCACTAGGGACTGCAGGGAGAGTGAATTCTGGGATCTGCAGGTCTGAGAATTTGTGCTTCGGAAAGTATTTAGGAATTTCAGGGAAGGAGATCTCTGGAAAACTGATTTCTGGCAGTGTGATGGCAGAGATTTCAGGCAGGTAGATAATTCTTAGGTCGCCAAACATGGCGTCAACAGATGGAATTTCATAATTGGCAATGAAGTTTAATAGGTCTAATAGTCCCTGCCTGATATCATCATACTCTATTCTGACTGGTGACACTGTGTAATATTTCAGAATAATAAACTCTGGAAGGTCAATCAGTGTAGAAGGGAGGCTGATTTCCTGAAGCTTCTCTAAACTTATTTTTATGGAGGGTACAACAAGGTCAGTGAGTGGGAAAGTGAAAGATGGGATCTCAAATTCAGCTGTTTTCAGTCCTGTCTTGACTCCATCACAGATTTGCTTCATCTCATTGACAATTGCCTGATCTTTAAGGATGGTTTGGATTATTTCCATAACAGCACTGCATGCATCTGTTGCAATGGCAACTACCTTAGTGTAGATACCACTCACTTGCTGCATGATTTCTTCTCTGATATCCATGTCTGTAATTCTCTTCCTGAGGCTCTCTATAAGTGCTTCAGTGTCAATGTAGTCTGCACTATCAACAATGTCCTTGATTTTTTTGACCACATCTGCAACTTTGATTGTTCTTAGCTCCTCGAGGCAAGCAGTAAGAGATGACAGAGCATAATTGACAAATTCTCTGATTGCATGGAGCTTTTGCCGAATTTCAAGTGACAAACTCATAGTGTAAAGTTCATTTATCAAGTCCTTGATTTTCAGGTTGGCTTCATCCCCAAATACATTGTAGTCAAATGATCTAATATATCTGATACAATGGTTTAGGCAGTTGTTTAAATGCTCAATTATTTCCTTTACCTCTGTTGTTTTCAAGTAGGTCATGGCCTTATCCAGCAGCTCTGTGATGGGGGTCAGAATAGATTTCAAAGTGCTAGCAAGAGCCTTAACAGTTTGTTCAATATTGAACTTCTTGATAAGCTCAACAACCTTTTCCAGAATTGCTTCAATCTTCTTGTCAACCCCAGATTGCCCCAGGGTTTCTCTCACAGTGCTGTAGATGGCATTCAGTTTCCCTCCCAGTACAGTAAGCAGTTGTTTTGTTTTTTCAAAAGTCTTGTGGATTTCCTCTGTAGGGATTTGAGCCACCAAATTGTCTGCATAGTCTCTGAATTTGGCAGAGGTAACAAAGTTCTTTACATCCTCAATGAACTTTCCTTGGTCAAAGTTTGCAACAAACTGCTTCAGTTCACTCAAAACCGCCTCCAGTGTGAATTTAATAGCATACTGTTCCTCAAGATCTTGCAAGAGGGCACTGCCACTGCCCTTCAGTCTCGTTACATCAATCTGCTCAATAAAATTTTCAGTAGCCTCAATGACAGCAAGAACTATGGCTCTGATGTCATATTTCTCATTGAATGCATTCAGTTCTTCTGTTAGTCTCTGCATTGCAGTGTCAGATAGTGTGCCGCTTGCAATCATTTCTCTCACTATTTTTTCTATCTCTTCTACACGAGTGTCCAGTTCAGTGACTAGCTTCAACATAACAGGCTTTAAATTCATCAGAGCGGCCTCCATGTTATCCAGAGTAAATCCATACTTCTCATATAGAGCAATCAGGCCCTCGCTCATCTTGGTGATTTTCCTCTCCAGATTTAGTTTATTCACAGAATCACTTATGTACTTAGCTAGGTTCTGAATCTCGGCAATAATGTCTTCTCTGTTGATATAATACTGCATGGACTCAGCAATCCTTAAAATTGTAATTTTGATGTGTTGCAAGTCCACAGGAAAATTCTGAATCAATGGCAGGCTGAAGATATGGCTGTTAGTGTTTTTATCGTATTTTAGGAAGGCTGAGAAAAAGTGGTCTTGGTTGTCAGCATCAACTCTGTTGAAGAGGTTTGTGATGATGGATCCAGACACTTCTACTCCAAGTCTTTCAGGGTTGTTGTAAGCACTCACATCTTGGTTGAACAAATGGTTGTTGACCTTAGATTTTACTCTCATTGTGGCCTGCTGCTTAGATGGTGTCAGCACAGTATCAATCTTATTATCAAGGTTAGTTTCAATTGATAGGCCATTGTCCAAATTGTGTGTTGTTGAGACTCTGCATTCGTGTGAGTGTGCAAGAGCAAGAGGTTCTGCCTTCATAAGAAATTTAGAGTAAACCTGTGCACTTTGTTTTCCATACAGATACAAATCACCATCTGTATTGGCCATGGCATCAACGTTGAATCTGAAGGGAACAGCAGTGGCATGAAAGTTAC
The DNA here is from genome assembly GCF_001515645.1 of Sinocyclocheilus grahami. Classification (NCBI taxonomy): domain Eukaryota; kingdom Metazoa; phylum Chordata; class Actinopteri; order Cypriniformes; family Cyprinidae; genus Sinocyclocheilus; species Sinocyclocheilus grahami. The sequence goes on from NW_015505194.1 coordinate 1,622,856, forward strand.
CATTAAAGCGTAGGTACTGTGAATTTAAAAGTGCATCACTGCCGAATGTGACTGATAGTCCAGCAACCTCGATTTCTGTGTTGTGGCTCATGTGAGATCCCATGAGTTTTCCAGTAGAACCACACTTGGCGGTGACAACCAGATCTTCATATCTGATCTCGTATGTGTGCTTCAGCTCATCTGCATTAGAAGAAAGCTTCCAGCTGCCACTCAAGTCAGCTGTGTATGGAAGTGCCTTAAACTGCACCTCATTAACCAGAGTGATGTACAGAACATCCAGATTATTGTTGATTGTCACTGAAGTACTATATGGTTCAATTTGAATGGAGATGTCATGCTTATAAGTTACAACATCACCTTTAACAGCCGCTACGGAGTTGAAAGCTACTGAGGACAGGGATGCAGACAGAGAATGACCTCATTAACCAGAGTGATGTACAGAACATCCAGATTATTGTTGATTGTCACTGAAGTACTATATGGTTCAATTTGAATGGAGATGTCATGCTTATAAGTTACAACATCACCTTTAACAGCCACTACGGAGTTGAAAGCTACTGAGGACAGGGATGCAGACAGAGAATTTGTATTTTTAATTATCATTTCATTAAATTTACCCTTCGTCTCAGCTGACAAGGAAAGCTTTGACGTGTCAAGGGCTCCGCTGAATTTGTTCTCAAGCATCAAAGGGATGAGAGAGCTTTCCATTGAGGTTGTGCCACTTGTGGCCAGGCCATCCCCGGTCAGGGATAGGCTGCACTTGTGGGAAGCTGTGTGTTCAGTCAGACTTGCGAAGGCATCACTTTTTACATCCAGCCCATTGGCATCCAGTGTTGCTATAAACTGGGAACGGATACGATTTTCAACCCCAGCAAAAGTGTCAGCATTAGTGTCAATCTTAATGTTGACCGAATCAGGTCTAGCACTAGCCTCAGCTACATTTTGGATGTTCAGACTGAGAATCTTTGCCCTTGTATCTGACTTCAGAGCAAGTAGAGACCCTGTATAGGTAACTTCAGCATCATGCATCAGAGTGTTCTCTAATGCAGTAGTTTTTGATATAACAATGAGCTCTCCATTGGCAAATGCTGCTTCAATTGTGTTCTCTGCCTGGAAATGGTCTGAGTTTACTTTCAGAGAGGAATCAATTTTCGCTTCTGGCTTAAATGGGAGTAGGATAAGTGACTGCCTAAGAGCAACAGCACCATTCAGAGGACCAGCCTTGATGGAGCACATCAGATTTCCATCTCCGGAGATCTCATCCTCATTGACTCCAACCTGGCCTGTGTGTTCCACTGAAATCTTCAGACCAAAGGGACTGTTTGCCTCAATCTTACTGCTTGACTTAAATTTGATTTTTTCAGCAATTGTCATTTCCTCAACATAATTAACACTGGCTTCAATTAGCTTGTGATCAAGAGAGGATTTCATCTCAGCTCTCAAAGATTCCCCAGGTGTGTCTTCCACTAAAGTAGATCCTAAACATAAGGATAGTAACAATCAAGTAATAAGTAATTTATTACAGATTACAAAAAAATGGGGTTAGGAAAAATATAGTTGCAAACAAACATACAAATACCTTCCACTTTGAAGGAGAGGAGCTCCACTGGGCTAGTTCCAGTGACTTCAAACTTGGCTGAATAGCTTGGTTTCTCAACAAGTTCCCTGCCAGCAGAAGCTGTTGCCTCCATGTTGTAGAAGTTGCTGCTCAGCTTGCTGGACACCTCTGCCTTTGCCATGTGAGGCAGTGACACAGACAGACTCTCAGGAACAAAGACCTCTGGAAGAGGAATGCTAATGGAAGCAACTTCCAGGCCAAGCTGAGGTACTACCAGTTTTGGTGTGGTCAGGGCAGCAGGGAAGTTGAAACCTCCAGAAGATTTCCCACCAAGAGGAATGGGAATGGAGATGGTGTAATAATTCTGACCAAACTTGTATTTAGCAGAACCCTCACTGTTAAAAAAATATAAAATGTTGTATTAATGTACTTAACATTAATTAGTATGTGGAACATTATAGATATGATTCATGTTTCTGCATTTTAAAATGTATTGTTGTATTTTTAATTCACTCACGCATTCAGGAATAGCTTCTTGGGCACAGTGAATTCTGGGAAGGCAGGAATCCTAAAGCCCTGAACATATGGGATGTTGGCGGCAAATTGTTCCAAGTAGGCATTTGAGGCCTAGATGATTATTGAATAAGTGTTATATTCTAATTAATGTTTTCTGTATTTCTATGTTTTGCTTTTCCTTAAATTTATGGGTTTGGGGAGTCAAGGATTTATTTTGCATTTACCTCAACTGACTGGATCAAGACATCACGGATCTTCATGTTAGACGTTCCAATCTGCTGGTCAAGCAGGTCACTGACTGTGGCTTTGATGGCATCAATAGGGATATTGTTGTGAACCTCAGTGCTGACATCAGAAGTGACCTCTGCCTCAATCTTCTCCGCATCTGAAAAGAACATGAATATTAGTTAACATGGCAGAGGACTTCTAGTTTATTTGCTGAATATGAGTTGAAGTTGAATTTAAGGAAGTATAAGTAAAATGTACCATATTTCAGAATGACTTTCTGAATAGAGGAAGTTGTCTCGGGGAGCCTAAGGTCACTCTCAAGCTCTACTCTAAGGCCCTCAGCATTTTTCAGTTGTGCAGTTACTTTAGCATCTGTCTGAAAATGAGGAATGAGCAGCTGAACCTGCAGCATAGCATCCTTCATTGACTCTGTCCTAAAGAAGGAAGAGAATATTAAACCCAAGAGTTTATTTGAACAATGTGCAATTATTAAAATATATATTATTATTGTTAGAACATGTTTAATATAGACATGTGCATACTTAGCAAGGGCAACAAGAGATGCCTCAGGTATATTCTTGTTAATGAAGTCAAGCTGAATGGAATGTGTGGCCCTGCTCTGAGTGCTGCGGTCAACAGAATGAACCCGAATTCCAGCTTCAAGGTCATAGCCAGGAATTTGGAGATCAGCTGAGACGCTGTATTTCTGTCTCTCTAACATCAGTTTCGCTGTGCCCTCAAATGATGTTCCTATTATATGGAAAAAAGAGCAACATTTCAGTTGCTAGTTAATAGATGAAAATGTCTAGAGATCGTAAGGGATTCTTTTGAGAAGCATTGCTTTACCTTCTGCCTTCAGACCAAAAGTCACTGTGTCAACCTTGTCTTCATAGACATAGTCTACAGTAGCTGTGTATGCAGAAACCTCACCAGTGGGGTGGATCTCAATGGCAAATCTAAAGACACAGGTCTGTGTTCAATATTTGGGATTTAAAAAAGCAAGAAAACAAACAAATAAATAAACCAGCATTTCCCTTACTTGCTGTCACCAGTCAAGGGGAAGTAGGGAGATGCATCACTGGAAAAGGCATTTGAGTATTGCAGGGCACTGCAGTACTTAAATCCAGGGAGGAAAGGAGTGCATTTCTGTGCTTTCACATGTTCCATCATTGGAGGAATTGTCTTTTTTTCAGTACCAGTCACTGAGAACAAAGAGTTGCTGTGCAGAGAAAACAAAATGCAGAATTTCTTTAATGTATTTGTAGAGCAATATTACTTTTTTTGTTTGTTTATCATGATTGTGTTAACAGTAGCATCTTACGTCACACTGATGAGTTTTGTTGGAGCTTGGGGTGTGGGAAAAGTCAGCTTGAGCTGCTTTTTGGTTACAGCAACCCTTACTTTCAGACCGCTCTCATGGTAGATGTTAGTATGCATCTCCAAGCCAGACTCAACATAGTCAGGTAAGAGAGCTCCAACCTCAGTCACAAACTCCACACCAACAGATGGCATGAAAGCCATCTCGCTCTGTGTGAAAAGACAAAGAAATAGGTGAAGTAATTTGGTATAGCTTGGTAAAAAAAAAAAAAAAAATATATATATATATATATATATATATATATATACACCATACCATATCAGGGGCAATTTTCAGTCCTCCTTTCACTCCTGGAGCAAAAGTACCAGACAGGGCAACTCTAAATGGAATTCCGGTACCAGTAGGTAGATAAAACTCATTGTCCATGAAGACATAGTGAAGAAAAAGGTTGTTGTTGACACTTGAGTAAAGGCTCCTTATGAACTGTAAAACAAATCATTAATATGTTCACTCAATATATTTTAACTTAAGAGGAAACTGTACATTTATTTTGACTATGATCCATTATGTTGGTGTTTTTGAGCATGGTAGATTTGCTAAGCACTAATATTTATTTTACAGCAGTTCACTTACATCAACAGGAAACATATTTAAGAGTCTATTAGTCAGTAAAGCAGCAGAGTAGGCCATGCCTTCCATATCCTTGGTTTTGAGATAGCCCATTTCAGCACCCAGAAGCCTCAGGTAGATCATAGCCTCTGGGTTATCCTGAACCTTCAGTTTCTGGATGAGCTTGTTAACATTATTCATTATTTCCTTGACGATGCTTTGAGGGGCCTAGAATGAGAAGGGTACGTGAGTGATAAACCGAATCAAAGAAAGTTCTATAAATGTAGCAACATCTTGAAATGTAAAAGACCTGTTGCATTTTTATGTTATCCCATAGGGTTGGGAACATGCTCTGCATAATGGCATTGCCCCTGGGCACTTGATCAGCTGCATAGTTAATGGTCTTCTGCATGGTGTCACGGAAGAATCCATCAATGCCGATTAGGGCATCAACAGTGGGTTCCAGTCCCTTACCATTCAACCCGATCTGTAAGAACAAAAAATAATAAGATATCAATATAAAATTAGAGAAATACTAAAGGAGAACATTTAAAAATGTAGAATAATCTTGTACCTCAAACATGTCTATGTCATATCCAAAAGCATTCAGGGTCATCTCCAAGATAACTTCATTGGGCAGAAGTTCTTCAGACTCGAAGATCACATTTCCCTCTAGAGAGCCAATCTTGTAATTGCGAGAGTACTTCGTTGGATCTGTGGAAGTTCTGATCTCATTCCCTTGGAGGGCATTGAGAATCTTCTCTCTAAGTCTGAGAAGCAGAAGAGAAATTAGATAGAGTTTTTATACTTAAGATGTTAAAATGTATGAAGATTCCAACTAACTCCTTAGTCTCAGATGCTGTGGAGCTCCGGATGTTGCTGATATGTGAGTTAACAAAGCTCATAGCCTGACAGTTTTCATTTTTAGGCAGAGCAGCAACCAGCTGAGCCAGTTCAGAGGGCTGAGGATCCTTCATCACAATGAGATATGCAGCAACACGCTTCTGTATGGGAGCGGCTCCATCAAAAATGACCTTCATTAACACCTCTCTACCCTGTTAGAAATAGCCAATTTATGTTAGCCAAACATACATTTATTGTAAATATTTTGATTTATTTAAAATTACATTTATTATTTTATTTAGCCTTTTTAATTGTTTCAGTTAGAAAATATATCTGGTTTACCTCATCAGGGACAGAAGTGAGTCTAAAAGCTTGAATAGCAGCTTGCTGGACCTCAGGGGATGCAGCAGGTTGGTTTATGCATTGGATAATTGCTGATTTCAGAGCAGGGCTTGCGGCTCCGACTGCAGAAGCCATGTTTCCAATGACCTTAGAGATTTCATATACAGATTTCAGTATCCACATATCAGCTGTTATTTATAACTTGGTGAAGCATGCTTAATGAAATAGGTTGAACATACCCTCAGGGCCAGGTACACATGTTCCTGATCGCCTGTGCAGTCGCTGATCTGTTCAAGGGCGTAATCGGCAACTCCCTGAATCTCAGGGGTGACTCTTCCTTCAGCTTCATAGAGCCTTGGATAAGGCAGATGAATAAACATTAAATTCTCATATATTGATTCAATACCATGACTACTGTTGACTTGTGCTTGTTTTCTCACCTCCTGACAGCATTGCTTAGAGCATAGTAGATGGGCTTGCTATCCTTGAACTTGGCCACCTTTAACATTTCCTCAACAAGGCTTCTGGATGGGTTGGGAACCATTCCCATGGCATATACTGCAGCATCGATCTCTACTGAGGATCGGTCAAAGGTCCTGAGAACCTGCAAGACGGCAGTGGTGCATTCTGGCATGCCACACTGAAACAACGCCTGGTACATCAGGGAGCGCGAAATCTCCAGGGCCTCCGGTAGAGCAGTGCTCAGGCTTTCAGCATTCATTTTGCGGATTGTAGCAATGAGCTTGTGAGCTAGGTGCGCTCTGTTGTGTCCATTGTTGGTCTCAGAAAGGCCAGCCAGTTCCCGTAGAACAGACAGCATGACCTCTTTATCCTTAATTGGATGGCCTGAGTCAATGCTTCCATCGAGGTGCAGTGTCTTCATGTTGACTACGTCTAGAGGTGGGTAAACAAGAAAACTCCATTAATTAAAACGCAATTACTGCAAACACATGCAAATTTAAATGTCTGAATGATTGCTTACCGTGTTCAAAGATTCTGTCATTGTGCACAGACACTCCCACCAGAGTCAAGACTTGTTTTCCTACATTAGTAACTCCATACTGTCCTCTGTTTATAATCGGAATGAATTAGCAGATCAATAAATGAGATGGTCAATCAAAAATAAAACCCCAAGTAGCTGTCAATGAACTCACTTGTAAGAGAAAGGCACAAGCATGTGGTTTTCAGTACAGGAAGCAGAGGTCATATGTTTCTGTGCATTATCAAACTTGTAGTTGCAGGTTTGGCTGCTTGTGATGAGCTGAGCAAGTGGGTAGTGCTGTGTGATGAAAAGACAAGTAAGTTCAAACATTATTGAAGCATCAGATATCCAGCACACAGTTATTTTGTCTTATTCAAAGACAGGATGACTTACCAAGCCTGTGATAAGGGCCAGGGGACTGGTGTGGTCCTTGACCGGCCTGAAATTGTCACATTTAGACAGGTCTCTGTTGAGGGTGACATCGGTGGCAATGTCCTCTCTGGCGTTCACAGTGTAGCCTGTCTTGCACATACCGTAGATAGTGGGCTGGTTTTGGGAAAGAAGTCATAATGGATTAGGCGATGCATATCAACCTTTTAACAAATGTAAACTTTTTGCAACATTTTAGTGTAAGTCGAGTTAATGACTGACCATTCTTCTGTTTCTGTCCTCCTCCAGCACAGGCACTGCAAGGGCAGAGATTAGACCTCTCTTGATGTTCAAAATATTGACTGGTTCATCATCCTCGGGAAACAAATTGATGTCATCATCTCCCTCAACGGTGAACTTCAGTGGGTTCCTGAGAATCGAGATCAGGGTAGGTGTTTAATATGGTTTCTTCTTATCTGCTCAAAATAACTCTGTTATATCATTCTGTTGGGTATATATATATATATATATATATATATATATACATATAATGTATATTGTTTGGTGTGGAATGCCTTGAGAAATGTACTTCTCCATGGCATCCTTGAAAGCTTCTGCACCAGCAGATGGCCCAAAGAGAGGATTTCCTTCTGCATCAACATCGATCACCTCACTCAACGTGCACTCCGTTGTGCGCACGATATAGCTGCATGTGTGTGGGACCTCAATTTCAACCTGTTTAAAAATTAATATGTATGAAATTTCAAGTTTTATGAAGAAAAAACAAACAAACAAAAAAATATTGGCTGTGTCGACCTTGCATCTTGCTTTGGGGCCATTGGTTGCTCCATTCAGGGCATTTAGAGACTCTGTTTCGTAGGTGTATTCGTACTTGTGAAAGCTCTTGTATCTTTTGGCCACTAGGGGAGTAAAAATCACATCTTAAATCTTTAGTCTACAACATTAGATTTTCTGAAAGGAAAAAAAAAACACTTGACTTGACATGAATTGAAGAGATAAATTATAAAAATTAACTAATGTTAATATTACAGTAACACAGTACTTAAAGAATAATGTTTTCTTATTTGTTTTCTTTTTCCTGATATATATCATTAGATAATTTAAACCATATAGAATTTCTTATACATAATTTATATTTTCTTAAATAAAAAAATAGCTTCGCACTTACAAAGACATGGTAATTCCTCATCTTGAGCATCTAAGGTGAAAAAACAAGGAGTACAATATCAAACAATATCAATCATTATATAATACATATAATAATTAAATGTTATTCATTAAAAACAATAGATAAACTTAAAATATAATACCAAAAATAACTGATGACTAAATTATGACAACATAGACAAGACTGTATCATTTTTATTTTTATCATCTATCATTTTATTGGTATCATCAACATTTAATATTCTTAATTGTATCTTTTGGCCACTAGGGGAGTAAAAATCACATCTTAAATCTTTAGTCTACAACATTAGATTTTCTGAAAGGAAAAAAAAACACTTGACTTGACATGAATTGAAGAGATAAATTATAAAAATTAACTAATGTTAATATTACAGTAACACAGTACTTAAAGAAGAATGTTTTCTTATTTGTTTTCTTTTTCCTGATATATATCATTAGATAATTTAAACCATATAGAATTTCTTATACATAATTTATATTTTCTTAAATAAAAAAATAGCTTCGCACTTACAAAGACATGGTAATTCCTCATCTTGAGCATCTAAGGTGAAAAAACAAGGAGTACAATATCGAACAATATCAATCATTATATAATACATATAATAATTAAATGTTATTCATTAAAAACAATAGATAAACTTAAAATATAATACCAAAAATAACTGATGACTAAATTATGACAACATAGACAAGACTGTATCATTTTTATTTTTATCATCTATCATTTTATTGGTATCATCAACATTTAATATTCTTAATATCTGTTTATCAGCAGTTACTAATACTGATGTAATATAATAAAAAATATATATATATTATAGAAAATAAAAATGTTGTATTTTTTCCATAACTAAAAACAGATGAGTACTACTAGAACTGAAACATGAAAATAAAATATATCATAAAACAAACTGCACCAGTCACAAATGTTTCTATTAAATCTTTAGTAGTACTTACTTGTTAAGGCTATTCCACTTAGAAGCAGCAAAAGGCAGAGCTTAGTGTCCCCCATAATGGGTTCAGTTAAGCTCTTTCCTTAAGACCGTTGAGTATTCAGATGTGATGTGCTGTATTACTGCTGTTAATGGCTTTATATATTAAGGCAGTTCCTGCAGGAATGGGAGGAGAGATGGCAGCTGTAAAAAGTGAAGTCCCCACTCCAAAGTTCATATCTTATGCCTCTGTGGCAGGACAAAGACAACTATTTCATGTAATGTCAATGGTCTTTCAAACAGAGAGAAAATGCTTTTTCAAAGGATGTTTGGTTTGCCTGATCTGTTGATTGGTCAGCTGATTAATTTCCTATTTTGTTTATTTGTTTATTGTTTAGTCATCCATGTAACCTCTATCTTATTGATATATTGTTTTTATTGAACTAATTTTTTTTACTATTTGATGTATATTCAGAAAAAGAACACTCCTTTACATGACTAAAAATATAAAAAAGTATTTAAACCTACCTTTTGAATTGTTACAGTAACATCTCAACAACTTCCTCCTAGCTCCTCTTGCGATGTAATGTGATGGCAGGAAGCCTGTCTTTCTTTCATGCCTTCTTACTTATGATGTTGCAAAGTCGGACATTAAGCACCAAACCAGATGAGGTCATATAACTAATCTTGGAACCGGCGTATTTATTTGACTACATTTTATTTTGACATCATTTGCCAAGGGTTTTGCCAATCAGACATGACTAAACTGATACTGGAATAAATGATTAAACCTTCTGCCCTTTTGTCCTGTTTACTTTATTCACTAACCTCTTATTTTGTGTTATGAGTAAATACTATTCACTTCAGTCCTGGCAAGTCTTCTTGGGTACACAGAAATGTATTTATCAAAGGCATTTATTTTTTGATTTAGGGAAAGCTATTCAAGCAGATTGTTCTAGAATTGGTCCCTAAACATCCTTATAAGCATCACCAGGTATTGTGATATAGAGCATTATACATATTTTCCCTGTAATGCTTGTTATTGATTACTTAAAGGTGTGTGATCACAAAATTCATTAAATTCTATTGTTAAACATTGTGTTTGTTGTGTGCCAACTAATGTTATGAAGCTCAGCTTTTAAAAAAAGAGAAATGCTATCCTCATTCTCTATAAAAGCATTAGGCAAGACATTCAATCTGCAGAGGCCAGCAGCCACATGAATCTTTAATCTGTGTATTTGAATATGTCTCTTTATAAAAAAGAGAAAATATATGAATTAATGCACTGCACTGATCAAATTGTCATTGATTTATATTAAGTTTGTCATGTAGTCTATGTCTTCTATGACCTGGAACTAATCATGCACTCATTGAGAGTGTCCAGTCAAGGCTCCACACTAATCCTAACCCTGAGACGATACCATTTTCTCTATTAGGGCAACTAACAGTTTGTATAAAAATTTGTTTTTTCTTTTTTGCAAAAAGTCTTAGAGTTGGAAAAAGAGAGCACATGCACAGCAACCCCGTTTTATCATGAATACTTGTTTAAAAGTCCACTGACATATCAAAGTTCAGATATTGACAGACTTGCCTTTACTATCTTACATAAGATGAAGAGAAGAAAAGTTCACTGATTATGTCTGGCCATTTATTTCTCATTATAGTGCTTTTACAAAAATACAGGAAAATAATGTGTAATATATACATATTTAAAATAGTGAAAATAAAAGCTGACCAATGTCCCTGTCTGCACAAACTGTTCTTTTGCATTATATGGTTTACGCCAGTGTCACTTTGGGATCTTGATGCATCTTGTAGAATCGACTCTTTTTCCTGTTGAAATGTTCTTTTAGGATTTTCTTAGGCTGCTTTTGATCTATATAATGCTTTGAACTACATAAAAAAATAAAATAAAATAAAAAAATAAATATATATATATATATATATATATAAGAATAATCTGTAAAAAATAAGGCACAATGTACCATTCTTTAATGAGTTTTCACTGGTGTTTTACCCATATTATGAATTACGCATTGCCTTATGTTCTGATTAAGGGTTGAAGTAGATGTCTGTAAAGTCAACAAATAAGGTACTGGAAATTTTATGCCAGGACATTATATGTTTTTCTATAGATTTTTTTTTACAATGTATAGTATCTTATATTGTCCCTGTGTTGGTTTATTTTTGCTCTTTTGCTATTTTCAGACTATATATTTTTCCACTGAAATTTAGAGCTTAATGGGTAAAACACGGTTGCATGAAGATGTGTTTTTCGTTTTATAGATCTGAGGAAATTAAAAGGAACATTAACGCTTGTGTCAAACATTATTTTATATAATATATGAATAGTACATTTTATTTTATTTCAGCATTACTGTTGATCAGTCATGAATCGTTAATTTGTTAACCCAGTTTACTGTTATCATCAGTCACAAAATCAATGTATAGTGAAGCCTTGATTTTGTGCTGATGTGAGTTGTGCATTATATTGCACATAGCCATATACAGAGGCATGTGCAGGCATGCACACAGACCCTGATATGCTCATTCCCTCATTAACATATGGTTATTAATTCTATGCGCACTTTTATCAGTCTCTGAGCCAGGCATTATTCATAGCTGATGGATAAATGTGTGAACCTGACCTCAATACAGTATACTGTACAAGAAAGATATGCAATGACATTATCAAACACAGACAGTTACTCAACTACTGCAAGATAACTGTTATCTAATCAACAAAACCACAAATAAAAGCCCTTTTGTGAGGGTTTGCAAGGGTGACTCTGTCAGTGATTTTATTAAGGTATATATTATTAATTATTATTCATATTGATGATAATAATAAGAATGCTAATACTCATAATAATAACAACAAAAATAATGTATTTTCTTTATTCAATTTATAACTTTAATGAGTTGGGATTGTTGTATAGGTCTATTGTATTGTAAATGTTAAATGAACTGTACTGTGCTTGCATTGCTGAAGTAAACACACAAAATGCAAAAGACATTTTGTATTTGTACAGAATGTACAGTGTATTGCATCAGAAGCATTTGAGGTTTGTAATACACCCCTTTAGCAGCACCTACTCTGATTACAAGCAGTTTCAGATAAGGGTTTGAGCTTGAACAGTTTTGGGATGCTGTATATTGTGCAATAACAGCAGCACAGGCTCATATATGTTAAATAGACAAATAATCATTTTAATGTAATGCAAAAATGGTTATTGTAAACTGAAATGGCAAGCGACAAAAGAAATAAATCATGAAAACCTGTTTGTGTGAGTTGAATATAATTTTACAATTAAACACTTGTTTTTCATGTTTATTCACAAACAAGTGTACTTAATAAATATTACATTTTCTTAAAGACTCATCGACTCTATTGTTTGATAGCATACATACATTTTTAGGAGACACATTCATTTACATGCTGCACGGACTTTGATTAGGACATTTGAGTTGGATCCAACCTTCGTTCTTGCATTGATGAGCTTATCTTTCGTCTTAGGAGGCAAGTTGCTTACCTTTTTGAGTAGATAATGCAATGGATCTTCTTCCTCAACAAAATTATTTTTGTGCTTCAAGTCCTCCGTGATATTGTCTCCTGTCCTGCCATATTTGACTGCAATCAGAGTCCTTTAAATAAATTACATGTGAAACATTTCTGTTGTCTAGACACATGAACCTTCAGTTGTGGTATGACTTAATGGTGACTGATATAGTGAGTCTTATTCTGCTAGACCTTAAAGTTTGTGCACTGATGCTTGAAAGCATTCCCTCTCAATGTAGCATTTGTTAGATACTTTGGTTTAGTTCAAAACATTCAGTCAGCAGGGCCTTCACTCTAAAAAAAAAAGAAAGATGGTTCTTTACATGTAGTAATGATTCTATGTAGAACCATAGCATCCTGAAGAACACTTTTATGCTGAAATGGTTCTTTGTGTTAGAGTTTATGGTTCTTTTTTTCAAATCTGTAACTGTCAAAGCACCTCATTACTGATTTTCTGGAGCTCAGTAATCAAACTACACAGACTGTCAACACACTCTCAACAGGTAAACGATACTGAATTACAAATTTAACTTTAAAATTGTTACTGGTTTCCAAACAAACATGTTCTTTTCTCTTTTTAGTTTTTTTGGTCACATGTAAGTGTGAGCAGCTCTGTTAAGCTGAGAATACTTCTCTCCTTTTCTCCACCTAGTAAGTACAGAGGCATTGCATTTATTGTCCATATTGTTAGAAAGATTTAATTATTACTTGGGTTTATGCATAAACAAAACCAACAAACACAGTCTCAAAAAAATATTAAAGCTATTCCATGACTTTATATCTCTTTTTTTCTTTTAAGATTGTGAAGGGTTCACATACTGTCCATTTTTGCTTTTGGCCTTCATAAACATAATTGTTTTTACTTGAACAAATGAACACACTGTAAAACTAAACTCAGTTGTGTATTTCAGATGCATCACATCCCACAACCTCATCATCTGCAAAGAGAAACTGCCACTCAATCACACCAAAATGATGGACTTGAAGGCATCATAGAGGATTGTGAAGATATTTCACTGGAACTTTGTCTTCATCACATCTATTTTTTGTTTTTATTTTGTGTTTTACTTCTTCATGTATTTATTCATGTTCCGTGTCAACTGAATTAATGTATTCAGCTAATAACTGTTAATAACGTGACTTAATATAATATTTTTTTCCTTATAACATTGTGAAGTGCTCAAATACTACTTTTGGCCTTCATAAACAATTGTTTTTACATAAACAAATGGAAGCAGACACATTCTAAACTCAGTTGTGTATTTCAGATGCTGTCCCATCCTATAACCTCGTCATCTGCAGAGAGAAACTGCCACGCAGTCACACCAAAATACACATAATGATGGACATAGAGGATCCTGAAGATACAGTATTTTGCTGGAACTTGGTCTTCATTACACTATTTTCTGTTTCTGTTTTGTTTTGCTTATTTGTGTTCAATGTCAATTGTCATTTATTAATGTATTCTGCTAATAACCGTTGTTCGAGTACTGTCATTTTGCTGCAATTTGATGTCATTAATAAAAAATAAATAAAAATACTTAATTGAAACTACATGTTGTTGTTGTTTTTTAATGTAAAACCCTAATAGAGGCTACAAGATATTATAAGACCAGGCAGACAGAGAGTTGAAGAACAATATTAATAAACAACATATACAAATAATATGAATAAAACAAATATTAATGATGTAAATATAATAATATACTAATATTAATGAAAATAAGCTATCATTTAAAAGTCAAGTCAAGTTTATTTGTATATTGCTTTTCACGATACAAATCATTGCAAAGCAACTTTACAGCAAATTAAGTTTCTACAATATTTAGTGGTAGCTTATCAGTGATGACTGCCAGTTAATGTACATATGGCAGAAATGTACGGAAAAATCAATTTGAGACGTAATAAAACAGACGATGAACACTACTAACAGCAATTATTATATGATGCAATCAAACATATAGCAAAATGTGGTAGTTCTGTAAGTTGTTTCAGGGTTGGCATCATCTGAGGTCCTCTGAGGGGTTGGCACCACCTCCCCTCAGGTGTTCTGAATCCAGACTGAAGCTTGTGTAAATCCTAGTGACATCCCGTGGCAAAAAACAGAGAAACAAATAAAGACATAATTAGCGTAGCTGCTGTTCCAACCAAGCAAAATTTATTTGTTTAACCCAACTAAAGAATAATACTGTGCATTTGATCAGATATAACTGCAGTACAAGATTATGAGATGCATTATTTGAATGCTTGGCCAAAGAGATGTGTCTTTAATCTAGATTTAAACAGAGAGAGTGTGTCTGAACCCCGAACGTTATCAGGAAGGCTATTCCAGAGTTTGGGAGCCAAATGCGAAAAAGTTCTACCTCCTTTAGTGGACTTTGCTATCCTAGGTACTACCAAAAGTCCAGAGTTTTGTGACCTTAGGGAGCGTGATGGATTGTAGCGTGGTAGAAGACTAGTTAGGGCCTTATAGGCAAGTAATAATATTTTGTAACTGACACGGAACTTAATAGGTAGCCAGTGCAGAGACTGTAAAATTGGGGTAATATTATCGTATTTTCTTGACCTCTATAATATAGTGTTAATCAGTGTTGGGGAAAGTTACTTTTAAAAGTAATGCATTACAATATTGCGTTACTCATAAAAACGTAACTAATTACGTTACTTAGTTACTTTTTATGGAAAGTAATGCGTTACGTTACTTTTGCGTTACTTTTTAAATCTGGACAGGGCTTACTTGTTTGTTTTTAAAATAAAAAAGTTATATTTTTTCGCAAATATAAAAGCCTTTTCACACCAAAAGTGAAATGAATAAGCCTCAGGCTGAAGGGAAAGTAAATTTACGTCCGTACAGTAGAATGCAGAAGAAGAAATTTTTACTTCAGCAATAAAACAAGACACATAAATGTTTGTCTAGAGTAATTTTTGCTTATTAGTACGGTTGAACTGGATAAACGAAGGTCAGAAGCAAAGACATTGGTTAATAGAATGGGATTAAATGCATAAAGGATATTTGTGTTGTTTAACATTTAATTATTGCAGGTTTGCGTCATATTCTGAGTTGCATTATTTTTATTCATTTTGAGGAATACTGAATCTGTGTTTTTTTTGTTTGTTTTGTTGTGGGTGAGATGAATTAATGCATATTCATATTTATTTTAGAACTACAGTAACATCTTCTGATTTCTCAACATGGGGACAGGAGAGTTTACTAGTTACTTGAAAAAAGTAATCTGATTACGTAACTCACGTTACTTGTAATGCGTTATCCCCAACACTGGTGTTAATGGTATATAGATAATGGTGTTATAAATGACCTGAAATGAAAAAGTCATTTATAGCACCTTTAAGGTCCTATGTAGCACTTTCAAAGCATGGTTCTTTATGAAACCCTATAAAAATGGTTCTATTCAGCACCAAAAAGTGTTCTGCTATTGTTACAAGCTGAAGAACATTTTTCTGGTACTGTTTAGAACCATTTTTCTTAAGATATGAGACCTCATAATGGGAGTGGGAATTGCTTACTGTGCAATAGATACATGTACTTTACTCACATGCTTTGCATGTGACACTCAACACGGCATCTGCACTATATCATGATTTAAGGAAGAATTCACAAAAGACAACAGATTGTAAGAGTTCCTCTTTTTCATTATTTTGTTTTCTATTTTTATGAACATTAATGTTGTTTGTTAGTTTAAAACTAACTCCAGCATTATCCCATAATCCATATACAGTTACTGGCAAACCTGTCATAAAAATGGACTTGCATTTAGATTTTTCTTCTTTTGAACAACATTGT
Organism: Sinocyclocheilus grahami; assembly: GCF_001515645.1. NCBI lineage: Eukaryota > Metazoa > Chordata > Actinopteri > Cypriniformes > Cyprinidae > Sinocyclocheilus > Sinocyclocheilus grahami. Next base: position 1,639,123 of record NW_015505194.1, read on the forward strand.
ATATTTGACAAAATTAAACAAAATCTTGTTTTTCTTTAGAATTTCTAAATAACCTTATGTGCAAATACTGCAAAGATTTTCTAGAAAAATCTAGATACTTTTGAGAGATGAGACATTTCCTTGCAGTCTGATTGGTGCTGATCTAATGGGTGGTTGTTTTTAGGCTAAATCAACAGACAAAAATCAATCATCTCAACCCCAACAACCAGCATGTATTGTTTGTTTTGTAGTTCAACTTCAAATCAGTTCCTAAAATGAAAAATCTTAAAACTGGACTTTATAATGCAGAACATTGAGTGGTATGATTTTCAGGCCACCGCATGAAGATTGGGCCTATTTTTATTTTTTTTTATGTTTAGTTGGGTTGTGTTGAGTTAAATTCAACTAAGTATAGATCTAATACTGATTTGCTTTGAGTATTTACATATATTATGCCATTAATGATAGATCAAAACAATGTGTACATTTTATGTGTATATTTTTGTTGTATTTTAATTTATGCAAACTGTTTTTCTGCAGCAAAGAGGCATGGAGTCAACATGGTATGGATCAGCACACTTCCATGGAGTGACCCTAAAGTCCATTGCCCCTGTGTGTGTGTGTGTGTGTGTGTTATATCTGTCAACATAAGCTGTTTTTTTGTGAACTCAATGTCATCATGGTCTCAAGAATCATTTGTAATCATGGGAGGTGGTTTATGTGTCTGGGGTCCATTCAGTTGAGAAATGTAAATGTATATGAATACAAAATATTATAAAAACATAAAATAAGTTTTAGTTCAATAGACTTCATAAGAATAATAGGTGTTATTCCATATCAAGAGCAAAGGTCATTTGTACAATCATAGATCAGAGATCATTCTTTCAAATAATGAAAAATTAGATGAAAGGGTCTTTTTATGTCAAAAATCCCTTATTGTTGAAATATGAATAACATTGCATTTAAAAATCACAACATTAATTTTTGGAGAGGACATAAAATGTATAGGGCCTAGAGCTGAGATTACTCAAGATTTCTCAAGATATGTGTTTTAGAACGTATCTGAATGTTGTGAAAAAATGTTATAATGTTTTTACATATACATGAATACACAGTAGGCTAATATTAGAATTGATGACAAGCTGTGTACACTTTTGGCTATATGAGAAATCATAAGGCAACATATGCTGCCTCCTGGTGGAGATGTCGAACATATTTCCATCAGAGTTTTCCATCTCAAACCTATGAGTGCTATAATTTTGTAAAATATAAACATAATTTTGGAACCGTGAGAATGGTATTCAGATGGCCAATCTGTAAGACATTTAAAATCTAAATCCATATTTAATATAGGGTGATGTTATTTGGGTTAAATTGAGTCATTAGGTACCAAGGTCGTTTGCAGTGATTGGATATTGGAAATAAATAAATAAATGATAATAATAAAAGAAAAACTAAATAATAAGATGCCACAATAATACTTGACATGAATTAATCTGGGTTTGCTGGGGGCTGTATAGAGGAAATGTATTTAACAAAAACTTGTTCAACATGAAACGGCATGTACAACACATGATTTTATTAGGTAAAGAATAAGATAGATAAATAGCCTCGTTATTTAATTAAATCTACATATACTTAATTTAAATTTTAGCTATTAGGCTTATATTGTCAAACGTTTCCTTCTTGTAATCAAGAATATATATATAGAGAGAGAGAGAGAGAGAGAGAGAGAGAGAGAATTACAGGAGAAATCGGGGGAATGCAACAGTATCCAGCTGCAGACAAGTACGCGCTTTCTTTGCCGCTGGCGAGCTGTTCTTTTGACAGTATATTGCAATCTGCTCTACTTCGAAGTGTACAGACTCGTCCAAAGAGTAGCATGGGTGTCTTGCTCTCTCTAGAACGCTGTGTGCGCACAGAAATGGTTTATTACTTGTCTTCAACCATATCGCAACGTGAAACATGAGTTTAGAATGTGAATGTTCTCAAATTTGATACTGGCATCCTTTTCTAAGATCCACAAGTCCCCCCCTACAGTGTAGTGGTGGTCTCGTCCATTGACAGCGGAGCAGAGCTGTGTGTGTGGTGTCAAGTCTCTCGCGCAATGATGAGGTTTCAAGTGCGCCTTTGAGATGTTATGGAGTATGTAGAATATTCAGCAATTTATAGCTTTTTCGCTTCGCTTTTATTAAAACAACATTCAAACTTTTAGACTACAAGGTCGACCGGTACGTGTAAACGTACCTTATTTAGTTTTGTGTTTGTATATACAAGCTTCTGTTAGTTTTTTCATGCGGCGAAAATGTTGAAAGTTTTGTGAGGACACTCCTTCTTCAGGACTCGACGGACCAAGGCTACAGTTGACAAACTGAGGGACATATCAGCTCTGTCGTTTTCATAAAGGTAAGTTTATGTCTCTTTTAAGCCTCAGTCTAATATATTTTTTCAGCAACATATGCCGCTGTTTGTAACCCATCATTTGCATGATAGCGGTCTATGGGAATCAATACACGGCTCTTTATGGCACCTAAAAACATGAAGTTTAGGTTAAATACTGGTTTGATGTCTTATTTCAGCAGTCTGCGATGGTTTTGTATTTCTAGGTTGGAGAAATTTCATTTAATTTTTTTTATTTATTTTTATTATATTATAATTTATTAAATTTTTTATACTTAGTTTATGGCCAGTTCTCCATAAAAATCCATGAATGTAAAGCAGGGGCTGTTTTTAATGCCCAGGAAGCCTGACCTTGTTATGCTAAGTGACTCTATTTAACCCTTCATATTCATTTTATATATTAAATCACTTGATTCCTCGACTATACACCGAGTAAATTGACATATGTGAATATATTAAGTTACTTTCTATATATAGTATAACTGAGTGTATAATTATAGTAACACTCCTTGTGATAGCTCCCTTATGTTATATTAATATTTGCAGTGCAGCTTTTCAATGGCAGTCAGATGGACTGACAGGTTATTCTTCCAGTTCAATTGCCATTTGTATTCTTAATTTCCCCTGCATTATGATCACCTTGTGGATCACAGCGTGATCTTCACAGCAGGAGTAAGAGGTCGAGTTCTCACTTTTCCAATCAAGTCTCTCCATGATGCATTGCAATCATCTCAGTGGCATGCCTGCCAGCCTGCCGTCACTGTCAGAACAAACCGGAACCACTCTCAACATTACATTTCCATTTCCATCTCTACTTTTAGTCTAGTTCTGGTAAATACCAGCAAAATGTGTAAAATAGTTTTGGGGAAATTCATCCTCGATGGGAAATGTATTGGATGACCTCTTGACATCATTACATTTAGCGACAAGCTATTTCAGGGAAAAATACCCTGAATTCTCAAACGAGGGTATAAGCGAATTGTTTGTTTTCCTGTGATTTCACAGTCCACCAGAGCGGCAGAAAAACTGGGTTTTCTGTTCTACTGATCTTTTGACACCTGTCAGGGTGCATTTTAGTTAGGCCACATTGGGGAATAGAAGGCTTAATGAGCCTCACACCAACAAACACTCCCACACACACACAGTTAATTGAGTTGATGTTTTATGCATGATGGGTCAAAGATGAATACTGTACAACTACATGTTGAATTGCACTGATGTGTACAAAGTGTGTCCCTCACTTTCCAGGTAACGTCTCTCTGGCTATTTGATCGATGCACATGGCAACCTGGCTCTTTTTTTTTTTTTTTTTGAATGGGGTGTAATGAAAGCTGTTATCTGGAAATGAATTAAGGGCAATAGTTGCACTTTATAGCTTTTCGCACTGGTCTGTGAAAAAATACATGCCACGTGAGTGTGTGGAATCTGGTGGTGAGACAACATTCACATTTGCCAGAGTGGCAGCTCTGTAATTGGGTCTACTCTAATGAGAGGAGGGAAGGTAATAAAGACAAGTTTGTGCAATTAAGGCTACTGGGAGTGAAACTGGAACCTAGGGCTTGTGTGGAAATCATAGAGGAATGTTTAGTCATTAGATGCAATATAAGTGCTGTGACGTATTGTGACAGAATATTTGCTTTAGAGACATGGCAGGCAAGGGTAAAATATTTGGTGAGAAGAAAGTGCAATAGGGGTCAGTGTAATAGAAAATGGCATGTTATATGTTAAACTAACAAATGCAAATTTATTCTTCTGGACAGTCAGTTTAAGTAAATGAAATAACATTGAAATACTCACAAGCTTGGCTGAACTGTATTGGCTTTTTTTCCATGCATTGATTGACATTTCCAAACCTCTTTTCAACCTTAAAGGGATAGTTCACCCAAAAATAAAATTGCTGTCATGATTTCACTCTCCCTCTCAGGGCGGTCCAAACCTGTATAACTTTCCTTCCTCCGTGGAAAAATTGTACTGAAGAATGTACCAGTAATTTCTTTCCACGCTGTTAAAAATGAATGATAACTGGAGCTTTCAAGCTTTAAAAAGGACACTGAAGCCTACTAAAAGTATCATAAAAGTGGTCCATATGTCTAATGCATTTTCTGAAGTCATGCAATAGTTTTGTGTGAGAAACAGCTTCAGTTTACTGTAAGTGATGGCATCATGCTTGCCGGATTCATGGTAGTTCGTGAGTGAAAATGACATTGTCTGATTCGTGAAAAAATTCTTCTTTTGAGTTGGATTTTTTTTCAGTGAATCAGTTTATTTGGTTCTCAAAACTAATCTGAAAATGTCATTCTGATGATCTGATCCAGTTAACTGTCTGCTTCTTTATGTCAAGACTGTCAGTGAACAATAAGTGAAAAGATTCGATTTCAGTCTATTTGTGAGCAAATTATTCTTGTGAGTTGAATCTTTTCAATAAATCAGTTTATTTGGTTCACAAGACCAATTAGAACGAATCAGTCTGTACAGTTCTCGAGTTCTACTCAGTTGACTAGTCCTCGATGTTAAGTCTATCAGTGAAAGGATTACATTTCAGTCTATTCGTGAAGGTAATATTCTTTTCAGTTGCATCTTTTCATTTATTTGGTTCACATAAGTAATCTGAACAAATCAGTCTGATGCAGTTCTTGAGTACAGCTAAACTAACTGGTCCTCTGTGTTAAGACTATTAGCGAAAAACAAGTGAAAAGATAATGTTTTTGTCTATTCCTCACACAAAACTATCATAGGATTTCAGAAGATTTCCATATAAAACATATAAACTACTTGTATGATACTTTAAGGCTTCATTTCCCATTCTTTGTAATTTAATGAAAAATGACCAGTAAGTGCTTCAATTTCTCAATTTGTGTTCCATGGAAGAAAAAAATAAGTCATACAGGTTTTGAATGACTGACATGAAAGTATTTGAATGATTACAGAATTAAATTTTTTTGGCTGAACTATCCTTTTAAGAAACATGAGGTCATTCTTTGGGATGTTGACATAAGAAGCTATATGGTTTTCCCAGTTTTCTTTAGGGTGTGTGAGTGCCACTTGTATCGTTTACAGAAAGACGCCAATTGTGCAACCACCTGTAAAGAATTATGGTTTGTGACTTGAGTGGCAGAGGATGCTTCTGAATCATGAGGTACTGGAACATCAAGTATAGCCTAATACACCATCTGCTCTCCACCCACAATTCATTTGAGGATATGTGTCTCACACTTCGCTGTTCTGATTAAATTTTTTGTGAGGGGCTTTTCAAGCATTTGGAAAATTAGGGTTGTGTTCGACTCCTCACTCTTGTCTTTCATTTTGGTTCCTCTTTACAGAGAGGCACATATATAGGCCTGATTCTCAGCTCTATATATGTGTCCCCCCTGTGATGTTGTTATTTCTGCTGGATCAGGGCCTGTGGGGACCCTACGTTTTTCATATTTTTTTCCATTTGACAGCAGCATGAGCTTACATTTTTTTCCCTTCAGAATGGAAAGTTCTGGGTTTCTTGTAGTTTGGTGAGTGTCTCAGGGAAAAGAGGGAGGGAGCAGCAAGCTACGCCCGCCAGGCCAGTAGCTTCACCCATGTGACTCGAGCCAAGGGAGGAGCAACCCTTATGATGGCCCTGACAAACTAAGCAAGCAGAGCTAAACCATTTTCTGAAGAGGTGGACATGTCTAGAGAATCAAGTCTAAATGTCTATAAAATATATTTCTCTTAGAACTAACTATCTAAGACAGTACCTTCGCAAGAAGGTGTAGCTTTAACTGAAATAAAGTGCAGATATAAATAGATATTTACGGTATCTTTGAAAATGAGAGTTTTTTTAGGTCATTGTAACATTGCAACCCATGAATGTTTATTTAGAAAAAAAATTATCTCGTAGTGTTGCTCTGTGGATGCAGCACGAAATAGATGGCAGAAGGTATTTCACTTGCCACCATGCAGTCTTGAAACCAGGAGCTTGTGTGCTAAAGTAGGACATCCTGCAACACTGGAAAGAAAGATGCTTGCATGAAGATATGTTTTTGCAAATAAAATATGCACAGTCTGGTCATAGTAATAGATTTCTGCTTACACAGGTCTGATAGTGACCAATGATCTTTTTCAAATCTAGTTTAAGGGTCAAGTTCTTAAAATATACTCTGTGTTCATGTTGGTTTCATATGGTTTTGAAAATATAAATTATGAAATGTCATGTAATGTAACCCTCAAGTAAAAAGTTGTATATTGTGTCAGGAGGACAGTTGTATATTATGTCCCCACAAATATATCTAAATGAATTTTAATACAGAAATTAAAGATCACAGAAGAGATGTATTCAAGTCATTGTATGTATGAATAGCATTTTAATGTATTTTTGAAAGAAATAATTAGATCCAGACAAAAAAAATAACAGGCATTACGTCATTGACTAAACTGTAAACAAGTCCGATTCAGAAAGGGATAGGAACAGATAAACTGAAGAATGGAGCAAGAGGCTGTAGTAAAAAGTGCGAGAATATAGGAGCAAGTGCATATAGTCATGTGTAGCTTACATAACCTATCGTTAAATTTCACTTCCCGGCCACCTCACCATTTATATGGTCTTTATATGATTTGTTTAAATAGAGCTAGCAGTGCTTCACACTCTGCCCCCTCTTAACGCTGCGGGCACAAGCTCATGTACAGTAAGACACACCAAACGTTCCAAATTACCCACACACATGCTCTCTTCATCATCTCCCTGGTAACCCACGCCGACTTGATTGTTGCTAAGGTGGGTTAGCCTAACCCACTGTGAAGGAGTCAATAAATTCTCTCCGTAACAAAGTATTCAATGGTTTCCATGGATACCAGGATTCACTCCCTCAGTTTGGAAGGGTAACACGTTTTCCATTATTCCAAAACCTATATCTGGCAGAGGAAATGTAAATCTCTTTATTGTGGCTTGTGCTGAAAGTATAAAAGAGGCTAATTTTGGGTTCAGAATAGCTAAGTATCTACTTTTTTCTTTGTGTTTGTGTGACAGGGAGCAGCAAGGATCTGGGAATCATCTGTGAGAGTGTTTCGTCATGGGTAAACAGAACAGCAAGTTGCGACCCGAGGTCCTCAATGACCTGCGGGAGAACACTGAGTTCACGGAGCACGAGCTGCAGGAGTGGTACCGCGGCTTCCTGAAGGACTGCCCGTCTGGCCACCTAACGGTAGAGGAATTCAAGAAGATCTACGCCAATTTCTTTCCCTATGGTGACGCTTCGAAGTTCGCAGAGCACGTCTTCCGCACCTTCGACACCAACAGCGATGCCACCATTGACTTCCGGGAGTTCATTATCGCCCTGAGCGTGACCTCGCGCGGAGGCCTGGAGCAGAAGCTCCGCTGGGCCTTCAGCATGTATGATCTGGACGGCAACGGATACATCAGCCGAGCTGAAATGCTGGAGATCGTACAGGTGAGGTACTTTTTAATTCTTGTCTTCCTTTTGGTTTCATTTGCATTTCTGTATTTTACCTGGCTAGTTATTGTTTTCAGAGCAGCTTGTTCCACATCAATATTGGCTCAGTCTAATGTTTGGTGATACAGACCTCCTGAATAAACAGATCTCCTCAATCAAGTGTTCCACAGGCCATATGGTCTTGCCACAAATGGTGGCCAAACACAAAGGCTTTGTTCACTACTTCAAGGGGTCTGCTGACTCTCATCTTAATAACATAGATGGCTCTTTTACACCTGCGACCGAGGACGTGTTATAAAACAATATCTGAAAGTGACATTAAATGTGTCTGGCAGAGAAATGGGCTCATGATCATTTGCATTGATTACGCTGATATGAAGTGTTGATTGAAGCTGTGACAGTGACAGCTGCGTTATGGAACTTTTGACTGTCAGTAGTAGCATTATTAAGACAGCCTTATCAAACTAGTTGCAACTGAAAACCGAAGCCTTTGCATGTGACAGCAAACTACCATATGCTTTGACACACAGTTACATTAATCTTCACAGGCGATTTATAAAATGGTGTCATCTGTGATGAAGATGCCTGAGGATGAGTCGACGCCAGAGAAACGCACAGATAAGATATTTCGACAGATGGATACGGACAACGATGGTACGCCTCTCGAGATCCATCTCCCACTCACTGTTATTATTTATATAGAAGTTGAACCACACAAAATGTCATAGAAACTTCACTTGGGGGAATATATATATATATATTTCCTTAAAACAAGATATCAAGATAATTAAGTTTGCATTTAGGTTTCCTAACCCAATGTCAATTGTCAGAAATTTTTTTTTCTTACCCAATTTCCAAATCGTTTTTTTATTAAGCCAAATTTAGTGTTTTCATGTCTTATGTAACTTTGGTTGCCAAGTAAATTGAACAAAAATACTGATTTAGAAAATAATTTTTCACCGTGTCCATGGCAACCACTGACACACAGATAAACCAATAAAATGTATTTAGGATTCTAGGATATTTCATCAATATTTGCAACACTCAGATGTTACTCTTGTAAATGGGTGAAATAACATTTTTGTTGTTGCTTTTTCAAATTTATAGGCAGACTCTCTCTGGAGGAATTCATCAAAGGTGCCAAGAGTGACCCCTCTATTGTCAGACTACTGCAGTCTGACCAAAGCACCTCTCGACCGTTATAAATACAGATCTTAAAGGGGTCATATGATGTTGCTAAAAAATTTTTTTTTGTGTGTATTTGGTGTAATGAAATGTGTTTGTGTGGTTTAAGGTTCAAAAACCACATTATTTTCCATATACTGTACATTATTGTTTCTCCTCTATGCCCCGAAACGCGTCGATTTTTACTAACCTCATCGGACTGAAAAGTGAGGTGTGCTCTGATTGGCCAGCTATCCAGTGCGTTGTGATTGGCCAAATACCTCAAGCGTGTGATGGAAATGTTACGCCCCTTACTATACTGTGATGATGCCCTGTCCGGCCGGAGCGACGAGACAAAAACATTAAAACCCATTATAAACGAGGCATTTGTTGCATCCAGTGGGGACATAATTACAGATTATAATAATTTATATCATCTCTTTATTGAAAAAATTGAAATTGCATCATATGACCCCTTTAAAAGCAGCTGACAGGAAACCACTCACATGCACACTGAAAAGGCAAGATTTTAATTAATTAGACAGGTAGTTTGCGTTATTATAATGATACACATGTATCTTTCCTGCTTTAAAAATGTTTCCTTGTTAATGGGTGGTTACCAGTTTCATCAGTATTCCAGCCTGTTTTTGGATTGGTATTGTTGAGTTGTCATAATGTCTGGGCTTGGCCAGAATTTTAAAGAACCCTTGAAATCAAATTCAGATATTTATATTTTAAAACGTACTCTTCTGATTATTGCTTGCATTACACCAGTCAAATGCTTTTTAGAATGAATCTGTAAAATTGTCAAGTGACTTCATACTGTCTTTAAGAGACGACCTAAAAAGAATTACATTTTCTCAATTGTTTGCATTCCAATCAAAGTGTGAATTTCTGCATGTAAATGTTCAATTTGTTTTGCATTCATTCCAAAAATGTATCTCAAATATATCCAGAGCACTATTTGCATGCTCTTGGCATGTCCTAAACATAGTATTTGTACTAGGTGTTCTTTGGTTGAATGTTTTATACATCAGGTGGTCTAGCTGCATTCGGACCAGCCTGCTGTCCTGCCAGTCATGATTACTAAAATCAGTGACACTGACGACTGGTGAAATGGCCACTGAAACGTAAGCTTTGCCATCAAAAGTGATATATTTTAATGTTAAAATTTAAGTTATTTAACATTTTTAAAAATATTTCACAATATTACTTTACTGTATTTTTGATCAGATAAATGCAGATATTTTCAAAACAAAGAGTTTTACTGAACCCAAACTCTTGAACAATAATGAATGCCCACTGCTGGGTACTGAGGTTTCATTATCATGCATTTTGAGTTCAAATGTAGCATTTAGATTTAAAATCTATGCTAGAATATGTTTGGATTTTTTTCTCAGGAGGTCAGAGAATGATTTGAATTATAATGCACATTGATGAACTGTTTTAAACTGCAATCGAATGCCTAATTATTTTTCCTGTTTTGGTTTCAATTCTAAAGGAAACTTCTTCAAAGTAACAAGTGGTCAGTCAAACTTTTCACAACTGTTTCTGCCCTGAAGGTAAAAAAACAGCGACCATCAGCCTTTAGGCTGCTCATGAATATTTGAACTGTTGTCTGTGTGAACATATGGAGCAGATAGATTGGCAGACAGGTGGTTAGTTTCTAGCTGTCCTTTCACCAGTCCAGTGTCAACATGAACAGTACAGATGCTGTTGGATAAGTAGCTCCATGGAATGTAACAGTAACACTTCATGTCACATATAGTGTCGTCAAGCTCTTTCTGTTAATGGAAACATGCTTTTACTCGGTTAATGCTCTTAATTTGCTCTTTTGCATGCGTGGCATTTCAGTGCTCCCTCAATATTATTTTTTCTCTGTAAAATGACTGTTGAAGTGAAATGCCAAAACTAATATTTGTACTGGATACTTATGAGTCAGTTCTAATTTTGTATAGTGTTGATTGTACTGTAAGGAATGATGGTTGACAAAAAAAGTTATATTGCAGCTGGGAATGGGATGTCCAGCCATATTTTTGTGAAGCCAAAGCATCGGTGCAAATCTAAATGTTGCATTTTTACAGTGCATGTCTGCATAAATTCTCAATAAACCACTGACTCAAAGGCCACCGGTGTTAATCTGAGTAACTTCCTAGACAAGCTGTAATAAAAAAAGCTAGTCAACTTATTGTTTTATTTTCGTAACAAAAAATTATTTTTTTTTCAAAACAGTGCCGTGTAAGAAAAATCTACACAACACCCACATCACACCCGGTCCAGCACATTAGACTAACGGGCAAACTGGGATGCAGGTTGGATGACATTCTTTTCAGTAACACAATTTAAAAACAATAACCAAAAAAATAGTCGCATCAGAGGGAGAGAGGGTGAAATTGGAAACAACTTTAGGCATCTTGCAACTTCAGTGAAAGGAGCTGCTGAAATGACAGAAAAGCCTAATTAAATAACCACTGGTTTATCATTACCAGAAAGACCAGCACCATCCAATTAAATCTAGTCAATGAAACAGTCATTAGAAAGTGTCCTATGAAGAGCCTCTGTGTGACATCTGCTTACTGGAAACAAGTGTTTGATAATCAGTGAGTCAAATTCTGCTTCATCAAGCTGATTGAAAACTCCAATCAGTCACTTAATCAAAAAGTGAAGAAGGAACTTGAGGCAGAGCATAGCTCAATCATGATGTATATACTGAAAAGCCTCATTTTTCAACTAGCGTGGAGATGTTTTCTTTTAAAAAAAACTGCACAATCGTTTGCTTTATTTGTATCTTTTCCGAAGTTTTAAGGAATTTTGTCCCAACCATCCCCTCATCCATGGGAGAGAAGACATAGGCATAATTTGGGGTCTAGAGTAGTTTAGACCAGGTTCATAACTCATCCTTCTCCAGATCCACATCGGTCAGGTCAATGTCATCCTCCGTGGGCAACTAAGGAAAGGCCAAAAAAGGGGGGTTGAAAACAAGGAAGGATGACATCCATACACCCTCACTTTATTTTCTATACTCACCACTCCATCGTTCCCATCCCAAGGTTCCACAGTGTTGATCTTAGGCAAAGCTCCACCTCCCACTGTAGCAGTGGAGCCACGGCCAACAGAAAGTTCCCTGCATAAATAAAGACATTAATAGTTTAACAGCATAAAACAGGTTGACAGTTACAAGGGCCCTTATAAACAACACCTACAGTTTACTGTATGCTAACAGTCTCTGTGATGTAGCTTGTTTCCCAGAAACATAAACTGCAGCCTTCTGTTACCTGAGGAATTCGTGGATGCCCGTTTCACTGAATGAGCCTCTGAGCAGGGCGAACTTCATCTTGCGAGCATTAATGGCTGCCATGGCAGGATAGCCAAATCCACCGATCCCAAGAGAGGACTCCAGCTCCATCTGTGCCCCTGCTTCAGTCCATAACCAACTGTACAGAGAGAGAGAGAGAGAGAAGGAAGAGTGTGACATGTGTGACTGTTTTCCACTCTTTATTCCCTAAAGTCTCATCTCTGGCACACAAGCAGTGACATGTACTGATGTTATTTATGGGCAGGCTGATCTCAACTTGTACTCAGACTGAAAACACTGACCCCCACATCTTCTTCTTGTATTTCTCTGCCATCGTCCTCATCACCTCCAGGTAAGAGTTTCTTCCAGATGCACCTGCGATCATAGAAAACTACAGAGACTGAGCTTTGCTTCCACAAATTAATAGCGTTAATATATATATTTATTAGAAATGTTGGCAACTAAATAGTACTAAAATTACTCAAACTAAAATAAATTAATACAAATAAATAAATAAAAATGACAGAAGCACATCAAATTAAAAACTTTATTAAAAATTAACAAACTTGAGATGCATAAAATAACAAGATAATAATATTCAAACTATAATAGTAATAGTACTTACATGCATCATGTTACTAATACATTTGTATAATACACAGTAAGTTATAAACTGAAGTGATCGCTTATAGTGACCACTGCAATTAATTAAATTTAAAAAAAATATATATATATATATATATATATAACATTTTGGCTGATGATAATTATTTTTAGGTTATGGCTGGTATCTGATAAATGGCTGGTACTGAAATTATATGCTATTTTGTGTAAATAAATAAAAAAACTAAAATCAAACATTTTAAATGCAACAAGTGAAATGAGGCATCAGCATTATACTGTATATTTAACAGTTATTAGTCCTTTTTTAAAGATTAAGTGAACATTAGATGACAGACTAAATTAGTAAATGAGCATGCATAATAAAATTTCCAACCCTGACCGATATATAAAATAAAAATCTGTAATATTAGACGATAACCAATATGGTTCCAGTATATTGGGCATCCCTAGTGAATCATTCTGTTTAAGAGGATTCTCACTTTCATATTTTAATTTGTAAAACACAGATCAAATGATAATTAACAAAAGTATCTCGTTTTAAAGTTGAAATTGTATTGTACCTGTGTCTAAAATGTGAGGCAGCACAGATATGATACACAGCTGATAGTCCTCGCAGGTTTTCTTCAAAATGTCTTCATTCAAAATCTAAAGGAAATAAAATTCACATGAATATAAACTAAATATTTTTTAAACAGGTTACAATACCTATTGATGTTTACTAACTAAATAAAACACTATCTTAAGAAATAGAAGAGAAAACACTCACCTCTTGAAGCTCTGGAGGAGGGATGTTGTCAGAGTAAAGATCCATGGCACGAGCAACAATGTCAGATCGAGTACGTCCTCCCTGATAGTCCTCTGGCTCCTCTCCTTTACGAAAGACCTTTATGGTGGGGAATCCTCGAATCTACCAATAAAAACAGCAGAAATGACAGTAAGTCCAGATGCACTTAGTCAACCCAAAAACCAGAGAAGAAAGAAAATGGCACGCAAAAAAATTAATTCTGCAAGACTGGAATAAAGACAGACATTCAACTGAAATGTCCAAAATTTATTAATATTGTTTGTTGGGATATCACTGGGATCTAAAATGAAACTAGAGACAATATAATAATTGGTTATATTGCAAGCCAGTAAATAAGAGCTGACATCAGACGTACCCCATAGCGGCTGGCCAAGCCCTGGTGAACAGTAGCATCCACAGCACCCAATTTCACTTTACCCTTTGTCTGCTCTTGAACTTCTGTGGCGGCTGCCGTCCATTCTGGCTCAAGACTGGAAACATTAAAGAAAGTCAACAGGGGAAAGCCCAGCTGGCAGAGGAATTTCATTGTCTTTGAATCCATGTAAATAATTGAAGATGGATTCAGCAGTTCAATAATGCATGGCGCAGCATGTCAGCTACTATTTCAGCGGGATGACAGACAGGCAGGTCTTATGATGTATGCGAGACACAGAGAAGGCAGCATACTTTTTGCAGTGTCCACACCAGGGGGCGAAGAACTCCACCATCCAGAAATCATCACTGTCCAGTACGGTGCTGTCAAAGTTATCATCTGTCAGCTCCACCACATCCTTCTTATTGCCGGCACCACCTCCACTCTGATCACAACAGAACCCAAGAGTCAATTAAAAGGCAAACATAACAATATAGCAACAAAGTCATCATGGTGGGCTTCAATACCTGTCTGCCATAGTCTGAGCCTCCAGTCTTTCCACCAAGTCTGTCTTTCACCAGGGAGCGGAGAGCATTCAGAGCTGCGTCTACGATGGCCGGACTGCTACGGCCACCTAACACAGAGAGAGAGAGAGAGAGAGAGAGAGAGAGAGAGAGAGAGAGAGAGAAAACCATACTTAGGAGGAGCAACAGACCATCATTTTGCCATAAAACATTTCCTTTGTGTTGCTGCTAAGATGTTTTATGAGGATGCAGTACTGAACCTTGGTAGTCCTCTGGTTTGTGTTTGTTGGCTCCGAAGATCTTGATAGTTGGGAAGCCTCGGACTCCATACTGGCCTCCCAGGGAGTTGTGCTGGTCTGCGTCCACAGCACCCACCTTCACAATGCCCTGTACCAAAACACAAAAGGCATCATTCAAATAACAATCTCAAAAAAAAAAAAAAAAATATTCAAGCAGTTTTACTTTTTTTTTTGGAATATCCATTTTTTACTTTTAGATTCATCCAATTAACTGCAACGGGCCAGGCCACTTATTTAATATTTAAAGATATTCAGAAAAAGGATAAGATATTACCATTTAGATACATATTCCACTGAACAAGCATTGTTCCTTAACAACACATAGTACTTTTAAGTAATTAAAGTAAATAATAATCAATCCGCAAAATTAACAACAATAAAAAAAATATTCTGAAAGAAATCTCTTATGCTTACTTAGGCTGCATTTACTTAATCAAAATGACAGGAAAACAGTAATATTGTGAAATATTATAACAATTTAAAATAACTTTTCTATATTAATATATTTTAAAGAGTCATTTATTTCTGTGAATTTTCAGCAGCTGTTACTCCAGCCCTCAGTGTCCTGAGGTATTGAGTGTCCAGTGTATTGATTTCTGTAGGATCATGATCCTACAGAAATCAATATAGTATGCATATTTGGTGCTCAAGAAACATGTTTTATTATTGTCAATGTTGAAAACAGTTGTGCCGTTTAATATTTTTGTGGAAACGGTGCTGCAATTTTTTCAAGATGCACTTTGTTGAATATAAAGATCAAAAGAGCATTTATTTTAAATATTTTTTTTTGCATTATAAATGTATTTACTGTCACTTTTGATCAATTTCATACATCCTTGTAGAATAAAAGTATTAATTTCATCAACGGTTCAATGAATCCTTCTGTGCCAGTAAATTGAACCGGCTCTGAATAAGCACCATTTCCCTCGACTGTCAACCCTAATAGCAATTGCTGAAGTGTAATTACATTGTTTTTATGTAATCTTAAATTCAGAATTTACCTTTAAAGCTGTGGCTGCTTTCTTCCATTCAGGAGTCAAATTCTTACAGTGTCCACACCTTAAAAAAGAAAAACAATAAGATGTCAGATACTGCACATAAACATCTGAACACAATCATGAAATGTGGTATAATAATGATGCTCACGACTGTATTATGCATCATATGCAAACTAAAACTACTGGCATGTAAATCATGATGCAAATAAAGTGCCTGAAATATTAGAGAAGAATAACTAAACTATGTATGCTTTCAACAATATACTCTCATTACACCGTGTATATACTGCTTAGAAAGCAATCGATTGGGCTGATTCAGCACCAGCATTTCAGACAGTAACCTGATCTGTAACTACAGATCTAGAGCTCTCTGTGAGTGACACCGTGGTTCCACAACACGCTTCCAACTTACCAGGGGGCATAAAACTCGACCAGCCAGAGACTGTCACTCTGCATGACTTCCCTGTTGAAGTTGGAGGGGTTGAGCTCAACCACATCATCACTGGCAGAGTAGAGACCGTGGACAGAGAGTACAGTCAGAGAACACGCCAACACACCTGAGAACATACAGATGATAAAGAAGGAGCATCAGTACTGGTGCATCAGGTGATTTCATCAGCTTTATTTAAAAAGCAATGCTGCACCTTTCTGTAAAATCAAGAACCACAGGATGAAACATTGCATATGGTTAATAACAAACAGAGCTTTCTACTTCCAGACTCTAAGCACATACAAGAGATGATTGCAGAATCTCAATATGAACTGTGACTAATTATTAGTCTCCAATTGTACAATACGAAGATGAATTTGCTGTAATGTAAAGGCCCAACCACCATTACTCACTCTGCACGTTTAACTATACTATAACAGCTGTGTCTCGTTTGGAAGGCTGCATACGTCATCGAGACTGTCTCATTTCAGGAAAGCGAGTAGGACACTCCGAATGCGACCTTCTTTCACAGGAATTCGGAGGATGCATGAGGTGTATCCTTCGCTGCTACAGATAACCCACAATTCTTTGCGTCGCCGTGAACAACCGTTGTTAATTTGAAAAATGTCAGCGTAACGTACACACAAGCGCAGATGTAGTGTTTACAACTTACCTTAATTCGCCTCGGTAAAAACGGATAAACTTTGTTTTTAATATCCTCCTCCTTTTTTTCTCTAATAGATGCCTGCTGTAGGTACGCTGCAGCTCCTCAAACATTTAACAAAATAAAACAAGTAAAAGCATTTTTTTTCCAAATTACTTTCCAAACTTAGAAAATCATTTTCCTTCATTTAAGTAGTGTGAGAGCGCAACGATGCTCTAATGTGTTGGCATAGCAACGTGATACTTCCGGTTTCCTTTTCAGCCTGTCCTACGAAGGCCGTCTCGTTTAATTCTAGGTTGAGGACACTTCGTATATGCATCCTACAGAGGAGTCGACCTCCGGAGGGTGCAGCCTTCTAAATGAGACACACTCAATGTTACATTTATGCATCCAATGTAAACAGAAGCTTTCTAAAACACTCCCTCATACTGCAATTCTACGTTAACTTAAGTTAGGCTCACAGTTTGCTTGCACACGCATTTGAGTCGATAAAACGCAACTCCACAGCGGAGTTCACGCCTTTTTGTCATTATAACTCACCCAAAAACGCCCGCATTGTTGTTCTCTGTGCCTAATCAATATCTTGTTCAATTCTTCAGGCTGTTCAATGCTGTATGCGCCGCGTGAACTCTCCACCTCACTCACCACATCACACAGCCGGTCTCCAACCAGCAGCGTAACAACACAACACAGTCGTACCGTGGCCTGCGGTGATTGGCGCGCCTCCACCCAGAGACGGGCTCAGCCAATAGGAGCTCGACGTGTAGTTCTGCGCCTCAGTGAAGTATGGTGGCTGGGAGGTAGTACAATTGTTTTATGTGTAATGTACTTAAGTAATTATGTACTATCTCAAATATTATAATATATCTGATATTAATATATCTGATGACATGACGTTGCTATTTAATTTCCCATTGTCCTATTCCCACGCGCCCCATTTTAATGAAAGACAAATGCACAAGCATACTTATTCAAATTAAGATGCAATGATAAATAGTCGCATGGTTAAAGAAAGATTCTAATTTCAGCCACAATATTATAAATATTATACATTCGAACACAAATTAGAGTATAATATATATATAAACGTGTTCTTCTATTAAAGGCACTTTAATGTCCCTGTGGTAGTTTTATTAAAACTAGCCAATTTCAAAATTTGTATTACATAGCGAAAACTATGAAAATATAAGGTAACTGTAAACCTAAACGATCCCAAAATTGATTGTGCACCTGTAGAACTGTTTGAAACACACACACACATACACTCCACACCACAAATCCTAATGTGTGTGTGTTTTGACGGTGTGAACAAAGAGCATATTTGTCAAAAATATGAGACGTGAAGAAACAAAGAAAAATCAAGGTGAAAGTCCCTTTTTGTGTGACATTTCTAATGTCTAAGCTGTGGTTTTGCAAAAAAAATTACACACAAATAGCATGAAAATATAACTATTTGTGATACACAAAATGCCAACTATGAAATTAGCTTAAGCAACACAGTGAGTTGACCATTAAATGTAATTTCCTTCAGAATGTTGTAACATATACAATACTGTGCCTTGAGATTAGGTGGATATGTTCATGACTTTCAGAAATAAATGACTAAAATTACAGAATTTTCCTGTGATGCATGTATAGACACTGTTAGGTTGTAATTAGACAAAATAATTAAACCAATGACAGTGCAACAGAAAGAGGTAAAATAACTCATAATTGAAGAAACACCCCATAAAAAGCCTTCAACAGGTAAGAGTCTCTATGCATACTTGGCAAGTGCCAAACACAAACATTTAATAATATTCTTAACTGACAGATGATCTTATATTTGCCTTAAATCAGCAATAAATTGCATTAAATCAGCAATGCTTGTAAGTGATGCCATCCATTTCAATAACCTGCTTTGTGCATATTGTGCGGGCATCAGGTGATTATCCAGAGATGTTGAAGATCTACTGGATGAAAGCTGACGGTAGGGAAAAGAACAGGAGGCCCAAAAAGATCAGTCCAGTTATGATGAGCAGAGTCACCACTGTTGCCAATTTATACTGCCACCAACACATTATGCAGGTCACCCATATTGGACTCAACAATGACAGGCTGGTAGTCGGATGACTGTGTGAAAGAGAACAGGGTTATACTGTAAACTCTCTCACACACATGCACAGCCACAGTATGGAAACAATAGACATGTTCAGTGTTTTATTTCAATGCGTTAATTTTATTAAGTCTTCATACTGACAAAAATAAATAAATCCATATTGCATTGCACACATGTAAACAAGAATTAAAAATACACTTTTTATATAAACAAGCCAAAATCAGTGCAAACAGGTCCATCGTCAAATTTACCATTCATTAAATAGAGCAACATTAAATAGCAAGCAAAAAAGTACAATGCACACAGCAAGCAAAAACAACAGTAGGAAATGTATGAAATAGCATTCTATTATGTTCTTTAAACTTGAAATGTTCATTCCCCTACTAGTTTCTGTGTTTCTCTAAAGGATAAACAACATTATCTTACTGGAGTGCAGAAGATTTGTGTCATGGACTGAAAGTGCAAACATCAAGGCAAAGTGTAATTAAATTACATACTGTATATATGAGGCCTGCAACCCTATCATAATATTTTTCAGATCGTAGCTACTGATGAACAAGTCATCTTTCTTCAGACAAACTTGCATGCTTATTGTGCTTTTAGCAGCAACATATACACATGTAGACAATAACAACAAAATCCAATCCAGTACTCAGCAATGCATTAATATGAACATATGCCATAAATATATACCAGACACGCTAGTCCAGTTTAGTCAATTTCGTACCAAAAATAGACACTTCACTGCTTTTTTTTCTCCCTATGACCAATTATTCTTGAAATATACAAATAGAAAGATAAATAAGTTAATTGATCTTTTTTGGGTTAGACATGCAAATTGATACTGAAAAAGTTTAATACTTAAAGAATATTTGATACGTTATGCTTAGAGTGCAACTATGAGAGATGGTAAACTCTTAAGATGTTGTTTAAAAATAAAAGAAGTGCTGCAAATTGTAATCAAGTATTAGAAAAGGGCCACTTCAGAGGGCAAGGTCAAATCAGAATTTCTTAAATGAACCTTTTTGACCCCTCTTTAGGCCCCGAGAAGCTTCTTGACCAGATAGCCTGGCATGCTGTAGAGAAACAGGCCCACCATGATCAGCAGCAGCAGAGCCAAGACGATCTTGATGATGAGCCATTTGTAGCGGTTGCATATCAGGTAGCGGATGGCCTTCAGTGGGCTCAAAAACCACAGGAAGGTGGTGTCAGGCCGGCTGTGATTGGAAAAAGTGGTGGTGGTGAAGGGGTTGCAGGTAAGAGGTGGTGAGTTGAAAGGTGAAACCATGGATGATGGAGGAAGAGAGGTAATACAAATGTTAGTGGTTAGTAAGATGATTGCAAAGTTGTAAAATCTCTTTAAGGCATATTATCCATTTAAAACGATAGTTCACTCAAAATGAAAATGTCTTAAGTATCTTTTCAAACCTGTGAACTTTTTGCCAATGCAAATAAAGTAAATTGGGTCCAATGAATATTCCCACTGACTTCCATTGTATAGACACTTTTTACTTCTTTTGTGTTTCACAGAAGAAAGAAAATATCATACAGGTTTGGAACGACATGAGGGTGAGTAAATGATGACAATTTTTCACTTCTGTGTGAACTATCCCACAGAGCTAGTAAAAATGTTCGTCTACGACTCCCACTTATGTGCATGATACTTAAAATTTGTAATGGATTGAGCTCAGAGCAGTACAATGACACATCACGCAACAAAGTGAAGTTCAAAAAGCATAGTAGCAGACAGTCGACTATAAATCTCATAAAATCCATTACTGGGACAGAAAACTGGAGGCAAATGATAACCACAAAGACCTGAAGTACATCATAACACACAGATACGCCGATAAGATGGAATGATAGAGGAATGACAAACTGAAAAACACTTTGTCACCCACAATCCCTCAGGTCCATGTTAGGCCTTTAAAGACAGCGTGAGTTGCAAAAAGACAAGTACATTGTGAATGGCTCAGAGAGAGACTGAAAGCAGAGAAAACAGAGGCAGTGAGAGTGGGCTACCAGTGGTCTTCCCATCTCCCCTCATGCCCCTAGGAGTTTCTTGACCAGGTATCCAGGAATAGAGTAGAGGAAGAGCCCAACGAGGAGAAGGAGGAGTAGCAGGGCCAGAGCCTTCAGGATCAGCCAGCGGTAGTTGTGCCAAATGAAGTATCGTATGGACTTCAGAGGGTTCATGAACCACATTAGACTGGTGTCTGGACGACTTTTTCCAAAACAGGAATGGGGGTTGGAATGAAGGAAATGAACAGGAAAGGATAGGCAGAGGAAAGGGCAGTCACAGGAGGAAGGAAGGATGTGAAAAAGGAGAGTGGGAGTATTAGAAAGGGAAGTTAACCGTTTTAGAGGGGCATTCTTCACTGGAGAGAACACCTCTGACTTAAGCCCACTTTACCTGTCAGTGTTTGTGCCATACCTGTAATTATCTACAGTATTTATATGAGACTCTTTATGTCTCCTTTCTATAGCCGTATAATTAGCACATCATCATCATTTAGACTGGATATCCGAAATACTTAATGTATGCTGGCTACTATGGAAGCCTGTTCCAGCCTCAGAGTAAAAAATAAAAGGGTAATTGTCAATTTATTTCTTGTTATTGCAACTTTATATTTCACAATGTTACTTCAAAAACATTGTAATTTTATACACTGCCATGGGGTCAATAAACTTTTTTTAAGAAATCAATATTTTTATTCAGCAAGGATTCATTAAATTGATAGTATTTTGTAAATTGAGTGACAGTAAAGACAAAAATAGAAAACTGTTATTTTAAATTGTAATAATTTCACAATACTACTATTTTTACTGCATTTTTGATTAAATTAATGTAGCTTTGGTGAGCACGAGACTTATTACAAAAACATTTAAAAAATCCTACTAACCCCAAACAATTAAACGGTAGTGTACCTGCATGCAACTTTATTTCTTATTTTAAACTTAACCTCACAATCACCTTTTTTTTTTTACTCTTGTGGCAGAAATAGGCTTTCATAGTCTACTCTGCAGTATATGAGATATGATATCTTGCATATTTATTAACAAACTGAAAATGCATCATTACTCAGATGTGCTAGGCACCATGTGAGTGGAAGCAAATGTGTGTGTGCATGAGCAGCTTTATGTCTCACTTTGGTTTCTCAAGTGGCTCAGGTTCATTACGCCCAAAGCCGACTGGATTTTTCTCTGCCTCCTCCGCTGTCAATAGATGGAGCTCTGCCTCCACTTTTCCCTGCAAGCATGACATGGTTAGAATGTTAATAAGGCTAATTGATCTTATGCAATCAGTTCAATACACTTCTCAAGCAAATGTAAAATAACATTTGGGTAATAATAATTTTATCTGGCAAAGAAATGCCTGTTTTAATATTTTTAATTAATTTATTTATTGTATTAACTCACTGTAAGCTCAAATTCATCATTCTCATCCCGGGCCACAAATGGCCACCAGCCCTTCACTCTCTTCTGTTTGAAGATGGAGATGGTAGGTAGCTCATGCTCTTTGAGAACCATGTTGAGAGAGCACTGCTTAGCTGTTTTTGCTCCACGGGGAAACTTATTCAAGTCCAGCTCAATCGCACCTGCGAAAATAAACACAGAGAGCATGAAAAATGTCTTTTGTTTTGGAATCAAACACTCAGTTTAAACTTTTAACTGAGCACAATCTTATTTACAATAATTTGTTTATTCTTCAAAGCCAAAATGATCTCGAGTAATTCAAGGAAGTCATAAATATCTAATAATATGTCCTTTTTTTTGTCTTTCTGAATTGTGAACGTACCCAGGAAGTCATCTGCAGAGAAATGGTCAGCATCCCATACTTGAAGGGTGAGTCGAGCAGGAATCTTGTACTCTGTCTCATCCCAGGAAAACATGGATTCCTTCTTAGAGATGACTATCTTCTCCTCAGCCATGAGATAGTCAAAAGGGAAGACAAAGCGCCAGTTGAAGTTTCCTTCCCCAGTTAGAGAGTGATAATGCACGTCTGTGTCCTGTTTATCCTCCTGCTGTCCTTTTAGCCAGCTGAGCAGGGAGATGATTTTCAATTGTTAGAAGCAACACAATTTTAATATTCATACAAAAAGCATATAACAAGCATAGAACACTTATGGTCATCAGTGATTTCTTGTATAATTTGCATGACAAAACATGCAGAAATGTTCTGAACAAAGCGTGCATTTATACAATTGTATAATGTGTGAAATGTACATAAAAAATACTGAATAGACAACATGCATAAAATAGCATTAATACATATCAAGCTGATACTCCAATACTGCTTAAGAAAACTGGAAAAAAGTGAAATAATCAAATTCTACCCCATTGTCATTGCATTTACAATAGATGTTATTGAACATTTGAATGAAGTCCAAAGTATTATTTTTATAATAAAGTGCAAAGAATATGTAGATGATTAATTCATGACATAGAGGAGTTATGTGCTTGTTACTCTTTGATAATATCATTTGAAAAAGTGCATGTAAATCACAGATGCATTCTCTAGAAACAGAAAAGAAAAAGAGATGCCAGACATGACATCTAGTCAGTTTTCTGCACTTAAAGGAATAGTTCACCCAAAAATGAAAATGTGCTGAAAATGTATTCACCCACAGGTCATCCAAGATATAGATGAGTTTGTTTCCTCATTGGAACAGATTTGGAGAAATATAGCATTTTATTTGTTTCTTACAAACACACAACTTTTCAGTTCACAAGATGATAATTGATGAACTGGAGTTGTGTGGATTACTTGTGGATTAATCAAATGTTTTTATAAGCTGTTTTTTTTACTCTCATTCTGACGGCACCCAGAATGCAGAGGATCCATTGGTGAGCAAGTGAAGTAATGCTAAATTCTGATGAAGAAACTAAATCTTGATTTTAGGCAAATTTTAATATTTGGGTGAACTATTCCTTTAAGTTGAGAGGCTTTGATATGCAGAGCATACCAGTTTGAAAGAGTAGTCTGTCCCAACAGCATTACATCACATAGAGGTACTGTATTATGATTTTATTTGAACCATTAGTAGCCAACTTTATGGATCCAATACATGCATAATTGTATGTGTAACTTTTCAAAAGAGACAGATTAAGTCCTCGAGACAAATCCTTAGGCAACATATTGGTATACAAATGTCACATGTCAGATTATAAAAGTAGATTTTGGCATGCAAACAGACATATCTTATGCTTTCATGCAGAATTTGATAAAGCCATCTCAGTCCCCAAGACATACTAAACAAAAATGGCTCTATAAACCAAGACCATACCAGTTAATAAATCTTAAGACTGATGATACACGGGGCAACTTTTTGAGCAATGTTGCCGCCAATGGGTAACCAGATGAGACACAGAGCCCACGACCGATCTAAAGTATCCAGAAAGACATTTGTTACCCATTCTCAATAAGAAAGTGCCCAAGCAACATTGCTAAAAAAAAAAGTTGCCCCGTGTATGTATCATCAGCCTAAAGCATCTATTTATAAGGAGTTCAACTGAACAGCCAATTGAATTAATTTTAAATAACATTATACAGTGAATTTAGAGGTGATAACTAGAAAGCAACATAATTTTGAATGATATGGTCCCGTTTAACTTGAAATTGTATGGAAGGTGGTATTTGGAAAAAGCAGGTGCAGATTTCAGCAGGCGATGGGCAGAGCAGTCAAGCCATGCGATCGTATCGTCTTTACCCCCTGACATAGATGTCAGACATCTTCTCTCCTGTCAGGAAAGCATCGTCCTCTAGAACTACGTCATCAGTGTTCCAAATAATAACACGAAGCTCAAAGCTAGATAACAGCACAGCAATGACATGGGGGCAGGGAGGAGGGATAGACAAAATAACACCAAACGCAACAACACAGACAAACAACAAAAGAAAACAGAAACAAACAAACAAAGGTAACCGATTAAACCACACACTTTTCTCACACCTGCCCATACCTACCCCCTCACAAAAATGTCACTGGACTTTTCCCCTGTGAAGTAATCATCGTCTTCCAGAATTACCTCGTCAGTATTCCATATTATCACCCTGAGCTCATATCTGGGAGATGAAAAGAATGGGATCATCATCTTACTGTTAAAAGTGTTTTAACCCAAAAATGTGCGTCATGTGGTAATATCTAAACTGCAGTAACTGGAGAGTCAAAAGAAAAATATTATTTGAAACTGTTATTAATTATGACCAAAGTCATTTTGTTAGATTAGGTAAAAACTACAATAATCATGACCTTTTTTACTTTCTTATTAGCACATGTTCCTGTTCTTGTAATTGATTCAAAGTTGTCTTCATAATCTTTAATTGAAACGCAATAGTCTGCTCTTCCTCTGAAAAGATTTCACCTTTTTAGAATTTAGTCAGTGCATACTATTGGATAATGATATTGAATGTGCACATAGCTTCTTATATTTGCAATGCAGTGCAACTGCACTTCTGTCAGGACCACTATCGTCAGAATGATAGATACTTAGCATAAAGTTTGGTTTGGCGGTATGGTTCTGTTCTGGGCAAAAAACCTCCCTGCCCATCCATGCAGCCTGTCATGAATGAGCAGGGAGAGCAGCAATAATAACAACCCCCCTAGGGTTAACAGAACAGAACAATGCAGATATCATTAATGTACTCAATGATATTTAAGTGTAACACTTTATTCAAGATAAAGGAGTCTGATTAGCAAGGAATATCAGAAAGCTAAGTCCTGACTGTGGCGAAAGGTGGAGCTGGGGATGGAGGAGGGTAATTTGCTCCGAAGCAAGCTAAAAAGCTGCTGAATAATACTGAATACAGCTTATATAGGAATGCCGCGATAGGTGTCGTATTCCTATAGGTAGATGTGATCAGCTGAGAATCAGCTGATGCAAGCTTGACTCACGTGACCTGCCAGAACTAACGCTAAAGCTTAATTTTTTGCAGCGCATGAATATCTCAGACTAAAGTAAGACAGTTTCACAGTACAAAACTGGCACATTCTTTAGATGATTAAAAAATAAAGGCAGATGAGAGGCGTGAAGCCAGAAGAGTAAGTATGAGAAGAAAAAGAAAAAGGAGGATGTGTTTTATCTACAAACTTTAGTTTTTTTAGAGGTTTTTTTATCTGTTTCGCGGTTCCTTGTGGTATCTAAACTATAGCTGAATCACAGTAGTATCATTGTGTTTACTGTAAACACAGTTAAATATGATTATAGTAAACCATTATAAAGTGAGATAAAAAAGACATTCTGTAGTTTGGTAATTTGCCATTCAGAGCCACTGCTTAATCCAGAGCTTTTAAGTCATTCAAAGAATATTAATTGCGCAAGCAGTCCAGAAAACCAAGTAGTCTGTTCCCTGCTTAAGGGTGTAGTGATCTAAGAGTGAGTATGTGATCTCAGCATGCTGATTATTAAAGCTTCCTATTTTTTGTCTAATCCTCTTCAAGGCTAAACTCGCTGATGCACATATCAAAATGATATTTTGTTCCATGTACCTAGAGACTTTAAGGAAAAACATGTAAAAATTAAGGCAACATTATGAACAAATAAAATATTAATACCTTAACCGCAACAAACTCAAATTACAAGAGCGTGTATTAAGGAAAAGCAAGACTCTGAACAGAATCATCTACTGTACCTCTTTGGTTTGCGTGGCGATATGTCAATGGCTGGTCCTGGTGCTGGTACATCCATAGGAAACATGTCCACCCACATTTCAATCCTTCCCTGTGAGATTATGAAAATTTGAGGAGCTGATAGTTACATTACATTTTTTATTTTACAATGTTCATTTATGTTCCCTAATTTAAAACACATAAATAAACTGCATCTGCTAAAGTTAATGCAGTTATTTACTCTTGCCCTGAATTGCGTTACCAATGATGGAAATCTCATCAAGGTCACTTGGTGAACCTTGGAGTATGTCCTTAGTAATCACAGTGGTATTTTGTTGCACACCCTTGCGTACCTGCTCTATGCCTGGCTTGTCCGGGTTGAGGAGCGGCCTGGTCTCCACATGCTCAGGAATGAGTTTGCAACCAACACGTGGGATCTCCTCCCAATGCCTAAGAACAGTAAGAGACAAGTGTTCTTCTGTCTGCTTCTTCAGACCTGTAAACCAAACGAAATTGATATCTTTTCATATATGATCAGAGAAAAACATCATAAACTCTATATAAGCTCTGTAAATGTCTCACCACTCTCATCCTCGATTTCTGTTGGCCCAAGAAAGATGCGGTTTCCCACTTTGACCCTCCCACCAGGTCCATAGTGGGGTCCATCCAATTTACCTTCTTTGCACAACTTAGCAAGGATCTGAGTTGGCTTCTGAGGGTCACGCCATACATTGTAACCATGGCTGGATGGTTTCACAGTGAAACAAAAAATAGGACTGTCAGTTTAACACACTAATTATTAAGACTTGATGTTTGCCTTGGACAGATCAAAAACTTGACTGAAAGGATTATGCCGGATATGGCTGCTCTATTATTATAATATTTTCAAGTGATGATATATGCAATTAATTGTGATTAATTTGATGAATTAATTGTTATTTCATGTAAAATGAATGTATTTGACACGTATTTGACAACCCCAAAATTAAAATACTTTAACATGTTGTTCTATAAAGATTTTTAGAGGTTCTTGCTCAATGTGCTGATATCCTATAAAAAGTACAAGAAAGAAAGTACTCACACAGAGTAGTTGGATGCAATGCCACATGTGACTCTGTGTTTGCTGTAGTATCTGTTCTCCAAATCAATCTTAGTCTCACCAATCAGGTCATCAGTTCCAACCAAATCCCAGTCATATACTGCCACAGTCAGCATGGACTCCATTGGGAATGTGGCCTCTATGTCGAATGACCTTAAGGACAGAAGAGAGAGGAGAGTGTGCTTTCAAGAAATTATTTTCTAGTTTGAGCTCATACCAATTTATTGGTTTGGTTGGTTTACAATAGTATAGCCTACTCACTTTCCAAAGACTGGATTTAGCTGCTTGGATATGTAGTTTTCCTTGTCCCGAATCTCTGACTTTCCCAATCGAATGACTATATAAGGGTCCGCTTTACCATTTATGTCCGCAGGATGCAGGTCTGTGGCCTGAGAAGAGAGTCATGTTACTTTAGAGATGGTACCATATGAATAACACTTACAATTCAGAGTTGAATTCACTCACTCTAATGATATAAATCCTTATGAGAACATTGATAGGGTCATTGTGAGGAATACTTTGGAACATGCCCATGTTTGGATCAAATCCTGCCTCTCTGGTGATCTCCTCAGACAGTGGTAGTTTATACATACAGAGGGAGCCCTGGATCACAAGGAGACAGATTCAAACATTTCAAAATGAAGTGTTCATAGTGCCATTTTGAAGCCTGATTTATACATTATATATTCTTATCTTACCTTAAATCTGCCCACAATCCTGTCATCATCAACCACATTGTGGTCATCATCATCTCCAGCCTTTCCTCTATACAGGTTGAAGGTGTGGAGCCAGTCCTCAAAGTTCCCAAACTCAATCTCCAGCTCTTTATTGTACACCTGAGATAAAGGTGTTTATATTCTCATTAAAATTAGTATAAACTGCTACAGATCACAGCGTAGCTAACGTATGTTCAAAAGGGTCAGGAAGATTTTTATTTTTTTGAATTTTTGAACTCAGTGACCCCAAACTTTTGAACAGTAGTCTAAGTAAATAAATAAATGTTTACAATCCAGCAAAAATGAAAAACACAACTCCTGTGGGCTAATATTTTCAAGAAGCACTGACCACAAGTTCATCAACTTTTGGTTTTAGAGGTCGTTTTTCTGTGCCATCATGGTTCTTCTTTTTGTCCTTGGAGCTCTTCTTGTCTTTGCTCTTCTCCTTGAGTTTGGTGCCTTTCACAGGAAAGTCATCAGCTTTGATCTCTGAGGTTAGGGGTGAATGGGTAAGGTACGGATGGAAATGAGGAAATGAGAAACGTATGGAGCACAACACCTATAATGTCAGTCTGAATGGATGTTTGTACTGAACAATGATGCTTCAAGCCATGAGAGTTATTTTAAAGACCCAAAATACATATAGATTATATAGAAATTTACTTGATGGATTCCCTTAAAGTATGAAGGAACAAATACATTAAAATTCAATTGAATTAAAAGAAAATTAGTTCCCGAATTTGAGATTTTTAATAGTTTCTAAATGTTTGTGTCCGACATTCATGGCATGAAAAAAATACTAATGGTTTTATGTCATGACTACAATGGAGATGGATATCGGATGACAGTGCTCATCTGAACATGTTCCTAACAAGAACGTTAGATCAACTCAGAGACACTACACCAGGTCCATGCTAAACTCTGTGGTTACCTGCACTCTCTCCTGCTATCTCCAAATCTTCTCTTTCCTCTGCCTCTGCCAGAGCGGCCTCCTGGGCTCTGAGATTCTGAATTCACATTAAGTATATTGCAGTAAAATATTACAATATGACACACTACATATCAAACATAAAGGATAAAAAATGCTAAAAGTCCCTCCCACCTCCATCATAGTCTCTATTGAGGCAAAGTATTTGGACCACCAGTCCAACATGCTCTCATCCGGCTCCTCTTCATCCACTTCTTCTCCCTTCTTTTTCTTCTTCTTCTTTTTGTTCTCTTTCTCTTTCTCCTTCTCATCCTCATTCTGTTAGTCAAAAAGGATTTAAATTGAAATGTAATGTGGTTACATTTGTAATGTTAATCCAAATGAATGTAAATACAATCTAAAACATTTACATATGTCTGAACCAAACCAAGACTTACCAAGTCAACTTTAACAACAGCATCTGTGGTCTACAAGGACAGGGCCACACAAACATACATCAAATACAAACAACATCCACAACAGATTCTACTATACTGTACTAGCATACACATCACATGACTGTTGATGCACTAACTTTGAAGCAGTAAACCAAACAGAACCACAGTTGGAACAAAAACACAACAAGCAGAGAAGTATTCTAAACCATAACAGTGTGTTATCACAGCAGGGCATATCTACTCACAGCATCAATCTTCACAACTGTGTCCATCTT
This sequence comes from Sinocyclocheilus grahami, assembly GCF_001515645.1. Taxonomy (NCBI): domain Eukaryota; kingdom Metazoa; phylum Chordata; class Actinopteri; order Cypriniformes; family Cyprinidae; genus Sinocyclocheilus; species Sinocyclocheilus grahami. The sequence goes on from NW_015505194.1 coordinate 1,669,240, forward strand.
CTTAATGTTGGGTTCAGGGTCCATATTGACCAAAATATCACCTGAGGGATGAGAAATGGGACGGGAGTGGGGGCGGGAATGAGATGTCCCATTCGTGAGAGCCATGTAGCCATTGGCCAGTCTAGCTGGTGTGGGCAGGGTCATATGATTTAGCAACCAATGACCCAAGACCAGCACCAGGACAGAAAGGATAAGACCATGAAGAGATCAGAGGAAGAAAGAATAGAGAAAAGGAATGAAAAGTCAGAAAAGCTAGAAAAAATATGTTTTATGTTTTAATATATTTTAAAATGTAATTTGTTTGTGTGATGGCAATGAATAAAACGAAGAAGAAATATTTTGTAACAATAGAAATGTCATTAGTCACTTTAAAAAAAATAAAAAATTCCTTGTTGAATAAAAGCATTAATTTTAACAAAGAAAAATGTTACTGAACTCAACTTTTGAACAATAGTCTAAGCAATTATAAGTGAATTGCTTGATATATATATATATATATTAGGGTTGTGCAATATACAGTACTGAAAATGTATTGTGGTACAAGATCATCATCTTGCAAATTCTGGTGTCAGACCCAGATGAAAATGTGCCGTTACTCACACATTATGGTGTAAAGCATAAAACTTTATGCAATAACGATTGAAATTTGACTGATTTGACATTATATGTGTAATCTATTTATAAATAAAATGCAGATGGGATATTTAACAAATGTTAAGTTATTTGTGGTCTGATTTAATTATCACTGAAATACAACAAATACATGTTTGTACAAATATTAATTAGAAGATCATTAGGAGAGTTTTATTATATTGTATTGTTATGTTATTTTACTCAGATTTACAGTGAGTATATTCGTATATGATAGGTACCTGTGTGAGCCCAGTTGTTAGCAGTCTTGTCTGGGGGGCTGTAGATGAACTTGCGAAGGCTGGTCACGGCATAAGACCCCACCAAGGTGAAGCGTCCGAATGCCCTGCAATCCACCACCCGAATATTAAGTGGTGGATGAAGTAGCTCATTTTCTGGCAGATCCTGCAGCACAAGATTACTCAAGTTAACTTTTTAAATCAGAAATGAAGTGGATAATTTTTATTACATACATAATTTCACTCACCACTTCAAACCACTTCACTAACGTGCTAAAGTTTGGATTCTTCTTATAGTTCTGAATGAGGGCTGACTGAACCCCTTTCCCTGCACACTCAATGTCCACACGAGGCCTGTCCACCTGGGCCAGGTTGATTCTTTTAAGGTCCCTCAGACCCCAGAACAGGACCTAGAGAGAAATAATGACCATGAGCTCAACAATACTGATATAATAATATGAGCTCCCGATGTAGTAAATGCAATTAATAACATAATCAAATTGTGGTTGTGGCTTTCTGTGGCGGTATTTTCACCTCTATGCGATATCTGCTGAGAATTGGTCGTATGCCCAATGGAACAGGCAGAATGGGTCCGCGGTCAGAATCAGTCGGGCCATCAATTGGAGGAAGTGCTGTCCGCCCTGCTGGACCAATCTGTGGATAAACAAATATTTTAGAATGGAAATATGTAAGTCAATAACTGATGAAAGACTGAAGTAATTACTGACTAATAAAACTGATTAAATCCTCATTTTAATTTCAAACCTCTACCTTGTAAAACAGGAAAAAGCCAAAGCACAGCAAATAGCAAAGAGGATGGAGTCACTTACACAAGAATGGAAAACAAAGCAGAATTAAAGAGGGGAAATTGTTATTTTGTTTATTGCACCTTGATCTGAGGTACAGCAAAGTCATGGACAGCAATAAGAGCCCTCCTGATCTCCTCATCATCATAAGGAATCTGTTAAAGTTGCCATGGAAGAGTACAGCAGAAAGATAGTGGATTATGGAAAAATTTAATGGGAAATCACATGAAAAGTTCAAGAATCACATACAAGTTGGAGGAAAAAGAGAAAGAGTGATCTGCATCTGTGCTATTCAAGCAACATTTATGAAAAGATAGGCCAAGCATTGACTGAGAGTCCACTCAAGATGATCACAGCCACTGTGTACTGCCTGTACCTGCAGTAGTTCAAAAGCAGCCAACAGATCTCCTGCAGTGCAGTTTCCTCTGTATATCTGATAGTACTCCAGCTGAGGGGGAAACCGTGGGGGCCCGTAGTGTTCATCAACCATCTTAGTTAGTGGCTTTGCAAATGTTCGCCCAATGAACTCAGCTTTCCCCTGGATGCCACAAAAAAAAAAATAAAAAAAATAACACAGTTGCAGTTCTGCCTCTGAACACCAGGGGTCAGTGTGGCCGCATTCCTTGTAAAACCACTTGCAAATCATAGCTACTGTATTGCTGGGGCTTTAAGATCTGAAACTCAAGCTTTGGTTGGCAATTATAAATATTTTTATTAAGTGTTGAACATAAAAGTTCATAAAATATTTATGCTATATCTGACAGCTGTCAATGAAATAAACCACAGCAACGATTACTACAAACTACTGTAGAGACTACAATACAAAGAAACATCCAATTGTAAACCCTCTGAACTGTCACAACCAAGGGAATGCAAGAGGCAGTTTATCGCCACAGGAAACGGGTGTTTTTATCACAATGTAAGTAAGGGAAATGATCTGATCTTGTTTTTGGGACAGAGTCCCAAGCAATCCCACTTCTTGCATGCCTTGTTGAATTCAGCTATACAAACACAGACTGACAGCAGTGTTGAAATAAGTGTTCACACTCTACTTAGCCAAAATGTCGTCCAACAAAAGGCCAGGACCAGAAGATTTTAAACAGGAAGAAACATCAAGTCAGGACAATAGGGCACATTTTCACACACTCTTAATGTGACTCATACATGGAAAGGATAATGTCAACAGAACTGTGCACTGAACTAGCAAACTATGACATTTAATTTTTAATATTTAGATTTTATTTATGGGTATACGTCTTGGGTTTTGCCATATAAACTTAAAAAGTGTGACTTTGACAAACTGCAATTCAACTTGCCTATGAAAGTGATTTTCAGTCAGAGAATACTAACAGTGTAAAGTGTTTTCTCAAAACCATTTCTAGATAGTTTGATGACTCGATATTTCTTTGACATTTGATCATTTTCCTTTCCCTAACCTCTGACCTGTCAGTAATAACCGGTTTCATAGGAGGGGTGGACGGCACAGACGTCAAATCTCCATCATCCTCTGCCCCTTCATCGCTGGAGTTGTGGATGAGCTCAGACTCCTCTTCTTCACTCTCCCCTCCATCCTCTTTCTTCTTCTTTGCTGATGCAGGCTTGCTCACTCCATCAATCTGGTTACCATAGTTACCTAAGTGGAAAATTGTGTACTTGTGGTGCTGTAAATTTTTTTATTACTGAAGCATTGCCTGACTATTTCCATATTGAAAAGTGCATGTTTTGAAAAGAGACATTACAGGTGTTTGACTTCAGCTCACCAATAGTGACTTCAAAGCTGATGGGTTTATCTCCAATTTTTCTGTCTATCATTGTGGCCTCCAAGAACGACCCAAAAAGGAAAAACTCCTCCATTTTCCCTGTGGCACTCTGATAGAAAAACAAAGTAAGATCCTTTAATGTCAAAATTACATCCAAATAGCTGTCATTGTTTTTATTAACATAAAAAGTGTTAAATAACTATCTGCTGAATAGGACCGATGCAGCAGAGTGAGGAATGAACACACTATGGGTTTTTTGTGTGACCTTTTATTTCACCGCATTGGGATCTCTTGCATCTTTTCTCTCAGACATGAATAGGATTTTCCCAGTAGTGATCGCAAGTGTGAGCTCAGTCTGAAAACATAATTGACTTGAGATTATGGCAGCTCAGTGCTGCATTGTAACCCAGCAGGGGTTTCCTCTCAACTGATGCTATGATCTTTGATCAAATAAACTCTCACTGCTGTCCTTAGCAGAAAATAAAAATGCATGCCTTATAAAAATGTACTTTTCTTTTCCACTGTAGTAACCATAACTATGTAACTGTGTTCCAAAATGTTTATACTAAATATATTATGGAAGAGAGGAAATGTTCACCTTCATTATAACATGTGCACTATATTCTAAGCCTTATAAAGCTAAAGACTGACTAGTAGTAATGCGCAATTCATAAATTAATTGTACTTTTCAGTCAAATCTTTTCGAACAATCAGTTGATCCACTTCCAAAAACTGATCTGTATGATTTGTTCAAGAAATTGACTTCTGGTCTGGTTCTCTAGCATTGCGCTGGATAGGAAGATTGTCAGGTGAATAATGACTTCAACCATTCTGTGACACTTCAGTGGTGCTTTTTGTGTATGCGTGTATGTTGGAGCTTCACAGTTTCAGTCCTTATTCATATTTATTATATGGATTTTTTAAAAGTTGGAATACAGCACATGGACACCATGGACTACTTTTATAATAATTTTATGATGCTTTAATGCCGTTTTCACTTTTACTTTCTGAAGAATAAAATCTCTATTTCCCTACATATTTTAATGTCACAGAAAATAATAAATGGTACAAAATTTATTCTTTTGTGTTCCACAGAAGAATGTAATTTGTTTTGTAATGAGTAAATAACTTTTTGGAATTTTTATTTTTGGTGAACTATGCCTCTAAGGAGTTCATTCACCTCCTCCTCTTCTAAACACTAAGAAAACATCTAATTTTCTGTGCTAGTCCCCAGCTCTTCTGTATTATATCAACGATCATACTGTCAACATATCTTTGGTTTACACTTTTATGTCTCTATTCTTTATGTAGCTTGGATCAATGCTTGCCTCTACATCAAGTGTAAAAACAAATCTTGTGCTTCAGTAAAATGCACTTGACAGTCAATATTTGCTCCCAAAGGCCACACAAACTCACAGACAGCTGGACTCCCACACCACATCTGCAGTGACTTTTTGTCTAAGGACACAGAGCTTGGCCTTGTAATTTCCCAGTGGGCAGCTGATATTTCGTAGAATCTGGACTGAGATGTAATCAACTTGTCTTCACATATGGTGCAAGGGGTTTAGAAGGTTACAAATAACCAGGCCAAGATGGAATCTGTAGAGTTTTTTAAACATTGTTAAATATGAAAATTGCAGACCTGCAGATGAGTTAGAATGAATCAGATGGCTTTCAAATAACCTGCGTGTATTGTCATGGTGTGACAGGTAAGTGTAGAATAATTTATGATTCACAGAGATTTCAGTACTGATCTCAAGAAAAAATGTCACAGTGCCGTGACCCAATCTCAAAAAGAGGAAATAAGTAATCTCACCTCTGAGATGTTGGACACCGGCTCTATTTGTACCTCAGTAGAGCACATTATTTCTGCGGAAGAGGTGTCCAGGATCTCCACTGCGATACTAATGAGGAGGCGTGCCCTGAAGGACACACCTTCCCCCAGCCCCTCGTTCAAGTCCTGGTGCTCATCCATCAGGGTGTAGTTACGGGTAGAACCATACATATTCGCCCAGGCTGGGCCCATAGTGGGCAGGAACCCTGGGGAGAGATGGAGGAGCAGTTAATTCTCTTGTTCTTTAAGAGCTCTGATTATTTACAGCCTCCATTCAACCTGTGCATTCATTAAACTGTTAGTGTTACACTGGGACAGATCGCCAGTACCTTTGTCTCCATCATTTGCGATCTTTCGTAGATCGATGAAATGAGTTCCTATGGCAACATCATTCACCTTGTCTGAATCACGGATCTGAACTTTCAGTCGCCTACACAAAGGTGGGAACATCTCGGTGAAGATTATTTGCTCATTCCAGATGGGCTCGTAGCTGCTCTTCTGAACTGATGTTTTACCCTGCACGTGTAAGGTAACATGTTAAAAAAGGCATGCATTACATGTATAATGTAATGCATATTGATCTCTTATTGAGTGTTTTCATGTTTCTTACTTTCTGCCCTGCAAATTGCACCAGGACATAAGGGTCCACAAGGTCCCTGTTCTCCCCGATAAAAGCTTTCTTCACGTTGGCCATGATGCTGGTGTTCATTTTAGGTAGTCCCTCAGCTCTATAAATCTTAACATAAAACCGAGCCCATTGTCTCTCTGATGGAACACCCTCTGGCAAAAGAAGATTCCTGCAATATATCATAAAGAACAGACCAACATGACACTCAGATAAATAAATGAATAAAGTTATGAATAAATAAATAAATTTATGAATAAATAAAGCATTAGATGGTGTAGAATACAGTATGAACTTTAGTTCATGAACATCTGGGAATCTAAAGTGCACTCCAATATATAAATTAATTAATTAACTAAATAAATGAATAAAAATATGAATTTTAATGTATGATATAGGTTTCTGACCCCTCTATGTCATCCTCATCTGTTTCATTGGCCTTGTGGGGAATCTTGATGTTGTCTCCTTTTCCTACGACTGCAAGGTCACACTTAACGTAACCTTTGCAGCCAGCTGTGATGTCATCATGGTCTGACAGCATTGCCCATTTGTGGTGGAACTGATGTTCTGTAAGATACATGCACCAACTAAAAGACTTTTTCCATCTACGTATATCTCTTACTTATTAAGATTTCCATTATTCCATGGTTACTGACCAGGTTGTGAGTAAACAGTTCCCACATCTAATTTGAAGGTGCCCACCAGAGTACCACTTCGTAGAAGGTTTTTAGAATGTATTACCTTAATTTTAGCATGAGAGAAGAGCAGAAGTACAACATAATCATCTGCACTTTTCAATGGGTTTTCATGGAGGTTTGTTATAATTTACATTTACATTTAGTCATTTAGCAGATGCTTTTATCCAAAGCGATTTACAAATGAGGACAATAAAAGCAGTCAAAACTAACAAAAGAGCAACAATATATAAGTGCAAATGACAAGTCTCGGTTAGCCTAGCGCAGTACACGTAGCAAAGTGTATATATATATATATATATATATATATATACACTGAACACACCACACACAAAGAAAAACAAGTAGATAGAATAGAAAAAAATAGAATAGAAAATTTTTTTTTCAAATAAAAAAAAGAAGATAAATGTAGATAAAGTAGAAATAGAAAAATAGAATAGAAAGTGCTAGAGTTAGAGCGTCAAATAAAGGTGGAACAGATGTGTTTTTAGTCGTTTATAATATGTATAATCATATGCTGAAAGTGTGAACAAAGGCTTAATCTACTCACTGATATCTTCAGGATCTTGTCAAACATGACATCTGGAGGCACATGGAAGTCAAAGACAAAGTACTGTTGGAAGATAGAGAAAAATATTGAAATGAAGTATCTGGATATGAAGTTTATAAAATGAGGTTGTTCATCATTTCAAACAATGTGGGTGGATTTAGGCATTATGTAGGTGTTGATACAGCAACTATCATAAAAAAAACTACAAAATAATCTGTTTTTCCAACTAAAATGAGATGATGCTTGCAGTTGTAATCCTATACATTAGGCCATGAAACTGTCTGAAATGACAAAATTCCTTTGCTCAGATTTTCTTCAATGTGAACATAACCTCATTGTAGTAGGGGCAGTTTGTGGACTCCTTCATCGATGTATACTTCTTCTCCTCTCCAATTTCCACACAAACCACAGGATCCATGTTCAAACCAACCAACTGACGGGCCTCGATTACTGTAACACTGATCTGAAAGACATTTTAATAGGGATATTATAAAAATAAAATAAATGAAAAATTATATATTTGGGGAAAAACATACAGGATATAAAACACTGAGCTGGTACGTGTCTTAGATGCAGATTAAGACTGAAGAGGCTGTATTAACGTGGGTGTGGAATGTGTTATGCTTTTATTACTGTAGAGGGCTAATTAGTCAAGTTTGCTTCAAGCAATCAAATGACAAATGAGCTACAGTATTCTACTGGATCACAGATTCATAAAGTACACATCTGTGGCTGCATATGGACAAATAAACAAAGCCAAACTTAGTCAAGAGAAGGAAAATCATAATATTTGTAATTTTAGTTCTAGCTCTTAAGTCAGCAGAGCCATCTAATTCAGATTTGCACAGTTCGAATGAACTACCAAATTGCACTCTCTCTCTCTTATTTTCCTTACATTGGTGTGGTCTTTATTACACTTCAAAGTTACATTTTTATTACATTTAAGCAAATAAACTACTCTACGCAAAATAACAGAAGCTGGATTCCAGAAGAATGCAGATAATAATACTGCTTATTGCTGCAGTGATGTGTTCTGTAAGCGGGTCCCAAAAGGTAATGTAAGAGAAAGACAGAAAGCAAAGGGTTTCCAACCTCCAGCAAAATATGAACTGTTAGAGATAAAGAAAAATTTTAACAAGACCTAAAAACACTTACACAGCACACATGGGATATATGGATTTCCTGCTTTTAAAGGAATTATACAGTGCCAGTACTGAAACGAATTTGCAATTCAACTGCTCTACACAATAGCCATGCAGAGGACAATTGGTAAGTAAAAATCAAAGGCTTCTCTGAAACACTGAAGCTCAAAGCCGGTGTTGTTTATTTGGAACGGCTATGTATATTCAGGGCTTTGAGTAGAACTACTCAAGGATAAATGCCACTAATTTAATGTCTGGTTGGCAATTCAAGGCCTGGAGATATTGTCTTTTGGAATGTGGGAATGTTATTGAGGTCCCCTTCCTTTCTCTGTGTTCTTTCGTCTCTCTTACCTGATAATCCACAGGACGCCCTGAACTGGGCTCCATCTTAATGTCAGGCTTTGATCTGAAAAACAAAACGTGAAGATCAAACTTCATAAAACACATTTAAACTAGGACTGTCAATTGATTAGTCATTTTAATCAAATGAATTACATGAAATATTAAATCAGGTCTCTGTTGTGGATAAAATGTAATAAAATAAAAAGTAAAATAAAATACCAACATGCATACTTTAAACTCAATAAACTGCTCTTAACAAAACAAAAATTTATTTTTAAAGAAAAAAAAACAAGCACTCAGAAAAAGAAATACTGAAGGTGACCTTTTCAAATGATGTGAACAGATAAACTTCAAAATGTGAAAGTGTATTGCTTTAAAAATACACCATGTGCACATCAGATATGTGACCTTTTGTTGGAGACATTAGTGGTAACTGCGGTAACAGAGGCCAGTGAGATGGTATCATGGTCGACCCCACCGCCCAGACGCATGACCTTTCGATCCAGATCTTCTGCATCCAAAATGGCAGGATCATCTGCACACAAGAGCCCCGCTGAGTTGATATTGCATTTGAATTTTATGATTCTTTTATCTTTCCTATTCACGTCCAATGTAAAATCTCCTGAAGCAAAACCAGTTGAGAACCAGTACAAGAAGTTCAAGAAGTACAATTAAGGTTAAGGTAATAAAAGTACAATAAACTTGAGCTACAATGTGCTTTCAGCACTAAATTGATCCAAAATGCAGACACAAAATTTAGTAAGCTAAAAACCATTGCAATTTGTTTGTTTTCCTGTCTTGTAAAACCAGCTCTTTAATGATCAGCAATATTTACCTCCTTTTTTGTGGTCATCTTTAGAGATGCGTGTCTTGCCCAGTTTCATGGCTGAAAACACTCCTTTTCCTGTCCTATAATATAAAACAAACAATTAGATTGGCATGAATGGGGAAAAAAAAGTGACAATATTTGCACTGTGATTCAATTTTAAATCATCTCTACCTCTGGGCCTCCCAAACACTGAATAATTTATACCAGTTTAAACTCAGAAATATGATTATGTTACATAGATATTGTATAAAAAGCAGTGAAACATCTGGATACATTTCACGATAAAATAAATTATTAATACATAAGGCTTACACATAGGTAGTGCAAAGGATAGGTATTCAAGTATCAGAATGATTCCCATAGACAAATGTTTGATCTACAGGTCAAGCACGGCAGGTTTCCCATGATGGAAAATTTCTGTGATATTTATCACTCAGACGAGACACTCGTTTCAACAGCGAGACCACACTCACAATAGCCACAGTGGTGTCCAATTACTCTGCACTGATATTATGGTGATTAGATATCAGTTCACCTACAAAGGCCTGATGATGTCACAGGCTGGCTGGACAAATAACGGTCCTTCATTATTCAACACAATGGGCACAATTCTCCAATTAGCTGTGATCTGTGGATATAGATACTTTCTCAGGACAAGATGAAAGACTTCCAGACCGTTTTGTCCCTTTATTTCCTTTGAGCATTTTAAACAGAGAGAAAATGTATCAAGATCACACTGACATCACATTATTTGGATGCATGACGTAAATCACCTGTCAAGAAAGTACTGATTATGCAAATGCAGATACTTTTTTCAAAAAATTCAAACATTATTCTATAATTTAGTCATTTTTTGCATCTCAGTCTTATGATGGAAGCACACCCTCTAAAATCTGTTTCTTTGAATCACTGCCATTATCTCGAAGTGACACTGAAGTGAAAGTCTTCAGAGCTTGTTTTTAAAGCTTCTATTCATTAATAGAAATGAATAAAGATCAGAAGTTTTTTTTTGTTCCCCAGAAGTCCAGCAATTCACTTTTTAAAGGTGAACTATTCAGGAGTCAAACACCCCTCATACTCAGTCAAACAAAGTTATATCAAACAAATGAGTGTTAATATGAAATCAGAGTATAGAAATTTCATCATATGCATCAGGCATGTTTTTTAAGTGCTCCAGGTCACAAACAGTTTTTTTAATATATCTTCTTCTTTGGTCATGCATAAAGTGATGTATATATATACACACACATTTAACACAAGCAACACAAGTTAAATTAAGCTTTGAAAAAAAAAAAACATTTCTTATTAAGCAAGTTTAGTTTACAAGTTTATGAACTGCACAACAGAACAAACTCACTCACACATACAGGATACTCACCACACTCTGACAACCACCAAAAACGAACCAATAGAGAAATGTGTGTGCTGAGCCACCCAGGGTAGAAAATAAGGTATTCCTGACTAGTGTACTATATGTCCATTTTCAGTTGCTAGTCCAGATCCAAGCAAAACACACAGGCAAAGAGATACTTCTTAGATTAAATGGGATGTCCACAATAAGGGAGAACTTGAGATGATGACCAGGTATGAGTGAAAAAGTAACAGGAGAATATGTGACCTCACACACACACACACACACATAGACACATAATAATACACACCCACATTCACTCACTCTCACTCTCTTACAGATGTGTCTGATATAATTACCTATATGAAATAAAGTACAAATTATAAATCTAATAAATGTTTCTTGAGGAGCAATTCAGCAAATTAGAATGATTTTAAAATGAGAACTTGAAGGATCATTTGACACTGAAAACTGGACTGACTGATGAAAATTCTACTTTGACATCACAGGAATTAATTACAAATAATTGTAATAATATTTCACAACAGTACTGTTTGTGCTGTATTTGTTTTTTTATTCAAAATAAATACAGCATTGGTGAACATAAGAGCCTTCCTTCAAAACCATTAAAACATCTTACCACCCCCAAATGTTTGAATGGTAGTATAAGTATATAGAGCGTGATGAGACCAGCTCTGTTTAATCAAAGGCTTCACTTCAGCAGTCAAGGAGAAATAGGCAACCCACAGATACGAAACAACAACACAAACAACAGTGGTTCTGAGGTTCTTTGGGATTTGTTGGAGCTAATTCTGTGCCACATGAAATAGCCTGACAGTAGGTCTACCTGTATATACTGTATGAAGGCCAGACTTTCAGCACTAACTTGTTAAGTCTAGAGACTGTAGGGTGTTCAGTAAATCATCAGTCTGATGGACAGCGTTTCTACAGAGAACAAAGCCAGAGTCTCAGATTGCGCTCTGAGTTGAGCTCCTTATGCCTAGGAGAAGGACATTTGTGGGCACTGTCAATCAATGAAGCACTTGAGATAAATAAATAACATTTAATTCCATCATTAAATGCCAAATGCTGCACTTTTATTGCCTTTCATGTAGTCTATCTCAGTCTATCTACAGTATATTGAATGGACCATCTGATGTTTTCTTAAGTGAAACCTTTGCAAAACGACAATCCCACTTTAATAAAGAGTTTAATTCCCCCAGTTTACTGAGGAGTGACCTTTGCATTTAATTTAGTGTGTGGGGGTGAGATCAAGTGACATTCTAGATATTAGGAGTGATGATGCTAAACTGGTATGCACAAAAAAGTCACTGATCCAAAACCAATTATTCTAAACCCTGTTTAAGAATTATGACCTGTACCTGTAACATAATACAAACAATACAACACTGTCAACACAATATGAAAAGAGAAAACATGACACCTGGGAGAGAAATGTGAAAGGCACTTAATTTGTATTTGCTTGAGGCATTCAGACGTGATGGAATATGAGCACACATAAATATATTCAAATCCTCAAATGTGGCATACTGTAGTACATCAAGACTAAGTTAGAGTAAGACTGAACATAAATATCGTTCAAAAGTTTGGGGCCAGTAAGATTTTGTCCTGTATTTGAGTCTCTTATGCTCACCAAGGCTCCAATTATTTGATAAAAAATACAGTAAAACAGTAATATTATGAAAAATGACTAGAATTCAAAATAACTGTTTTTATTTATTTTAATATATTTTAAAATGTAATTTATTCCTGTGATGGCAAAGCTGAATGTTTAGGAATTATTACTCCAGTCTTCAGTGTCACATGATTCTTCAGAAATCATTCTAATATACTGATTTGGTGCTCACCAAACATTTTTTATTATTATCAATGTTGAAAACATTTTGCTGCTTAATATTTTAGTGGAAACCATGATATATATATTTTTTAGGATTCTTTGATGATTAGAAAGTTTAAAATAAAAAAAAATGTAAAAATTTAAAAATAATAATAAAAAAAGTCTAAAAACAGCATTTATTTGAAATACAAATATTTTGTGACATTATAAATATCTTTACTGTCACTTTTGATCAATTTAATGCATCCTTTCTGAATGAAAACTATTAATTCTTCCCCCAAAACTTTTGAACAGTAGTGTAAACATATAAATGCACCACTTGAACTAATTTATTCATTTTACAGATCACTTCTGCACCCTTCAGTAATGTGTTAAAACTAAACAAACACCTCATTGTATCTAGCAACAACAGCTTGATGTAATTTTTTGTCATTTTCTGTAATTGTGCACATGTGTGATCATGTATCCTTACTACAATACACAAAACATTACAACTAAAAGCAGTGTATCAATTATGTATCGTTCAAGCGCTTGGGAGCTTTGGGACTTGGTGTCTGAGGCTATAGTTTCTCTAGCCAAAAAACTGAGCTGAAACAGAAACTCATGCACGTTCTTTGTCAAATCATTAATCAGAACAAAGTTGTGGGAAACCATGATATATATATATTTTTAGGATTCTTTGATGATTAGAAAGTTTAAAATTAAAAAAATTAAAAAATTACAAAATAATAATAAAAAAAGTCTAAAAACAGCATTTATTTGAAATACAAATATTTTGTGACATTATAAATATATTTACTGTCACTTTTGATCAATTTAATGCATCCTTTCTGAATGAAAACTATTAATTCTTCCCCGAAAACTTTTGAACAGTAGTGTAAACATATAAATGCACCACTTGAACTAATTTATTCATTTTACAGATCACTTCTGCACCCTTCAGTAATGTGTTAAAATCTGAATGAAAACTATTAATTCTTCCCCCAAAACTTTTGAACAGTAGTGTAAACATATAAATGCACCACTTGAACTAATTTATTCATTTTACAGATCACTTCTGCACCCTTCAGTAATGTGTTAAAACTAAACAAACACCTCATTGTATCTAGCAACAACAGCTTGATGTAATTTTTTGTCATTTTCTGTAATTGTGCACATGTGTGATCATGTATCCTTACTACAATACACAAAACATTACAACTAAAAGCAGTGTATCAATTATGTATCGTTCAAGCGCTTGGGAGCTTTGGGACTTGGTGTCTGAGGCTAGTTTCTCTAGCCAAAAAACTGAGCTGAAACAGAAACTCATGCACGTTCTTTGTCAAATCATTAATCAGAACAAAGTTGTGGGGTAACATATAGTAGTCTAGTATTAACATCATTATTTTTTCCCTCTGGGAACTCTAAAATGATAAATATAGATAGTTTAAACACTATTCAGCAGAGGCATGAATACACTGAAGTGTTTGCTTTAATATGAGTTTCCTTTGTATTTTTTGTCATGTATTTTTTTTTACAGCAATGCGTAAATGAATAAGAAGCACATTTCTGTTTCATTAATGCGACTCTCTATTAAAGTAATTAATTATTAAACAATGAGCGTCTTTGAACTTTTGTGCCCTAGTTTCTAAAGTGAATGTGGGGGTTCAATGTGACAGTTTTATGCAAAGAGGAGGAGAGAAGAACAAAAGAATGGAGCGATTGAGGCTGAACATTAGACAAAGACAGCGAACTTAACCACTAGAGTAATGCAACAGCTTTAAAGTGACAAACATCCCTGTGCAAATCCCTTTATTCTGTAAAGTTTCATTTGACTGCAAGCTTTCGCCTGTCGTTGCACCAGGCTCACGAGAATAACGCTCCTGCTCTTACAAACTTACAAACAGCAGGCTTAAACAATGAATCTGATCTGAACTGGCAATTCTAACAGTTTCAACCAACCTAAGGTGGTTAGCTGGTCTTAGATGATTTAAACCAGTTTATCTGGTCTTCAAGCTGGCATTAGGTTTCGCTATTCAGCCAGCCAGCCTGTCCAGACAAAAATTTCACAAAACCCCTAAAACCATCAAAAAGGACCGGCATAAATAGCTGAGCCAAGCTGTGTGACCAGTGAACCACCTCAGGCCCGATTAAATTGTTGTTCCCCCCAGCAGGGTGGTAATTTCTGCTTTACTAAACATGAAAGCACCTCTTCTAGTGCTGAAGATAAACATGCAATGTCCTTTATATGATAATGATGTTGCACTCAAAAGGCTGATAGAAGCTGGATGGTCCAAATGAGGTATCAAAAGCTTTATCAAGCTGGTTCAGTGTTGCAGGTGCTTTTTGTGGTGCTCTTCAAGTAACATGTGAAATAAAATGAACAAAACCCTTCTAAAATTTAGATACATCACACATTTACAAGTCCAATAGTAATGCAAATCCATCACAGCCATTTAAATTTAGCCTTGGATACAAGCCACACCTAGTCCAATACTGGGAAAAGGATTTACCTGGATTTTGGCATGAATTAAACTGATCATTAAGCTGATACTATCTTCAACTAAGTCACAACAAACACAGTCTTCGTAAACAAAAGTCCAATCAATGAGACAGAACTGGACATATTTAGTCAGGGCAGCCCTGCAATTCACAGGATGCATTGCCTGATGCAAAATAAAATAGACTAACATCAATCAGTGTTTCTTGCGAATAATAAAATGTGTGTTTTTTTTTTGTATTAGGCATTCTATTTCCTGCAACTGCCCATGGACACTGGACTGTTACAGTATATACAGAATATCTGAGTATGGAAAGCACAGTTTCAGTGCAAGTTCAAGTAGGAAGACTCGTGACTCTATAGGGAAAGAAACAAGAATGAAAGAGAAAAGCTAGAAAGAGATCAAGCAGAAAGATCGAAGAGAGGGAGGTGGAGATGAGAGAGGTGTCTTAGTCATTAGAGAGGACTAGCAGTTACTTCAGATCAGAAGTTTCACCATGTCCCACTGGGTCCCAGCAACTTCAGCTGTACAACAAACACACACACACTTTCTTCATAGAGAAACAAAAAAAAACTCACACACTTTTAAAAGTAAAACTGTACAACTAAGACTTGTAATCAATAATGAAACAGCACCAGGAATGAGGTTCAAGTGAGGACAGCGGGATACATTATTAAAAATGTCAATGTCAAGTAACCTAAAAACTGTGGAAACCTTTTTTTAATTACTTAACATAACAATTAGCATGACTACATAAGGTTAAAATAACTTTTAAGTGTCTAAATGAAATATCTTAAAAGATAATTGTTCAGTTTCCAGACTGTTACAGACATTTATAAGTAGATACAAAAATACATACATTTTGTAATTAATATTAATTCTTCAAAGTGTTAAAGACGCTAATTGGTATAGAATGCAAAGTAGCAGTAAAGCCAGACTCTTAAAATTATATTCAGTTCATAACTAGGAAGAAACTTGGAATGAAAAAACATAGGCTCAAAGTTTTCAAAGAGTCTCAAGGTCTTTGAAAGAGTAGCAAACTTTTTGTGTGAGCTCTAAAGTCATCTATAAAGCATGAAAGACAATGGTTTTGTGCTCACGCCTTCTGGTCAGAAAAAGAAAATATGTTGTATAAGGTCTCCATATGCATTGCTTGCTTGCAAGTGTGCAAAAAGGAGAGGAGAAAAGAAATGGACTTTTCTGGTGTGTATGTGTGTGTGTGTGTTTGTTTGTCTGACATAGAAACTGTTATCTATCCCAACTATGCAATGCATAATAAACTTTCATATCACATCCTATTTATTCTGACCTGAACAATTCCTTCTGTCTTCTCCGCTCCATGTCTCTTCTCTTTTACTCTGTTAAATAATGCTAAATTAATATATGCTAAAGTTGCTGTATTAATAATAGCTCTCTAACAAGAAATTATCCTGAAAGAAGATAAGGCCCATATCCAGAGGCAACATGAACAGAGAAGCATATAGACACAAATTGTCTCAAACTAGAAGCATCACTTTATATTATGAGACTGAATCCTGAGTGAAGACATAAGAAGTCACAATAATATGGAAAATTTTAAGTTTAAATTAAATAGATTGTCTTCATAGAGATTTACTTGAAAAAAAAAGAGAGTAAGCAAGCAAAGGAAATCAGATAAACAGCTCTCATAAAACACTTGCTAAAGAGAAAACAAAGATAGATTTGAAGGAATACTTGAATTCCAGAATAACTATTTGTTTTAATAACAATACGCTTTATTGATCGAATACTTACTAAATGAAATGGGGCTTTCAAAACAATCCAAAACCACCTACAGATCTCTTGTGGCTGCTTTAATTTACCTAGTAGTAACTTTAAACAACTTTCCCGATAAAGATTTTTCGAGCAGTAATCATAAATATGCATCAGTATGTAAACACATCCACACAGAAACACTAATGGTGCCCATGCACAAACCATGATGGAGTACACTTGTGTCTGTGTATGATTATAGTATATAGATCAGTAGACCTGTGGAGACTGGAAGGCTTAGTGGAAATCAATGCATCCCACACATTCCAGACATCCATGTCTTCATTACTCAGCAAAAAATGTCCTCACAGTGAAAAAGATGTGCTAATAAGATTATTTGTTAATACGATGAGCAAATGTATATTTTTTAGTTCGATTACTTCTTTTATATAGGTCAGATATATATTTTTTTGCTGTATATATTGCTGTATACAAGTATATATATATATATATATATATATATATATGTAACACCATGGTCCTGTTAAGCATGACATTGCATGTCTCTATACTCACTTGACTGAACTTGACAAATATAATAAATAGGCAAGAATACTTAATCTAATTTCCTCCTCATTATCTTCTTCATCACTATTATCATCACAGAATTCTCTGTGCCACTGCATACAGAGGATGACGATGAGGGTGATTGTTTTAACTGAGGCTGGCTAAGATGACACTTACTTGCGGAATGTGGGAATGCCGTGGATAGATCGTCCAGGTGACGTCCCGGAGCTCTGGCTGCGTCCAGAGAGTAGACTGTCTGTTTCAAACTGGAAAGTTCCATCACAGTCATCTGGAACATCAAGGAATTCACCATCGCTCCACACCTTCACACGCCCATCCATGGTCTGATATTTGATCTCTATGGAAATACTTGTCTGAAATACAAAATGATAAATAAAAAACATAACTTAAATTAATTATACATATTTATGTAAAAAAAAATTATATGCACAGTACATATTTATTTCACTTTTTTACTTGTCTTCAAGTAGACTACTGAATATAACATAATATAATAAAATAAAATAATACAAGAACAAACGTTTATTATCTATTATTGAAAAACCTGAAATACACGTATATCTTATTGTACATTTTATTTAAAATACGTTCTGCACAAAACAGAAATTAAGTACTAAGTAAACCCTAACTAGTTCACAGGTT
This sequence comes from Sinocyclocheilus grahami, assembly GCF_001515645.1. Classification (NCBI taxonomy): domain Eukaryota; kingdom Metazoa; phylum Chordata; class Actinopteri; order Cypriniformes; family Cyprinidae; genus Sinocyclocheilus; species Sinocyclocheilus grahami. Next base: position 1,687,342 of record NW_015505194.1, read on the forward strand.
TTACAAGCAATTAAGACATCTGTCTAATCCTGACAAAGCTGAAGAAAGGTTTAGGGTTAGGTGTTAGAGTTAAGTGTTAGGGTTAGGGTCATGCTAACCCATGTGGCAGTATCAGTCTGTCAGCATCAGTTACCCTTTCCTTCTCATGTTTACAAACTCATTAGAAGGAACAAGGAACAATTTAGCCTCAGTCCAACTTATCCCTGTCAACTGCCTTACGGTCACTTCTCCCAAGGGCACAAGTCATACAATAGGGGGAACCTGAGACCTGCTGCAACTTTACTTAGATATAACCCCTGCTTTAATTAACCAATACAAATTTCACGCTTTGCTGATGTCTCATCTCAACAGAAAAAAATTAATGAATAAAAATAAAGAATCAGTTTTATAGTTTTTGCAGAGTATTAGTAAGTACAAGTGGACCATCAAAGACTAAGAATAAAAGCAGTAAAATTTCTTAAAAGTTGCTTTTTTGATGCAAAAATCATAAAAATGTTACAATAATGTTAAGTATTGCTCTGGGTCGAGTATGAAACAGAAATGGAGGAGAAACATCAGACACAGCGTTACTCAACGCTATGTGAATAGTTTAGATTGACTTTTCTTGGTAATGCAACCAATAGAATATGTGTTTCTCTCATTTTAGAAAGTTTTTATTTTCCTATCCACAATATTTTAATTTAGTTTGAGGTTTTTTTATTTATTTTTTTAGTTTGCATTACCCTAAGCAAGATAAAAGATGACCAAGGACCAGCCAGTGATCACTATGCATTGTGTTGCATAACAGCTTTGACAATTTAATAATAACTCCTTCTGTGTTGCGCTGTGGGGAAAAAAATCAGGTTTTGAATGACATTTAGGCAAATGCAAATGAATTAATAATAATCCACTTAGCTTAAAAATGTTTAAAAGGAGCAATGACCAAACTATTTTGTTGGTAAGATCTTGGCTGAAAATGCAGCAGATCAGCAATCAAAGGTGTCTTAATAGAGAAAATCATTTTAATTTTAACACCACTTAAACCGAGATTTTATTTAATCAAGCAATTAATTAACACAGATGAGCAGGACCCATACAGAAATCAACCTGCACATGAAAAAGAGAAATAAAACTGAACAGTCCTCTATAGCCTCCGAGTATATCTGTAACCATGACAACAACATTTTTGTGCAAGTTTGGCAAAAAACAGACCCCTGCGGTGAAATATGTGAATAGATGTTTTTGTGAGTGTGTGTGTTATATGAAAAAAGAGCATTTCTGATCTGTCAGACCAGAACATAAACATGCACACACACACTGCCTGCGATCCTCACATCTCACCCGTATGGCTGTGTTATTGTCGTCAATAAGAGTGTCAGACACCTCCAAGTGACCCTCCTCCACCACCTTCTGTAGAACCATGCGGAAAGTGCCAATTAACCTGCAAACACAAAAAGATCAGTCAGACAGCTGTGTTTAACAACAGTCTAACACTTTCCTTCTCTCACTTTGGTCCAGCCCAATGTGCACTGAACTTAAAAGGGTGGTTTGGTCTTGTAGATACACTGTGACAACTACAAAGACAATGAAAAATAACAAAACTGTGAGAAACACACTCACACACACACAAATATAGACTCTATACATGAAATAAAATATTAAAGTATGCAAAGCTTAGATAGATTTCATGAACTTCAAAGACAATATCTTTACGGCTTTTTTAATATCTATTTTTAAACTTTATAAATTTACTGCTACTGTTATTAGCAGTCAGCCATGATTAATTATACTATTGTTTAAAGTTGGTAATATTTTTGAAAGCTGCATTTATTTGATCAAAAATACAGCAAAAACAGTAATATTGTGAAATATTATTCAATTTAAAATAACTTATGTATTTTTCTATATTTTAAAACATAATTATTCCTGTGATGACAAGGTTCAGTTTTCATCCTTTAAAAATCCTTTAGAAATCATTCTAATATGCTGATTTAGTGCTCAAGAAAATATACTATTATCATCAGACTTGAAAATGGTTGTGCTGTTTAATTATTTTGTGGAAGCTGTAATACATTTCTCCAGGACTCTTTGATAAATAGAAAGGTAAATCATCTTTTATTTTAAGGAAATCTTTTGTGAACAATTTAATAGTAATTACAAGTAATTACTGTTTTGAACAATTTATTTTGTCCTTGCTGAATAAAAGTATTAATTTCTTTAAAAAAATAAAATAAAATAAAAGATATATATATATCAGACTCTGGTCCGTGTTTTGTGTGTGTTTTGCTCCTCATGTGCCTTTCTGTGTTTCCTTATTTGGTCATTTTCCTGTCTTTGTTTAGTTTAATTGTGATTCCGTTCAGCTGTGTTCTATGAATTACCTTTGTATTTAAGTTCCTGCCTGTTCAGTTTCCCTTTTGTCTGGTCTACTTGTTACGTGGATGTATTTCCTGCTGTCTTCTGTGTTTATGTACCCTGTGTTCCATGGATTAAAAACTGTTTTGTATATTCCTCGTCTCCTCGCTCCTTAGTTCCTGTTATCCTTGTGTGTGTGTCGTGTCTATATATATATATATATATATATATATATATATATATATATATATAAAAAGAATTACAATGTTTACAAGATTATTATTATTATTTATTTTTAGTTAGGAAACAGCCTTTAACAGCATTAGTTATAAAAAAAAATTGGGGAAATACTAGTAAATTGGCTGTACTGTTAAAAAAAGAACATTATTAAATTAGTTTTTTATTGTTTAATCAATACTGAATACTGTCCCCTCTATGAATAATGTAGACATTTTCCAATAAAAACTAAGTTTAATTTCTTTATTACAACAAGAAAGATGCAATCTCTCCAGCCACACAAACACATGCTTTATACGTAACCACAACGTCTGTCATGAGTTTAGAAGCACACAGATGCACAAATCAAGACATAAGAAGATCAGCAAACACATGGGCGATAGTGATGTGTCTTTGTTCTGATTGTTAACTCAACTCTCTATGAAAACTGATAGGCAGTGAACCAAAGCAATCAGAAGCTCGGGACTGACCAATTAAATGCCACATGTAGTTAGAGTACACATACTCTCTCTTGTCTATTACTGCATCACTGTCAGAAAGAGAAAGACAGGCGGGTCTATCCATGTAGTCAGTGAATATGATGAGAAAACACATTAAACCACCCTAAACCGCTTGTTCAGCTAGAAGGACTCGATAAAGGGAAAAAAGACTATCGTGATTGATAGTTCAGTGGTGAAATAATGACATTTTGACTGTCACTGAACTGTATGCATCCACAGGTGAATAATTCACTGATCCTGGATCAAGTTCTGGCTCCCGATCAACTTTTCTAAAGACCCCACATACATTATTGATCCCCTGAACAAACAACAGACAATTGACTTTCATCTGCTCCATAATTTACTGCGTCCTGCCTTGTCAAGTCACTAGTCTTTTGTTGTAGCGGTCAGAACTGGAGAATTCACAACCATAAATATCCATATTTACTACGGTAAAAAACATGTTTTTCAAGCATTACCCAACTACCAGTTTTTCCCAAATTGCTTTCCAACATTTTTACCACGTTAATCTCCTACAGCATACTAAAACCCTATGACACTGTCAAGTTGATTTCTGAAGTTCCGATATGTGATCTAAATAATAATTGTAATCAGTTTTGACTTCTTTTTACTACTTTACTGTTTTTAATTTTATTTTTACCGTTATTGTGAAGGCCATAACCACCACAGACATTGAGTAGGACATATCGTAGCAGGGACATATCTAATACCAAGGACCTGCCGAGAAGGAGTTTTCACTTTGTTAGTGAGTAATATAATGAGTGGCCATGTTGGAGACAGAATTTGAAGGTTTTCTGCATATTCGCTGTAGTTGTCATCAGTAGCAGATCCTGATATAGAGCAGCAGTGCTCTCTCCTGCACAGCACTCTCTTCCAGTGATATCACTAATTTAAATGCATGAAAATGCAGACCAACATCTGATATACATCCACTGACATAAAGCATTACATGTCATTGGATTCAAACCCAGGCTTACTTCTAAACTAACTCCCTACTACCTTTTTTAACACGGTGAGTGGTTAAAACATACACATACTTCTGTTAAAAAGTTTGGGGTTCGGTAAGATGTTTAAATGTTTCTCTATCTACTGTTCTCTCTCTTTGAATGTCTCTCTATCTCTTTGATTTCATTTGATCGAAAATACAGCAAATTATTATTACAATTTAAAATAATGTTTTCAATTTTAAGATATTTTAGAATGTAACTTATTCCCATGATGGCAAAGCTGGACCTTCACCAGCCATTACTTCAGTCTTCAGTGTCACACGATCTTTCAGAAATCATTCTTATATGCTAATTTGGTGCTCAAGTAACGCAAATGTGATGCATTTTTTCAGAATTATTTGATAAATCAAGTGCAAAAGTGCAATTATCTGAAGCAGAACACTTTGTAACATTACTGTATCTTTTGATTTAATTGATTTCTTCTCATATTGACTATAATTGCAGGATGGCATCCTATTAATGTCTTTGCAGAAATCTACAATGTCACCACCTGGTGGTCAGTTGTTCATGAAATAACAACAGCAGTGCTGAATGAATCTTCCCAAGGATAGGAAATCTTCATCTCTAATGTATAACCTTTAAGTCTTGCATAAAGAAGATAGAGTTTCTGAGCTACACATCAGTCTCACACCTGGTGTTTTGTCCCGACCTACTGAGTTTGCAAAGCACAAGATATCACATGGTGTTTGTCGATACAGTCAGCTACAGTATGTAATGCATATGATGGATAGAAATTACATCTGTAAATAACAAACAAATAGCTAATGAGCTGCGTGGTTGACATATGTCACAATGGCATGTGAATTATTCAGCAGATGCTTTTCTTATACATTGTGATCTATTCACAGGTGTCATTGAGACCACAATAGATATCTGTGAACTTAAAACAATGCCTATGATAACACAAAACAAAGCGCTGACCATTGATTGCAAACCATAATTAAATTAACTTAATAGTCGTGGTAGATTTTTCTACTGGCGCCCACGACAGCTGTTGATTTACTTAGTCACGTCGATGTAGCCAGACCTGTTGAAATGGAACTGACTTAGATTGGAAGAGACATCAGATTCACTCACAAGCAAGAGCAACAGAGAATCTGTTAGCACCACTGCAACCTAACATCTCAACTCAATCTAGAATCTGATGTATTCTAGAGAAACGTCAGGAAGTTATCCATATATACAACTACACACACTGACGTCTGCATCAGCAGGAGTGTCACACCATTCAGGACACAGAATTTACACGTCATTCAGTGGAGAACAGCTAGTAATGACTGTCAGCCATTCCACCACCACTGAAGGAAGACAGTGGATGGAAACACACCACAGCATTTCTTCAGAAAAAGCGCAGTGGGGGAAAAACTTCACAGACTGAATACTGACAGGTACAGGTAAAAAAAACAGGAGCACTGCATTCCATCAACAAGTTTCTAGAAAATACTGGAACTGGAACTGATAGGATGGACCTCAATCCTGTGTCTGCTCTCTCACTCATATCTCATGAATGTTATAAAGTGTAAATTAGAATACACATTATAATAAATGTAATAAACTAATATTTAAAATGACTTTAATACTGACACAAGAAAATATTAAAACATTATAATTAAAATATCTTATTAATTTATTTATAAACCTGAAGAGAAACATTCAAATCATTGTTTTAAAAATTATTTTTAAAATCTAAAAATTCAAAATAAATACAAACTGTGCTGGGAAGTAGAGACAAACACTTTACTTAAAAAGAAACAAATGAAGTGTTCAAATGCAAAAGCCTCAGAGTGCCATCTGAAATTTTCTTCTAAAATTAGCATTTTTATCAGGCTCCTATGTTTAGGTTCAGTAATTTTACTTTAATGGCAATGTATAGGTCATTTTCTATGCCATTAAAGTGAAATAAATTAACATAAATATAGGAGCCTGATAAAAATGCTCATTTTAGATGAAAATTTCAGACAACACTTAAGAGCCTTTGCATCTGAACTCTTCAAATATACTAAATATATAAAATACAATAAATTATTTACAGCACAAAACCTGCAGTAGGATGGCCTCACCCCTGCTGTTCTCATGTGTAATAATATCTCAAAATACCAGAAAGGCTCAAATTGTCTACACATGCTACTAGACTGTCAAAACAGCATGATTATGAAAACCAGCGTCACAAAGAGTTCAGCCATTATGAGTTATGAGGTCATATATGGTCAGATGGAAATAACATATCTTCTTCAAATTTAAGACTGTAATAATTCTTGTATATGTCTTGATTACATTGTATTTTCTAAAAATAGCCTCTTAAATATATAGAGATGTGTGTCAATAAACCTTTTTTAGCTGATCTGATAGCAAATGTGACCGTGGACCACAAAACCAGTCTTAAAGGGTTAGTTCACCCAAAAATGAAAATTACCCCCAAGTCATCCTAGGTGTATATGACTTTCTTCTTTCAGACGAATCCAGTTGGAGTTATATTAAAAATGGTCTTTGATCTTTCAAGCTGTTTAATGCCACTCAGCGGGTGTTGCATGCATCAGTCCAAAAGAAGTTAAATAAAAAGCGCCCATCCATGAAAAAAGTGTCTCACACGGCTCCGGGGGGGGGCTAAGTTTAGTTTTATTTAGTTTCATTAATGGTTTTGTTAGTTTTAGTTTAGTTTTTATTTTGTGAACACATTTTTATTTAGTTTTTATATATTTTAGTTTCAGTTTTAGTTTTAGTAATTATAGTTTAGCAGAGTTAACGGAACACTTCCAGTGTATACCAAAGCAAGACATTTAATTTTAGCAAAGTTGTACTCTTGTGCAAACCTCTTAATAATGAAAATAAATTAATTGTTTACAATTGAACAAAAACCCAAAATATGCAACTTATGTAAAGGTTTTCAGAGGTACTATAAAGCTACAGGCAGCTGAGTTTTTATCAGGGTTGGAGCTAAATTCTGCAGGACAATGACCCCTCCAGTGCTGGATTTGAGGAAATCTGTTCCTTGTAATCGTCCTTGAAATTCTGTAAACAACAAATTTGTTGGATCTTCTGCAGACGAGCAACGCAATCATACCAGTTCTAAAGCTACACAGGACATGGCAAGCTGTCAAATCACCATGCGGCTGCCGCTTTCTCTCATTTTGGATGCGTTTTGTACAGTCAAAGCGGTGCTCGTGTCATGGACTCGAGGCGGACGTTGCCATAGTATTCGTAAAGCGTGACAAAATGACTATTCACTGAAGTCAGCTCATCCAAAAATTGTAATTATGTGTCTGTTAACTTACTCTCATGTTGTTCTCGCACGTCAAACACGCTTTTAAACGTCCGTGCGCTGTAAGGTGTGCATTATTATTATTTCCCATTTCATAGTTATTTCCCATTTAATTTCCCACGTCTTGTTTTTAAAATTGCAAAAACGCATCCTCTGTGAATAGCCGCTTAGGATTCAGCTCACGTGCATGAAGCGCCATCTACAGGTATTTCCCTAAACAACCACAAGTCCGATTTTCTGGCATAGAATGAGAGCTTATTAAATCACGAACACGATTACTTATTTTTGCTAATTGTTATTTTATTTTAGTTAGTTTTTCCATTACTGTTGTTAGTTTCGTTTAGTTTGAGTTTTTCATTTATTTTGAATTTTTATTTTTATTTCAGTTTATGAAAATGTTTTTTGACCAATAGTTTTAGTGTTAGTTTCAGTTTTCGTTTATGAAAATAACCTTGGGGTGAACAAAGGCCTCCTGTAGCGAATCGATGCGTTTTTGTAAGAAAAATATCCATATTCAAAAATAATAATCACTTTAATGTAGCTTGCGCCAACAGTTGTACACGGAAGCAGCCCCGGGCGGATGACGTATGAGTTCAGCGTTGCGCATGTGCCGGTGAGTCTCGTGAAAACCAACGTTTGTTAACAGGAGCAAAGGAAGCAAAGTTTCCTTACTTTAGCAAAGGAAAACCAGTCTCCTCTTGGCTTATATCGAAATCCTCTGACATTCTTCTTTCATTTTCCATTACCCATACTTGCAAAGTTTGGTGCAAAAACAAAATGAAAATTAAATTATATAATTTACATTTGCCATTTCCAACAGTAGTCTTAATATGTACATTGCATGCAAATTTGAACGCTTTATAAGTTGCGAAATTAAAATGAAAATGTATAACACAAATTGATTTGATATGTGTAGCATGTCCAAGCAGAAATGGTAGCACAATGATCATTTAAATGCTATTTGTCCTAAATGAATTTAGACTAACAGTTAGAACACTTGGGATTGCATTTTCATCATGACGCCGTGAGATATTTGTAGCAAAATTCAGTGCGGCTTTGAAAATGCATTCCGAGCTGACCACGCCCACCCTCCATCAATCATTGCTTCAAGGCAGGGATTGGCGGAAGCTTGGTACGTTTGGATCGTTTGAAACATGGCGGCTGGAGATCTGATAAGATCGTTGAATTCACTGGCAGATGAAGTGGAGCGTGAACAGAGAAATATATGAAGC